>NC_064626.1:236138187-236446021 GCF_023864275.1 Schistocerca cancellata
CATGGCGTGCTGCTTCGACGGTGAGGCGTATGTGGAACCAGCGGAGAGAAGAAGGCCGTACACAGCGCCAACGGGATACTGGACAACGCAATGTGACCACAGCACGAGATGGCCGCCGCCTTGTCAGCTTTGCAGTAGCGGACAGAACAGCTCCGTCCACAGTGTTGGCGTGGCATCGGAGCTCTGCAACGGGTGTGGACATGTCTGCGTAGACGGATCGACGCCGTCTTCTGCGGGCTGGACTGGTGAGACGCATGCCACTGCGTCAGCTTCCATCGAGCAGAACCCATCCACACCGCAGACTGCAATGGGCACGTGAACGCCGTCGCGGGCGTGCTGAGAGACAAAATGTGGTGTTTTCAGACGAGTCCCCCTTCAACTTGTCCTACAGTGATGGCTGCACATACGTTTATTGTCGCCTTGTTGAACGCAGTCTGACAAACTGTATTGTTGATCGCATAATGGACAAATTCCAAGTGTGATGGTTTGGGGTGCCATAAACTGTAATACCTACAGAGACGGTTGTGATACAGGTCTATATGCCTACCACAAACCAGGAGGATGAGGAAGTTGAAGCTGTATATGAAGAGTTAAATGGAGCCATGAGAGGAATCAAAGGAGAAACAAATTTAATAATTATGGGAGACTGGAACGCAATAGTAGGAGATAAAGAGGTACAGCCAGTTGTTGGACGCTACGGCCTTGGTAAAAGGAATGATAGAGGAGACCGACTTATAGAATTTTGTAACAGGAATCAACTGATAATATCGAACACGTGGTTTCAACATCACCCCCGTAGAAGATACACCTGGAAGTCACCAGGGGATAGAGAACGATACCAAATTGATTACATTCTAGTCAAAAATAGATTTAGAAATCAACTAAAAGACTCTAGATCATACGCAAGTCCAGATATTGTAAGTGATCACAACATGGTTGTTGCGGAATGCCGACTCAAGTTCAAATGCATAAGGAAGAAAATAGGAAATGGAAAACTGGATATAGGGAAGCTTGGAAACCGTGAGACGCAGAAGGAGTTCCAAGAAAGGGCTAAGGATCTAATTCAACAGCATCCTATAGAGAATGTAGAACAACAATGTGAAAATGCTTAGGAACAAAATCAACAGGAAGTTGAAGCAAGTAAAAGAAAGATTCCTTGAAGACAGATGCAAAGAAGTTGAAGACCTTCTGAAGAAAGGGAACCTTGAATTAGCATACAAAACAGTGAAACGCTTCTTCTCAGGAGGACAAAGGATTAGATGTAATGCCCTAATAAGAGAGGATAATAAGATGGTGTATAATCATGAAGATATAGCACTTACGTGGAAGGAATACCTAGAGAAATTATATGGAGGTAACGTACAAGATGACATGATTGAAAGTGAGGACGAAGTAGATAAGGATGAACTAGGAGACAGCATACTAAGGTCTGAATTTGATCAGGCACTACAGGCACTTAAGCACGGAAAAGCACCAGGAATTGACTCATTGCCTGCAGAAATCATCAAAGCAGCTGGAACAGAAATAAAAGATAAACTGTATAAATTAATCTGCCAAATATATGATACTGGAGAGCTGCCTGAGGACTTCAAAAAGTGTATTATTGTTCCATTACCAAAGAAAATGCCAGAAAAATCGTGTGCACAATACAGAACCCTCAGCCTAACATCACATGCATCAAAAATTTTGACGACCATCCTCCTCAGAAGAATTGAAGGGAACGTGGAATGCATGCTCACAGAAGACCAGTTTGGCTTTAGAAGAGGGAGAGGTACGCGAGAAGCCATTATGGCCCTAAGGCTCATAATAGAAAAAAGAATGGAAAAAGGAAGGGACACCTACATAGCATTTATTGACCTCGAAAAAGCCTTTGATAAGGTTGAATGGAAAAAGCTATTCCAGATATTGAGGGAAACTGGAGCTAAGTATAAGGACAGGAGAACGATATGGAACATATACAAAGAAGAGGTGGCAATAGTGAGATGTGGGGAACATCAACAACAAGCAAAAATTAAACAAGGTGTGAGACAGGGATGTGCACTCTCCCCTGTCCTCTTTAATATGTACATACAGAAAGCAATGGACGAGGTCAGAGAAAAGTTAGGACAAGCTAATGGAATCAGGATCCAGGGAAAAATAGTTGATATGCTGCGTTTTGCGGATGACATTGCTGTCCTAGCGGAAAATGAGGAAGAATTACAAGTAGTGTTGGAGGAAATGGAGAACACTCTTGCTACACGGTACAACATGAAAATTAATAAGTCAAAAACAAAAATCTTAGTTGCAAGCAAACAAAATAATCAAGCAATTACGAATATAAGGCTGAATGGAGAGAAGCTGAAAGAAATACAAGACTTTGTCTACTTGGGAAGCAGAATAACATCAGATGGTCGTAGTAGGAAAGATGTAATAAGTAGAATAAATCAGCCAAAGATTGCATTCTATAAAAGGAAAGGACTCCTCACATCAAATATGATAAGTCTGTCGTTAAGGAAGCGGTTAATAAAGACCTTTGTTGGGAGTGTGCTTCTCTACGGCAGCGAAACCTGGACACTTGGAGAGGACGAAAGAAGAAGGATTGAAGGATTCGAAATGTGGTGTCTGCGAAGGATGTTAAAAATTCCATGGACGGCCAGGATGACAAATGAAGAAGTCCTGCAGAGAGCGGAGGAAGTTCCAGTTCTTTGGAAGACGGTCAAGAAGAGGAGAGATATATGGATGGGACACATTCTGAGACATGAAAGTCTTCTCCACACTATAACGGAAGGCCTTGTGGAGGGCAAAAGGGCAAGAGGCTGACCTAGAAGAAAGTACATAAGCCAGATAATGCAGGACCTAGGATGCGGAAGTTTCACGGAATTGAAGAGGCTGGCCGACAATCGCACTGAATGGAGAGCTGCTGCAAATCAATCTTAGGATTGGCAACTTAAGAGAGAGAATCTGTAGTAACGCGATCTCGCCTCCTGCATACTGAGGACAATCTGAACAGCTGCCGCTACATTGTGGAGGTGTTACAGCCCGAGACATTGTCCCTCCTGAGGCCGTACCTCAAGCCACATTTCAGCAGGACAACGGCCGGCCGCATGTGGCGACGAATGTGCAAGCCTTCTTCGAAGAATGACTGGACCACTGCTTTCCTGGCCTGCCCGTTTGCCTGACATGTCACCCAACGAACTCTCTGGGATGTGGTCGGTCGGCAACTTGTTCGTTCAGGTCTTCCTTCAGCCACAGTTGAAGCTTTGGAGACGTGCCTGCAAACTGCATGAGAGAATATTCCCCAGCAGAACATTCAGGCGCTCTTCTGATTCCATGCAACAACGCCTAGCGGCTCTGATTGCAGCACGTGGTGGCGCCATTCTGTACTGAATTTCTACAGTCACAGTGCATGCACAGGTCTTCAGTGCTTATCATTTGAGTAGTCCCATGTCCCTAATTGGTGGACTTAATTTTTTTGTGATCACGTCTCTCGGTGTTAGTGCTCCACTTTTTCCAGACAGTAGTGTAGATTTAAAACCGCAACATTGACGGTTAGTTTATGACTTTTCAATATAATCTCCCTTCATTTCCCCAGTTTTTGTCCATGTTTAACATCGCGTTTTCCAGTGTGTTGAAACGCACGATCCTGCTTCCTAAGCCATTCACACACGGACGTTTTCACGCCCTAATCATCCTCAAAGTGAATCCAACAATGAGCTTCTTTTAGCGGACCGAACAAATGGAAGTCTGTTGGTGCCAGATCAGGACTGTATGCGGGATGAGGCAAGACTTTTCATCCAATTTTGACAATCTCTTCAGTGGTCGGTTAACATTCTTGGTACCCAAGCTCCACAAATCTTTGCATACCCCAGTTGTTCAATAATCGTTACGGTGAAACGAATGTGTTTGTAGTGACGTACTCTAGCTGCTGCCTCCGCTTGGTATGTTTTTACCATGTCGGATCTGTCAATTAATCTCTTATAAATCTTGCTGATGAGCGATCGCCTTTAGAAATTATTCTCGTGGTCCAGCTACTCCATGCCAAATCCGTGTACGAACTTCCTTTTCTTTTGCACGTCGAGCCTTGCTGGGTGTTGCTGAAATGTTACATCACGACTACTACTTTGAGCCGCTAAATCAACTCCGAAGTCTCCCTTGCATTGCCTGCCGCGGTGGCCGAGCGGTTCTAGGCGCTTCAGTCCGGAACCGCGCGACTGCTAAGGTCCCAGGTTCGAATCCTGCCTCGGGCATGGATGTGTGTGATGTCCTTAGGTTAGTTAGGTTTAAGTAGTTCTAAGTTCTAGGGGACTGATGACCTCAGATGTTAAGTCCCATAGTGCTCAGAGCCATTTGAACCATTTTGAATATCCGCTTCACGATAATCTTTAGGTGGTACGAATATCCATAGTGCACCAGGGTGTTTGATAAAACGCTCTGTTACACTACACCGTCATGACACGGCCTTTACTGAGGGAGCTAATGTGATACAAATCATCTGCAGTCACCCGGCGGTCACCACAAATGATGTCACCGCACCCGGTGGTCACCATATATGATGTCATGGCACCCGGCGGTCAGCACGTATGATGTCATCGACTCGTTAAATATTGTGTTGAGTTAGTGCCTGCTGCTTCGTCAACCAACGGTGTTTGTCCTTCAGCTTCATTACAGCGACAAACCCGTCGTCTAACAGCGCTGATACCCACTGTTGCATCATCCTATACATTTCGCAGTCTCTCATGACTGCGAAAGGGCGTTTCACTTTCTGCATTCAAGTAATCTATCACCGAACGCTGTCTAACAGGAACATCGATGTCGGTCGTTTCGCAAGCGACTGCGGTCCTGAAATCTGTTGAGGCAGGAAATCACTACTACAGTAGGTTGGAGAAGAAGCTTTGCGTGGTCGTGCGGTAACGTTCTCGCTTCCCGCGCCCGGGTTCCCGGGTTCGATTCCCGGCGGGGTCAGGGATTTTCTCTACCTCGTGATGACTGGGTGTTGTGTGATGTCCTTAGGTTAGGTGGGTTAAAGTAGCTATAAGTTCTAGGGGACTGATGACCATAGATGTTAAGTCCCATAGTGCTCAGTGCCATTTGAAGAAGCTTTGCGGAATAATGCCAAATTTAGATTTTTGACATAACAGCTTTATTTAAGGAGTAAAGAATAGGAGGCATTACTATTTTGACTTGCCCTCGTAATAGGTGTCTCTCGACCTTCTCCAATTGCACGAATGTTACGTATTCATTGCTGGAAACAAAAGAAGTACACTTGGCAAGATGATGTCGATTTTGACCCGATGACTCCAAATCGTACCTGGAGAATGGCAGATGTACTCGTTTCAATGTTGTCCGCCAACAGATAGTGTAGTACAGGGGCTCCCAACAAAATTTTCTCGAGGACCCCCTCATCGAGCATGATTGGTACCTTGTCATATCATAGTATCAAGTACCTAAAAAAAGCCAAATTAAGAGTCTTTTTATACGTTTTCTAGTTTTGACATATTCATTATTGAAAAAATATTGAGTTTAAAAAGTTTCAATTTAGCCATCATTGTTATTGTTAAATTTTTGATTATTGCTCAAAATCTTTGTCTTCAAATCTGGGTGTTCAGTATAACAAACTCCTTAAAAAAATAAAAATTGAGTATGAACTGAAAATAACAGGAAAAATTAAAACTGAGTGTATTGGTCTTTCAAGTGTACTACGCGCAGTCTAATGGCGTACAGCAGAACTATTTGCCTCTATCTAATTCTAGATTTGCGCTATTGTGTGCTAGTGTCAGTTGGCTCTAGCAAGACGCTAGACGCAGAAGTTAGCGTTCGCTAAAGCTCTGCCGATGCAGAAAGCGGCCAAAACAAAAAAATCTTTTATCATACGAAATATATCTAATATATTTTTTATTCTAATAGCATCTTGCGGACCCATCTGGCATAGCTCCCGGACCCCTGGAGGTCCGCGGACCACCTATTGGGAACCACTGGTGTAGTACATAGCTACCAGACCGCCATGTGTATCTACCCTTTAATAGGGAATGGTCATAGCCAGAAGGCACAGTGTGTTGCAAATGTATGAAGCAAACTGGTAACTACGTCATGGAGATGCGTTCGTTCTTCCTACAGCCAAATGAGCGAGTTTGAAAGGGGGCAAGTTGTGTCCCTTCGAGTGCCAGGATGATCCTTTCGGAGAATTGGCACACAAGTTGGGCATGCTGTGTCAGCTGGACTACGATGCTGGTATCAGAAGTCACGTGAACATTCTTACACGTGTAGACGAGGTTCTGGCGTCCAGTCAGCAGAGATGCCCGTCAGAATCGTCGTATTGTAAGGGTAACAGTGTCAGGTCGCACAGCTAACACAACACAGGTTGAAACCTCCCCTTAAAAACATTTACTTAATTACTGTGCTGATAAACCTCTTAAGTTATTTGATTTTCAAATAGCTGAGCAGAACTAAACGTACTCAGACATTTCTCTCTTTACTTATTCTGATCAACACTAAACTGACACACAATATTTTTAGCGCAACGCAATCTGACTTTCAATAATCCCTACAAAAGAATGGCCCTGACTAACAATACCCTATACCTTTCATGACTCACTTACCTCACAAAAATCTTCGTTACTCGAACTACTGCAATACAGCGAGCGCCAATACTGACAGCTAAATAAAAGTTCTAACTACTGAAGGCACTAACTATTGATAGGCATAGTTAGCAATTGAAAGATTTTGATAGAGAATAAACAATGTATTTACCTTGATAATATCCAAAATTACAAAAATGGTTCAAATGGCTCTGAGCACTATGGGACTTAACTTCTGAGGTCATCAGTCCCCTAGAACTTAGAACTACTTAAACCTAACTAACCTAAGGACATCACACAGATCCATGCCCGAGGCAGGATTCGAACCTGCAACCGTAGCGGTCGCGCGGCTCCAGACTGTAGCGCCTAGAACCGCTCGGCCACTCCGGCGGGCTCCAATATTACAAATTTACTCTTTCTGATGGACACACGTCCAGATTGTCCGCTCTCAAAATTCTGCCATCTCTCTCCCCACATCCACCACTGCTGGCGGCTCACCTCCAACTGCACAACGTTACGGGCTGTTCACATCCAACTGCCCAACACTACAATAGCAACTATTCCAACAATGAAAACCAGCCACAGACTTCACACAGCACAGTCAGTGACTTTCATATAGAGCACTACGTGGCGTTACCAACATAAAAACCTAAACAGCCTACTTACAAGGTAAAAGGGCTTGTGGGCCCAGACGTATCAAGTCGAATTATTGCGAACCTATTATTAGCAGTGGGACTACGGGCACACAACTCTAGCACAGCTTCTACTCACGCCAAAGCATCGACGTGCATGGATCGACTGGCGCCGTCAGAGGATCACTTGAAAGAGGGAACGGTGCGCTATGGTCTTCAGCGATTAAATCAAAATTTTGCCTGCATGCAAGTGATGGTCGTTTGTGAGTACGCCGTAGAACTGATGGGCGCCGTCTAATACAGTGCATTCGTCCAAGACACGTTGGCCCCACCCCAGGCCTTATGGTAGGTGGTGTGATAAGGTATAACTCTCGTTCACCTTTGGTGTTTCTGGATGGGACGCTAACCAGCGTGCGGTACGTGCAGAACATTGTTACACCCGTTCTTTAGCCGTTCGAGCAACAAGATGGTGATGTGTTGCTCCAACAGGATAAAGCTTGTCCGCACACTGCCAGTGAAATTCAACGTGCTCTGCAAGATGTGCAGCAACTTCCCTGGCCTTTACGATCTTCGGACTTATTTACAATCAAGCACGTGATATGATGAGACGAGACGTGAATCGTGTGACTCATCAACCAGCAACTCTAACAGAACTATGTGAACAAGCCGAGCAGGCGTGGCATAAGGTATTCCAGGACAGTCTCCGCCATCTGAACGATCGATTTGGTGCCAGAGTCAGCGTCTGCACTGCAGTCCGTGGAGGCTCCACCACGCACTAATATGTGTGTTTCACCATGGGTAGATGCCTGGTACTTTAGAACCGCTTGGGCTGCTGATCCGTAAATGAAATCATGTGATGTAATCCATAAGCACCCTTGCTTGATTGAATTGGTTATCTCTAAAAGGATCCAGTAATTTTTGCCGGCAGTATAATTTCAGCCACTGACCTAAGCGTTATAAGCAAATTATAACTCTTCAAACTATGACGTTACGTGACAACGATATTACGTGTTCGGTAGATTACACTACTGGCCATTAAAATTGCTACACCAAGAAGAAATGCAGATGATAAACGGGTATTCATTGGACAAATATATTATAGCAGAGCAGACATGTGATTACATTTTCACGCAATTTGGGTGCATAGATCCTGAGAAATCAGTACCCAGAACAACAACCTCTAGCCGTAATAACGGCCTTTTTACGCCTGGGCATTGAGGCAAACAGAGCTTGGATAGCGTGTACAGGTACAGCTGCCCATGCACCTTCAACACAATACCGCAGTTCATCAAGTGTAGTGACTGGCGTATTGTGACGAGCCAGTTGCTCGGCTACCATTGACCAGACGTTTTCAGTTGGTGAGAGATCTGGAGAATGTGCTGGCGAGGGCAGCAGTCGAACATTTTCTGTATCCAGAAAGGTCCGTACAGGACCTGCAACATGCGGTCGTGCATTACCCTGCTGAAATTTAGCGTTTCGCATGGTTCGAATGAAGGGTAGAGCCACGAGTCTTAACAATCTGAAATGTAACGTCCACTGTTCAAAGCGCCGTCAATGCGAACAAAAGGTGACCGAGACGTGTAACCGATGGCACCCCATACCACGCCGGGTAATACGCCAGTATGGCGATAACGAATACACGCTCCCAATGTGCGTTCACCGCGACGTCACCAAACACGGATGCGACCATCGTGATCCTGTAAACAGAACCTGGATTCATAAAAAAATGAAGTTTTGCCATTCGTGCACCCAGGTTCGTCGTTGAGTACACCATCGCAGGCGCTCCTGTCTGTGATGCAGCGTCAAGGGTAACCGCAGCCATGGTCTCCGAGCTGATAGTCCATGCTGCTGCAAACGCCGTCGAACTGTTCGTGCAGATGGTTGTTGTCTTGCAAACGTCCCCATCTGTTGACTCAGGATCGAGACAAGGCTGCACGATCCGTTACAGCCACGCGGGTAAGATGCCTGTCATCTCGACTGCTAGTGATACGAGGCCGTTGGGATCCAGCACGGCGTTCCGTATTACCCTCCTGAACCCACCGATTCCGTATTCTGCTAACAGTCATTGGATCTCGACCAACGCGAGCAGCAATGCTGCGATACGATAAACCGCAATCGCGATAGCCTACAATCCGACCTTTATCAAAGTCGCAACGTGATGGTACGCATTTCTCCTCCTTACACGAGGCATCACAACAACGTTTCACCAGGCAACGCCGGTCAACTGCTGTTTGTGTATGAGAAATCGGTTGGAAACTTTCCTCGTGTCGGCACGTTGTTGTTGTCGCCACCGGTGCCAACCTTGTGTGAATGCTCTGAAGAGCTAATCATTTGCATATCACAGCATCGTCTTCCTGTCGGTTAAATTTTGCTTCTGTAGGACGTCGCCTTCATGGTGTAGCAATTGTAATGGCAAGTAGTGTATACCGCCGCGTGGATGTTGGATATCACGCTCCATACACAAATGGGACGAGTATAAGCCGTTTTTGGTGGTACAGTGGGGAATATCCTCTCTCACTCGCTTCACAGTGGTTTGCAAAGTGCGGATGTAGAAACCAGTTCCGGTTCGGCCGCTACTTTGTACCGCGGACCGAGACGTTCGTTTGAGATGCTCGACCCTCCCGGCGGAGCGGCGCGTCGGCCAGATTAACACAGTGTTACGTAAGGTGGAAGAAGAGTGCGGCAGCCGGGTGCGTGGGGCGCTCGACGGTCCGGGCCGCCGAGGGAATAACTCGTTTCAACGGCGAGGGCGGCCGAGGCGCCCGCTGCGCCGGCCGCGGCTCAAAGCGCGCCCAAGACGGACTGCCATTGCGCTAGCCGGGGAACACCTCTTTCCCACTGCCTGCTCTGTCAGCCCGTCCGCTCGTAAACACAATATTTTACTCGCTGGCACGATAATTAACCGAGAGTTACATACACAAAACGGGTAATTATTCTCGACACGGAATATTTGATCCCGGCAGCGGGCAGATCCCATTTCCACCAGTCAAACCGCGGCGGCGGCGGGACTGCAATAATTCTCCTCCCGCTGCGCGCGCACGCCGGTCCGGCCGCGAGACTGCCTCAAAGTCAGTCAAGGCGATGGCCGGCGCAGCAAAAAACCGTGATTCTTATGATATACAGCTCGGAGAGGACGACGCCAGGGTGTAAAAAGCCGGAGAGGCGAGGAAATAAAAGAAAGTACCTCGTCCAACTAGCGCTGACCTCAACCCAAATCTAGCTGACATTTATAGGCGTATATATTTTCGAGGCCGTATAGGCATTTCAGCTCTCCTCCCAGTCACAAATCAAAGAGCGGCCGAGTCCAAGGACGCGTCACGTCGCTCAAGCGGTAATCAACAGACGGCACTGAGGTCACAGCTGCGTTGACTGCATCCGTCTGGTCAGGGTACAGAATTCGTCTTAAGTTCGGAAATCTCCTTAACCACCACACGTGCTAAATTTTATGTGCCCTTGTCGTCTACAAATAAGCAACTGTTTGTACTATTAGTTTTGTAATAATTTTCATAAAAGTACCAGGTGATCAAAAAGTCAGTATAAATTTGAAAACTTAATAAACCACGGAATAATGTAGATAGAGAGGTAAAAATTGACAAACATGCTTGGAGTGACATGGGGTTTTATTAGAACCAAAAAAAAAACGCCCCATATTGCTAGACGCGTGAAAGATCTCTTGCGCGCGTCGTTTGGTGATGATCGTGTGCTCAGCCGCCACTTTCGTCATGCTTGGCCTCCCAGGCCCCCAGACGTCAGTCCGTGCGATTATTGGCTTTGGCGTTACCTGCAGTAGCAAATGTATCGTGATCGACCGACATCTCTAGGGATGCTGAAAGACAACATCCGACGCCAATGCCTCACCATAACTCCGGACATGCTTTACATTGCTGTTCACAACATTATTCCTCGACTACAGCTATTGTTGAGGAATGATGGTGGACATATTGTGCATTTCCTGTAAAGAACATCATCTTTGCTTTGTCTTACTTTGTTATGCTAATTATTGCTATTCTGATCAGATGAAGCGCCATCTGTCGGACATTTTTTGAACTTTTGTATTTTTTTGGTTTTAATAAAACCCCATGTCATTCCAAGCATGTGTGTCAATTTGTACCTCTCTATCTACATTATTCCGTGATTTATTCAGTTTTCAAATTTATACTGACTTTTTGATCACCCGGTATATGAAATGAAATGTCATGTGACGAGGGCCTCCAGGCAGGTAGACCTGATCGCCAGGTGCAAGTCTTTTGAGGTGACGTCACTTTGGCAACTTGCGCCTCGATAAGGATGAAACGATGGTGATGAAGACGACACAAACACCCAGTCCCTGTGCAGAGAAAATCTCCAACCCAGCCGGGAACTGAACCAGGGCCCTTAGGGCAGAACAAGCAGGCGCGCTGTCCACTCAGCTACGGTGGCGGACATAACAAGTATGTCAGACAAGACGTTGTTATTTGTATGTGCATAGTATCCTTTATATATTGAAATACTTCTTTTTTATTTGTTTGAGGTGCTCCTTGGGCTGTGTGCTGCGGAGGAGGTTCGTCAATAGAAGGTACTGAGTGCTGCTACCAAAGCCGTATGGTGTGCCCAGAAGGATCTCAGAGTACTGCATTTCATGGACGTCCACTACAACAGTGATCACAAATATGTAAAATTTGAATGTACGGAAAATTTTTAGTTTTAGTATGATCTTAGTCTCTGCTCAAACCACATACCCTGCCCTCACTCGTGTAATAAAAGTTCGTCCTAATGTAAAACTAATGAGAGTTATTTCGAAGAAATTCATGATAGAAGATAATTAATCCGTTATGATTCCAGGACAACGATATCCAGCATTCTGCCACTTATAGTCTGAGGCAACGCATCGACTGTCGAATTGCCCTTCGCTCCGGCTCACTACACTCCGAGACTTTTACCAGGTCAACGTGCTTCACCGAAGTTGTCTTACCGCAGTACCAGAATTACTCAACCATCAGCACATCTATAATTTTATCTTCCCATTCGCTACGACACGCCACTAAGCCATATTGAAGGCGTGTAGCAACAATATGATAAAGACTTTTATTACACATTATTATTCAACTTAATAAAAGGTAAATTATAGTCTAATTGATAAAAGCATGAAGAAAAAGTGTTTAAACAAACGAAACGATATAACAACGAGCTTCAGTTGCTACTACTTTTATTCAAAAAGTACACCTCCAAGATGGAACAAACGACGCACCACGAAGGAATTATCCGGAAGGAACCGAAACTGGTAGACGTGACTTACAGGTACACGTATAAAAAAACAACGTACATCTACATCTACATGGATAGTTTGCAAGTCACATTTAAGTGCCTGGCAGAAGGTTCATCGAACCACCTTCACAATTTCTATTATTCCAATCACTTATAGCGCGCGGAAAGAACGAACACCTATATCTTTCCGTACGAGCTCTGGTTTCCTTTATTTTATCGTGGTGATCGTTTCTCCCTATGTAGGTCAGTGTCAACAAAATATTTTCGCATTCAGAGGAGAAAGTTGTTGATTCAAATTTCCTGAGAAGATTCTGTCGCAACGAAAAATGCCTTTCTTTAAATGGCGTCCAGCCCAAATCCTGTGTCATTTCTGTGACACTCCCTCCCACATTTCCCGATAATACAAAACGTGCTGCCCTTCTTTGTACTTTTTCGATGTACTCCGTCAGTCCTATCTGGTAAGGATCCCACACCGCCCAGCAGTATTCTAAAAGCGGATGGCTCTGAGCACTATGGGACTTAACATCTGAGGTCATCAGTCCCCTAGAACTTAGAACTACTTAAACCTAACTAGCCTAAGGACATCACACACATCCATGCCCGGTGCAGGATTCGAACCTGCGACCGTAAAAAGCGGATGGACAAGCGTAGTGTAGGCAGTCTCCTTAGTAAATCTGTTACATTTTCTAAGTGTCCTGCCAATAAAACGCAGTCTTTAGTTAGCCTTCCCGACAACGTTTTCTATGTGTTCCTTCCGATTTAATTTTTCGTAATTGTAATACCTAGGTATTTAGTTGAATATACGGCTTTTAGATTAGACTGATTTATCGTGTAAACGAAGTTTAAAACGAATTTCTCTTAGCACTCATGTGGATGACCTCACACTTTTCGTAATTTAGGGTCAACTGCCAATTTTCGCGCAATTCAGATATTTTTTCTAAATCGTTTTGCAAGTTGTTTGGATCTTCTGATAACTTTATTAGTCGATAAACGACAGCGACATCTGCAAACAACTTAAGACCGCTGTTCAGATTGTCTCCCAAATCGTTTATATAGATAAGGAACAGCAAAGGGCCTATAACACTACTTTGGGGAACGCTAGAAATCACTTCTGTTTTACTCGATGACTTTCCGTCAAATACGACGAACTGTGACCTCTCTGACAGGAAATCACAAATCCAGTCACATAACTGAGACGATATTCCATAAATAAGCACGCAATTTCACTACAAGCCGCTTGTGTGGTATAGCGTCAAAAGCCTTCTGGAAATCCAAAAATACGGAATCGATCTGAAATCCCTTGTCAATAGCACTCATCACTTCATGTGAATAAATAGTTAGTTGTGTTTCACAGGAACGATGTTTTCTAAACCCATGTTGGCTGTGTGTCAATAGACCATTTTCTTCGAGGTAATTCATGTTTGAACACAATATGTATTCCAAAATCCTGCTGCATATCGACGTTAACTATATGGGCCTGTAATTTAGTGGATTACTCCTACTACCTTTGTTGAATATTGGTGTAACCTGTGCAACTTTCCAGTCTTTGGGTACAGTTCTTTCGTCGAGCGAACGGTTGTATATGATTGTTAAGTATGGAACTGTTGCATCAGCATACTCTGAAAGGAATCTAATTTGTATACAGTGTGGACCAGAAGACTTGCTTATTCAAGAAAAAGAGCTTCACAAACGGAGCAAGTCGGTAACACGTTGGTCCACCCTTGGACCTTATGTCACCATTTATTCGGTTTGCCATTGATTGACAGAATGGTTGGATGTCCTCCTGTGGGATATCGTACCGAATTCTGTCCAACTGGCGCGTTGGATCGTCAAAACCCTGAGCTGGTTGGAGGAACCTGCCCATAATGCTCCACACATGCTCAGTTAGGGAGAGATCCGGTGACCTTGCTGGTCAAGGTAGGGTTTGGCAAACACGAAGACAAACAGTAGAAATTCTTGCCGTGTACAGGCGGCCATCATCTTTATGGAATGTAAGCCCAGGGTGTCTTGCCAAGAAGGGCAACAAAACGGGATGTATAATATCGTTGACATACCTTGTGGCGTAACGGTGCATCGGATGATCACCAAAGAAGTTCTGCTATAAAATGAAACGGCAACCCACACCATTACATCAGGTTGAAGGACTGTATGTCAAGTGACAGTCAGGTTAGTATCCCACCGCTGTCAGAGGCGTCTCCAAACACGTCTTCGCGGAACATCGGAGCCACTAGTCTAGCTGGTACATCATGGAGACCTGACGCCAACACATTGAGAACATCTGCTCTAGCACTCGTCTATTCCTCAGCAGAGTACTGCTCTGCAGTATAGCTTAATAGCTGCCATACCCGCCTTGTGGTCATTCAACTGCGTCACACTATGCGTATCATGTCTGGAACATACTTGCTACTCCAGTCCAATGGCTGCCGGTGTTGTGTAACATACCGTCTCCTCACATCAGAAGACAAAAACATCTTGGTCAACTGTGGTCAAGAATACTGAATAACTCGTCGCTCCCAATTCACGAAGACGTGAGACAGCTGGAATCATCCAGGTTGAAGTCCCGTAAACGGGCATGTAAAACGGCCAACCATTTCGACCCCAAAGACAGCTGGCGGAAAGAATGTACATCTTCTACTCCACAGGGCATCTTCAAAGTTGAAGACCCAACAGTAAGGCTCAATGGTTTCAGCTTGCCAAGATACACTTGGAGCAGGCTTAACCGTTTCAGATGTGGTGTGGGAAGAAGTGCTTCGATTCTTCATAAATGGGGTTGTGTGGACACCCCATACTGTGACTGTGCTGACGTCCCACAAACAATGAAGCATATAGCAGTGGACTGCCCTCTCCGTGACTTCCCTGGAAATCTAATGGATTCGAATCTGGTTACCTCCGAAGTGGTGGATTGGATCAATGGCTTAGTTATAATGATCTAAACTGAATTTTAATGTGTCTATGATACTGTATTTTATGTGTTATTGTGATTGTTATGTATGATACGTTAAATAAATAAGTGATATTCCAGGCCCCAATGGAATACCAAACTGACTCTCACCTGCGGTACGGCGTGACAACCAGGAGTGGTGGTCTATGGCCATTTGATTTCAGGGTAGGATTCCTATGATTGTCAATGGTTCAAATGGCTCTGAGCGCTATGAGACTTAACTTCTGAGGCCATCAGTCCCCTAGAACTTAGAACTGCTTAAACCTAACTAACCTAAGGACATCACACACATCCATGTCCGAGGCAGGATTCGAACCTGCGACCGTAGCGGTCGCGCGGTTCCAGACTGTAATGCCTAGAACCGCTCGGCCACTCCGGCCGGCTTTGATTGTCCTCCGCACCCTTACAGTACAGCGGTACGTCAGCAATAGTCTACACGTCGTTCTGTTGCCCTTCATGGCAAGCCTCCCTAGCTTTCATTTCAACAAAATAATGCCCGCCCATAATCGACGGGAGTTTCTACTGCTTGTCTTCATGCTTGCCAAGGTCACCGGATCTCTCACCAACTGAGAATATGTGGAGCATTATGGGCAGGGCCCTCCAACCAGCTCGGGATTCTGACTATCTAACGAAGCAGTTGGACAGAATTCGGCACGGTGTCCATCAGGAGGACATCTAACAATACTGTTAGTCAGTGGCAAGCCGGATAACTGGTTACATAAGGCCTAGAAGTTGACCAACGTGTTACTGACTAGCTCAGTTTGTTAAATTGGCCTGGAAGAAGAAATTAACTCTGACAGTTGCCAGAAATTTTATGTAGGTAAGACGGGACGTAATTTCAGCACCAGATTTAAAAAGCACATGAGAACAAGAATTCCACCGTGGCAGCACCTTTGAAAGAGGCCGCTCTCACTATTTCAGAGGTCAGATGTTCAGATGTGTGTGAAATCTTTATGGGACTTAACTGCTAAGGTCGTCAGTCTCTAAGCTTATACACTATTTAACCTAAATAATCCCAAGTACAAACACACACACCCATGCCCGAGGGAGGACTCGAACTTCCGCCGGGACCAGCCGCACAGTTCAGAGGTCAGCAAAGCCGTACAAATACTACGTAATAAAAAGAAGGAAGGGGTGTTGACGTTTACGTGCGTGTGACACTACGGTAGTAGTGTCATTGTAGAGCGTTGACGAATGTAGAATTATGTGCTTGCAAGGTTGTTTGGACTGTGCTTATATAGTATTTAAATGACAAGCCCACATATACAGCGTGAGTCACCTAACATTACCGCTGGATATATTTCGTAAACCACATCAAATACTGACGAATCGATTCCACAGACCGAACGTGAGGAGAGGGGCTAGTGTAATTGGTTAATACAAACCATAAAAAAATGCACGGAAGTATGTTTTTTAACACAAACCTAGGTTTTTTTAAATGGAACCCCGTTAGTTTTGTTAGCACATCTGAAAATATAAACAAATACGTAATCAGTGCCGTTTGTTGCATTGTAAAATGTTAATTACATCCGGAGATATTGTAACCTAAAGTTGACGCTTGAATACCACTCCTCCGCTGTTCGATCGTGTGTATCGGAGAGCACCGAATTACGTAGGGATCCTAAGGGAACGGTGATGGACCTTAGGTACAGAAGAGACTGGAACAGCACATTACGTCCACATGCTAACACCTTTTTATTGGTCTTTTTCACTGACGCACATGTACATTATCATCAGGGGTGAGGTACACGTTCGACGGGCGTTTCATGGGACGTGGAGGACGCATAAATTGGCCAGCCCATTCTCCTGATCTTACACCTCTGGACTTCTTTCTGTGGTGTACGGTAAAGGAGAATGTGTACCGTGATGTGCCTACAACCCCAGAGGATATGAAACAACGTATTGTGGCAGCCTGCGGCGACATTACACCAGATGGACTGCGGCGTTTACGACATTCATTACGCCAGAGATTGCAATTGTGTGCAGCAAATGATGGCCACCACATTGAACATCTATTGGCATGACATGTCGGGACACACTCTATTCCACTCCGTAATTGAAAACGGAAACAACGTGTGTACGTGTACCTCACCCTTCATGGATTGTACATGTGCGTCAGTGAAAAAGACCAATAAAAAGGTGTTAGCATGTGGACGTAATGTGCTGTTCCAGTCTCTTCTGTACCTAAGGTCCATCACCGTTGCCTTTGGATCCCTACGTAATTCGGTGTTCTCCCATACACACGATCGAACAGCGGAGAAGTGGTACTCAAGCGTCAACTTTAGGTTACAATATCTCCGGATGTCATTAACATTTTACAATGCAACAAACGGCACTGACTACGTATTTGTTTATATGTTTAGATGTGCTAACAAAACTAACGTGGTCCCATTTAAAAAAAACGTAGGTTTGTGTTAAAAAACACACTTCCGTGCACTTTTTTATGGTTTGTATTAACCAATCACACTAGCCCCTCTCCTCACGTTCGGTCTGTGGAATCGATTCCTCAGTATTTGATGTGGTTTACGAAATATATCCAGCGGTAACGTTAGGTGACTCACCCTGTATACACTGTGCTAAGAGTGGCACCATTTTGATTTGATAACAAGGTTGGCTTCGCTCTAATTCATTGAGTCTCGTGGCAGAGATGTTGCCTGGGCCCTCTGGCAGAAAAGGCGATATCTCGCAGATCCGATGAGTGGAGGGGACTTCGCTGAAAGCCAAGCAGAGTGTTGTCGAGAGCGAATTGCGAGCGGCAACGGGCGACAGCACCGAAGACAGCTCATTGCCCACTGGGGCCGGATACACGAATGGCGTTTTGTGACGCATAGCTCGCTATGTACTGTGGGCAGAAGTGGTTGAGAATTCCGACATTTTGGAAAGTTGTGTGATCCGCAAGAGTATGGGTTAGCATGTGCTGTGGAGCATCGATTTTCGAACGGATATCGTAAACTGGTGTCTGATAATTCTGCCTCGTCAGGCTGGAACTGCTGAACTGTTGTCAGTAATATTTTGTTAGATGGACTGGCTGTTGTATATCAGGTCACATGCTGAAGTGAACCGAAATTTTATTCCCCGTAAAGGCTCTGAGCCCTACGGGACTCAACATCTGAGGTCATCAGTCCCCTAGAACTTAGAACTACTTAAACCTAACTAACCTAGGGACATCACACACATCCATGCCCGAGGCAGGATTCGAACCTGCGACCGTAGCGGTTACACGGTTCCAGACTGAAGCGCCTGGAAGCGCTCGGCCACACCGTATTCCCCGTAAAGGGTTGTTGTAATTGTAAATCAGTTCTCAGTGGCCAGTGTGGTCTCGTTTCACTTATTACATGTTGTTACAAAGTGCACATCTTTGCAAGAGATTTCTGCTTTATTTAAGCTATTTCCTGCCATCTTGGAAGGATACGTTAAAGTGATGTTAACACGCTGTTGTGTCCTGTGTCTAATACTGAACTGTTCCAGTGAAAGCTTTGGCTAATTTGACATGTGATGTGAATGACAGATTGATGAGCAGAAATTTTGAAGCATGTCCACTGAAAATAGGTGGATGTTTAAAAGCAGCTAGACTGAACAAGATTGGCTGGAGCCGAGAACCACTGAACTCAATTAAGGCAAGCAATATGTTTTGTCAGATTCTGTAATTATTTTCATGTTATGTTAATATGTTGATTTTAACTATTAAGTTACTTTTTAAAAATCTCTGGGTTCTGCACAGTGTTTTCAAATTGTGAAGCTCCTTTTGTACTCTCGAGAAGTTTGAGTGGATTAATTCTGAGCTTTGTTTTATAGTTCCTTATTCCGTTAATCTTATCTCTCTTTACGTAAGCTATATGGAGCGATGTAAAGTAGTTAATTGCTTTTTTTTCTAGTGAGATTTAATAAATGCACAAAATTTGTTACTCGTAACTCAATCAGTCGATTACATCCTTTCATTCAACGACGCAGTATCGCCCAACATCCACACTGGATATTATTGTCAAATTAAGGAGAGGAGATAGGAGTAACATCTGAAAGTAGCAGGTCACAGATCGTGATATAAATGACAGTGATTGTATTGCAGCCAACGTGGAAAATGGAATTGTCTTTTAGTAAGTTTCAATGTGATTACCACAGAATACCCCAAGAAAGTGGAAAGTTTTTCGGTAATCTTGAGTGCATACAGAATCCTAAGTGTGAACGGATAATAATCGTACATTACGGTGGAAGAAGGTAATACAAGGGTCAGTCAAAGTTTGTGATATCTGAAAGAAAACAGAGCTACCTTTCATAGAATAAGAAGGGGATAGTTTATCAGATGGCTAATAGCCTCTAAAAAGTAGAGTACTGAACACTAAGGTCGTTATATTTTTAAATTATGCGAGGATACAAAGTAGTGAGATGAGGTAACGAAATTAAGGGGCCGTTCCTACATCACTGAGAACGACGGAATAAACGTGAGAGAGATACGATACTTCAGAAGGGAAATAGGCCTGCTTGCCTCCTGAGGCTTGTACACTGCTGCAGCGGTTATAACAGTGTAGTAAAATTATTTAAGATACTTTTATGTCTCCCTCCTCTGTTAGAGTGTTGAATCCCCCCTCCCCACTGTCTTACCGCCATACATTACAAACGCTCACAAAAACACATCTCGGCGGGTACGGGCAACGAACCTGAACTCGAATTATACTGACCTGCGGGGTATGCTTGCCAGTTATCAACGGGAAAGGTGTAATCTGCTGTTGCAGATAGATGGCAATCAGCACGCTCAATCCACAACGTGCACTTTTTGGACAAAAGCGACCAGCTCGCCGTCTAAAAAGTAGTTAAGTGTTCATCTCATGCCATCCGTATACTACGCGATTTGGCCTGCCGACCAAAGGAAAATACACTGAGATGAGAAATGTAATGGGGTATCGATATGCACATGCACAGATGGCGATAGTATCGGGTTCACTATGCATAAAACGGAAGTGCGTGAGAGGTGATTCATGTGGAAAGGTTTCCGACGTCATTATGACCGTACGACGGGAATTAAAGACTTTGAACGCGGAGTGGGAGGGGGGGCTAGACGCATGCGGTATTCTGTTTCGGAAATCGTTAGAGAATTCAATACTCCGAGATCCGCAGCGTCGAGAGTGTGCCGAGAATACCAAATTTCAGGCATTACCCCTGACCACGGATAACGCAGTGATCGATGGCCTTCACTTAACGACCGAAAGCGGGGGCGGCGTTTGCGTAGCCTTGTCAGTGCCAACAGAATTCAACGCTACGTGAAATAATCGTAGAAAACAATGTAGAACGTACAACGAATGTGTTCGTCTGGACAGTGCAGACAAATGTGGCATTAATGTCCTGTGGCAGCGGAAGATGGACATGAGTGCCTCTGCTAAAAGCACGATATCGCCTGCAGCCCCTCTCCTGTGGAGAGGACCCTAGACGACTGGAAAATCGTGCCTTCGTCAGAAGAGTCCGGATTTCAGTTGGTTAGAGCTGTTGGTGAGGTTCGAGTGTGGCGCAGAGCCCACGAAGCAATGGACCCAAGTCGTCAACAAGGTACTGTGCAAGCTCAACTACATCTATATCTACATCTACATGGATACTCTGCAAATCACATTTAAGTGCATGGCAGAGGGTTCATCGAACCACCTTCACAATTCTCTATTATTCCAATCTCGCATAGCGCGCGGAAAGAATGAACACCTATATCTTTCCGTAAGAGCTCTGATTTCCCTTATTCTATCGTGGTGATCGTTCCGCCCTATGTAGGACGGTGTCAACAAAATATTTTCGCATTCGGAGGAGAAAGTTGGCGATTGGAATTTTGTGAGAAGATTTCGTCGCAACGAAAAACGCCTTTCTTTTAATGATTTCCAGCCCAAATCCCGTATCATTTCTGTGACACTCTCTCCCATATTTCGCGATAATACAAAACGTGCTGCCATTCTTTGAGCTTTTTCGATGTACTTCGTCAGTCCTACCTGGTAAGGATCTCACACCGCGCAGCAGTATTCTAAAAGAGGACCGACAAGCGTAGTGTAGGCAGTCTCCTTAGTACGTCTGTTACATTTTCTAAGTGTCCTGCCAATAAAACGCAGCCTTTGGTTAGCCTTCCCCACGACGTTTCCAATGTGTTCCTTTCAATTTAAGTTGTTGGTAATTGTAATATCAAGGTATTTAGTTGAATTTACGGCTTTTAGATTAGACTGATTTATGATGTAACAGAAGTTTAACGAGTTCCTTTTAGTACTCATGTGGATGACCTCACACTTTTCTTTATTTAGGGTCAACTGCCGCTTTTCGCACCATTCAGGTATTTTTTCTAATTCGTTTTGCAGTCTGTTTTGATCTTCTGATGACTTTAATAGTCGACAAACGACAGCGTCATCTGCAAACAACCGAAGACGGCTGCTCAGATTGCCTCCCAAATCGTTTTATAGATAAGGAACAGCAAATGGCCTATAACACTACCTTGGGGAACTCCTGAAATCACTTCTGTTTTACTCGATTAGTTTCCGTCAATTACTACGAACTGTGACCTCTCTGACAGGAAATCGCAAATTCAGTCACATAACGGAGACGATATTCCATAAGCACGCAATTTTACTACGAGCCGCTTGTGTGGTACAGTGTCAAAAGCCTTCCGGAAATCCTGCCGGCCGGAGTGGCCGTGCGGTTCTAGGCGCTACAGTCTGGAGCTGAGCGACCGCTACGGCCGCAGGTTCGAATCCTGCCTCGGGCATGGATGTGTGTGATGTCCTTAGGTTAGTTAGGTTTAATTAGTTCTAAGTTCTAGGCGACTGATGATCTCAGAATTTAAGTCGCATAGTGCTCAGAGCCATTTGAGCCTACCGGAAATCCAGGAATACGGAATCGATCTGAAATCCCTTATGAATAGCATTCAGCACTTCATGTGAATAAAGAGCTAGTTGTGTTTCACAGGAATGATGTTTTCTAAACCCATGTTAACTGTGTGTCAATTGACCGTTTCCTTCGAGGTAATTCATAATGTTCGAACACAATACATGTTCTAAAATCCTGCTGCATATCGACGGTAACGATATGGGCCTGTAATTTAGTGGATTACTCCTACTACCTTTCTTGAACATTGGTGTGACCTGTGCAACTTTCCAGTCTTTAGGTACGGATCTTTCGTCGAGCGAACGGTTGTATATGATTGTTAGGAATGGAGCTAATGCATCGGCATACTCCAAAAGGAACCTAATTGGTATACAGTATGGCCCAGAAGACTTGCTTTTATTAAGTAATTTATGTTGCTTCACTACTCCGAGGATACTTACTTCTACGTTACTCATGTTGGCAGCTGTTCTCGATTCGAATTCTGGAATATTTATTTCGTCTTCTTTTGTGAAGGCATTTCGGAAGGCTGTGTTTAGTAACTCTGCTTTGGCAGCACTGTCTTCGATAGTATCTCCATTGCTATCGTGCAGAGAAGGCATTGATTATTTCTTGCCGCTAACATACTTCACATACGACCAGAATCTTTTTGGATTTTCTGCCAGGTTTTGAGACAAAGTTGCGTTGTGGGAACTGTTACAAGCATCTCGCATTGAAGTTAGCGTCGCTTCCCACGCCCGGGTTCCCGGGTTCGATTCCCGGCGGGGTCAGGTATTTTCTCTGCCTCGTGATGGCTGGGTGTTGTGTGCAGTCCTTAGGTTAGTTAGGTTTAAGTAGTTCTAAGTTCTAGGGGACTGATGACCATAGATGTTAAGTCCCATAGTGCTCAGAGCCATTTGAACCATTTGAAGTTAGCGCTAAATTTCGAGCTTCTGCAAAAGATTGCCAATCTTGGGGATTTTGCGTCTGTTTAAATTTGGCATGTTTGCTTCGTTGTTTCTGCAACAGTGTTCTAACCCGTCTTGTGTACCAAGGAGGATCAGCTCCGTCGTTTTTTTTTAGTTGGTATTAATCTCTCAATTGCTGCCGATACTATTTCTTTGAATTTAAGCCACATCTGGTCTACACTTATATTATTAATTTGGAATGAGTGGAGATTATCTCTCAGGAAGGTGGCAAGTGAATTTTTATCTGCTTTTTTGAATAGGTATATTTTTCGCTTATTTTTCGAGGATTTGGGAATTACAATATTCAGTCTCGCCACGACAACCCTGTGTTCACTAATCCCTATACCGGTTTTGATGCTGGTTATTAACTCAGGATTATTTGTTGCTAAGAGGTCAAGTGTGTTTTCACAACCGTTTACTTTTCGCGTGGGCTCATGAACTAACTGCTCGAAATAATTTTCAGAGAATGCATTTAGCACAATTTCGGATGATATTTTATGCGTACCTACGGAATTAAACATGCATTTTCGCCAAAATATCAAGGGTGAAGTTACAGTCACCACCAACTATTATCGTATGAGTCGGGTACGTGTTTGAAATAAAACTCAAGTTTTCTTTGAACCTTTCAGCAACTGTATCATCTGAACTGGGAGGTCGGTAAAAGGATCCAATTATTATTTTATTCCAGTTGCCTCAATGACCTCTGCCCATACTAACTCACAGGAAGTAGCTACTTCAATTTCGCGACAAGTTGAACTGCTTCTAACAGCAACAAATACCAATGGTTCCTGTATATATGTTCTTCCTGTGTTCAACCTGCACCCTTTGTGACTGAAGCCCATCTTGTGTTTTCCCGAGACCCTCTAACGTGAAAAATCTCCCAGTCCACGCCACATAGCCCTTGCTACCTGCGTAGCCGCCTCCTGCGTATAGTGGACACCTGACCTATTCAGCGGAACCTGAAACCCAACCACCCTTTGGCGCAAGTCGAGGAATCTGCAGCCTACACGGTCGCAGAACTGTCTGAGCCTCTGATTCAGACCCTCCACTCGGCTCTGTACCAGAGGTCCGCAATCGGTCCTGTCGACTACGCTACAAATGGTCAGCTCTGCTTTCATCTTGCTCCATAATGGCTTGGGCTTTGCCTACATTTAATGAACTGATAATTGACTGGAAGTGGTTATGTTCGGCTACCTGGAGATGATTTGCAGGCATTCATGGACTTCATGTTACCAAAAAACGATGGAATTTTTGTGGATGACAATGTGCCATGTCACCTGACCGCAGCTGTCAGCGATTGGTTGGAAGAACATTCCGGGCAATTTGAGCGAATGCTTTGGACACCCAGATCGCCCGACATGAATCCCATAGAACATTTATGCGACATAATCGAGAGGTAAATTGGTACACAAAATCCAGTACCGGCAACACTTTTCGCCATTGTGGACTGTTATAGAGGCAGCATGGCACAATATTTCTGCAGGGGACTTCCAATGAGTTGTTGAGCCCATGACACGTCGAGTTGCTATACTACACCGGGCAAAATGACGTCCGACACGAAATTAGGAGGTATCACATGACTTTTGTCAGGTTAGTGTATGGTACATATGTACATATAGCACATCTGAACTCCCCTTAATGAAAACAACGATCGAAAACGTCAATATATACATGAGGTCTGTGGCTATGCCTCCATTAATTGTACCGGATGATCAAATAGTCAGTATAAATTTGAAAACTGAATAAATCACGGAATAATGTCGATAGAGAGGTACAAATTAACACATATGCTTGGAATGACATGGGGTTTTATTCGAATAAAAAAAATACAAACGTTCAAAAAATGTCCGACAGATGGCGCTTCATCTGATCAGAATAGCAATAATTAGCATAACAAAGTAAGACAAAGCAAAGATGATGTTCTTTACAGGAAATGCTCAATTTGTCCACCATCATTCCTCAACAATAGCTGTAGTCGAGGAATAATGTTGTGAACAGCACTGTAAAGCATGTGCGGAGTTATGATGAGGCATTGGCCTCGGACGTTGTCTTTCAGCATCCGTAGAGATGTCTGTCGATCACGATACACTTGTGACTTCAGGTAACCCCAAAGCCAATAATCGCACGGACTGAGGTCTGGGGACCTGGGAGGCCAAGCATGACAAAAGTGGCGGCTGAGCACACGATCATCACCAAACGAGCACGCAGGAGATCTTTCACGCGTCTAGCAATAGTTTTTTTTTGTTCTAATAAAACCCCATGTGATTCGAAGCATGTGTGTCAATTTTTACCTCTTTATCTACATTATTCCGTGGTTTATTAAGTTTTCAAATTTATACTGATTTTTTGATCACCCAGTACATCATGTGATGCAATACAGATATAATGTGATGTAATACACATACGTTTTTTTAGATGAAATTCTCATTTAATCTATGCCACCGAATATTATGTAGCCCAAGGTGCCTGTATTGATACTACACATTTTCGTTAACAATAACCAATTTTATCAGTTTGTAGACACCTTCAGTCTGTTTGTGTCATCGAGCTACTGGAGGAGTTTGCTTTCTCTTTCTCTTTCTGTTGCATTCTTCAGCAGAAAAGACGTTGATTACAAGCAGGTGGATTTGCGTGCGACACGCACGGGGAAATTCGCAGACGCGCCAACCTGCCCCATGCATCACCAGTGCGCCAATGTGTAATGAAAATTGTCCGCTTCTTCACAGGCGTTGTCCTCAAATTAAAGGACGTCAAGAATCGGCTTCCCTTCACGCACCTGTTCTGCTGCCACACACGGATGCAAACGGATGTCTGACACGCAATTCGCGCATAAACATGCCAGGAATTGCCATGTCTCTGGAAAGACAGATGTTCGCTCTTTGAAATTTATTACGGCCTCATTGACGCAAGCTAAATAACTCGTGGGGCATGAGGTCAGTAAATTGCGTACACGCTATTGCCTCCTTAACTACTGAGGCCCCATAACAGAGCTTTCGTATTGTCTGGGATACTTCATCGAAGGAAGTGCTTTCATTATTGATCTTGCACTGACTTTCGTTGATGCACAAAATTATTAAATTTTTTTCTACATTAAATTTACCGTGAAAATGTATAACATTTTCTCGAGAAATACGCCTACATCATTCTAGACTTGGGTCCCGAAAGTTGGTTTCAAATTCGGTTGCGTATGGTTTGTTGTTGGATTCTCGCTGTTCTGCAAACGACACCAGTGTCTTTATTGTTTTTATTACGTCACTAATGAGTTAACTGATGAACGAGGGTTCAAGTGATGGCCTCAGTATTGTTACCGAATGGGAATTCCCACTTTCTTACATGTGACGAAGGTTTTACAACCTAAAATGTACATATAGTTGTAAAAATTGAGATTTTTTTAAGGTAGTGAGTCCTGAGGGAGAGATTCAGGTAGACTGCACCAGTGGAAGTTTTTTTGGAAATGAAGAAAGTCTTGGTTGGATAAAGAATGGCACTTTGTTCTAATGAGGTAAGTGGTGCGTACAAGAACAAAGGCACATAATGTTGTTGTTTTACAACCATTGTACAGCATGCATCTAAGTTACTTAATAAGTGGTAATAAATTTAATACTGTGAACAGTAATAAACTGGTATTACTATAATTAAAATAATTTGAATGTATCTAATGAGAATGAGAATAAGAATTCTACGAACTAATAACGTAAGTACTAAGGGTACTACTGTTACTAATGCTGCTGGTAATAACAATAATAATAATAATAATAATAATAATAATAACAGTATTAGGGACAGGTCTAAAATGTATATATAGCTGTAAAAATTGAGATTTTTTTAACGTAGTGAGTCCTGAGGGAGAGATTCAGGTAGACTGCACCAGTGGAAGTTTTTTTGGAAATGAAGAAAGTCTTGGTTGGATAAAGAACGGCACTTTGTTATAATGAGGTAAGTGGTGCGTACAGGAACAAAGGCACATAATGTTGTTTCAGTAGACATGTCATTAACTAGCTTTTGAATGTTATTCTATTTGGATTTTTCTTTGATGGGGACGAGTGTTTCTGCTGTGATGTTCAGACAAGTGTGATAAGATCGAGAAGAGAGAAGAGAGATTGAATACTTGGTAAGATGGTAGAAGAAACAGTACATGGAAATTTCTGCGTTTGTTTGCATATAGGCAGGGTAGCTGTGCGTAAGAAACTGTGACACAATCAAAAGGTCGAACGTCAAAGACATATCGCACCAGTTCCAAGAGCCGTAAGCTTTCCTGAGAAAGACTTTTCAGGATGACATAGCTGTAATCAACAACTGGAAGTACAAGAGTTCATACAAATGTCGTTTTTAATACAAAAGATATGATATATTTATATTTGTGTAGGGTGTGGGGAGTTGATGATGCCGTCAGTGATTACTTTATTGATATTTGGTATACATACCGTGAATTCAGCATCCTATTACATAAATGGGACAAGTGACGATTAAGAAATATTGTAAAGGCATGCAGAACACATAGCAGCTCAGAAATACAGTTCTTTAGGTTACTGAGAAAAACGAAGGTGGATAGTACGTACATTGAAAATTGCGTCTGGTGTGCTTGTTATGAAACAAATCTTTGATTATACAACACGTGCGAGTGCAGTGCTCGTTCTTTTCTCTAAATTGTTAAAATAACTGAACGTAGAGTTTGGCTACTGTACACAACACCAACACCGCCACAGTGAGGAAAGCAAATTGGGTATACAACAGATTATATTTGTTATCTGTAAGTCGCGTAACCATGGAAAAGTCACGGGACAGTGAGGGATCCTAAAATTTGAGTTAATACTGACATTAAGACTTATTTATTTGCTCTAAAGATCGAAATAAAACACAGTGAAATTAACAGAGCCAAAGTTTTCAAAAACTCAGATCAAATTATAAAATGACTTAAAAGACTGTAGAGAAGGTGCCCCCTAGAAATTCACAATTTATTTTTTCTGGGGGTGGGGGAACAGCTCTGGAATGACCCTCAAACCTTTCTGACATTCGTAAACTTACCCAACTCGCACCAACAGTGCCATCCATCCCATGTGTAGGGGCGTCCTTTGCTGCGCTCAGAAAACTGCTAGTTTTATCATGCAGCCAGACTTGCATTATTCGGAATAATAACTCAGTCTCTTTTTCGTATCGGCCACATACGGATCACGCTACTTAAACTGTACTTATCCATTTATTTGCGACTGGGCCTAAAATTTAGGCTGGTTCAATCTTGTGGGACTCATACGAGCAACATGGTCATACAAAAGTAACCTCCTTACACGAATTGTGTCTGTGATCTTTTTCTGTGTGTGTACGAAGTTCATAATTGTGTCGTCTCATGTATGCTCAATTTTATTTGACTGGATTTTAATTTCTCGTATTGGCAAGTTATCGACAAGACCTTTTCTATTCATAGCAAGGCGTCCTGTGGCATATAGAGCCTCCGGTCTTAGTACTGTGTAGTTACGTGATATTTGGCGCCTTAATGATGCACAAAGAAGAAAGCGGATGCATGTTGCTTTCTGCGAAGGAAATCGTGGAGAATAATTTGCGGCGTCACCAGTGTACTGTTTGTCACAAACGACACGCTGCATTCCTTACTTTTCCTGGTAACTGCCGACACTGCGCCACATTTTTATGCTTCTGATTCAACTTCGAAAAACTTATGTGATCGGAAAACTGTCACTCCCGCTTTTTAAGATATCAGTTGCCGTGTTTCCTGCATGCCACCCATAATGGACACTAAAGTGGCTGACCACATTTAAAACTGATGCGTAAATCAACGTTTAATCTCCTACGCACAGCCTGAAACGCACACTGCGAACATACAGGGCAGAATGAGACGCTATTGGTTGCAGCGTCACGTAGTACACTGCCTCTTGCCAGTGTAACTCCATCACTCGCCTTCTTACGTGCACACTGTAAGGTAACGAAGGAAACAGTTTCCAAGAAAATTGCCACCTCAGGCTGTTCTTTGAGTGGACTAAGTGAACCTGACACCTACCACCGTAGTGGTAGTGGGGGAGGGGGGAGGAGAGGACTTCAGTCCGCCCGGAAAAAGCGTGTCCACTTGACAAACACATTCCAACAACTGATTTTTCTTCCTCGAAGGAGCAGCCATTACAGAACGGGAGTCACTCATCACCCCCCCCCCCCTCCCCACCGCCGCCACTAACCACCAACCCCAGTCCTCGAGATAAGGAAGATTTCAAATAAACAGAGAAGCCATGGGAAGAGACTATGGCGTGAAATGAGGAATCCTAAATTACAAGTTATTAGGACAGTAAACAATTAAAAGTTTCAGAAAACAAGAAAAACTCCTGTAAATGAAGAGCCGTATTTTATAAATATTACATAACAAGTCAGTATTTGCAACAAGGGAAAGTCGCCTGATTGTGGTGGGGATCTGACGAAAAGTGATTGAGTCATTTCAGAACTGCACAATTAAGCATGAGGCAGATGCCAGCCTGCTAAAGTCTCAGGGCAGGTCCTTATTCCTAGCTCCGATCTGACAGAAGAAAGATATGCCCTACATGATCCATGGTTTCGTCTGAATGTAAGTTCCATGTTAGTGCGGTGGCGTGTATGGATGAGCCTGTCGAATTATCTGTGTAGGCATTTGCCCAGTAGTTAACTTACACTTTGTATTCTTTCTAAGTCATTTCTTCTTTGTGAAAATATTCAATAAATTTATTTAAATTAAATATCAATTAATGTTTGCTTTGCCAAATGGTGTGGGAGTGTCATCACGGCCTGTAAGTTCCACCAGTCGATAACAGATAGTCCAGTTCTATTAATGAGGGCTCTGCCTGCTTTCGACGTGACCGTGCGATAACCATTCACAGACGGCACGTGGCAGCACTCTCAGTGGAGGATATACACTCCTGGAGATGGAAAAAAGAACACATTGACACCGGTGTGTCAGACCCACCATACTTGCTCCGGACACTGCGAGAGGGCTGTACAAGCAATGATCACACGCACGGCACAGCGGACACACCAGGAACCGCGGTGTTGGCCGTCGAATGGCGCTAGCTGCGCAGCATTTGTGCACCGCCGCCGTCAGTGTCAGCCAGTTTGCCGTGGCATACGGAGCTCCATCGCAGTCTTTAACACTGGTAGCATGCCGCGACAGCGTGGACGTGAACCGTATGTGCAGTTGACGGACTTTGAGCGAGGGCGTATAGTGGGCATGCGGGAGGCCGGGTAGACGTACCGCCGAATTGCTCAACACGTGGGGCGTGAGGTCTCCACAGTACATCGATGTTGTCGCCAGTGGTCGGCGGAAGGTGCATGTGCCCGTCGACCTGGGACCGGACCGCAGCGACGCACGGATGCACGCCAAGACAGTAGGATCCTACGCAGTGCCGTAGGGGACCGCACCGCCACTTCCCAGCAAATTAGGGACACTGTTGCTCCTGGGGTATCGGCGAGGACCATTCGCAACCGTCTCCATGAAGCTGGGCTACGGTCCCGCACACCGTTAGGCCGTCTTCCGCTCACGCCCCAACATCGTGCAGCCCGCCTTCAGTGGTGTCGTGACAGGCGTGAATGGAGGGACGAATGGAGACGTGTCGTCTTCAGCGATGAGAGTCGCTTCTGCCTTGGTGCCAATGATGGTCGTATGCGTGTTTGGCGCCGTGCAGGTGAGCGCCACAATCAGGACTGCATACGATCGAGGCACACGGGGCCAACACCCGGCATCATGGTGTGGGGAGCGATCTCCTACACTGGCCGTACACCACTGGTGATCGTCGAGGGGACACTGAATAGTGCACGGTACATCCAAACCGTCATCGAACCCATCGTTCTACCATTCCTAGACCGGCAAGGGAACTTGCTGTTCCAACAGGACAATGCACGTCCGCATGTATCCCGTGCCACCCAACGTGCTCTAGAAGGTGTAAGTCAACTACCCTGGCCAGCAAGATCTCCGAATCTGTCCCCCATTGAGCATGTTTGGGACTGGATGAAGCGTCGTCTCACGTGGTCTGCACGTCCAGCACGAACGCTGGTCCAACTGAGGAGCCAGGTGGAAATGGCATGGCAAGCCGTTCCACAGGACTACATCCAGCATCTCTACGATCGTCTCCATGGGAGAATAGCAGCCTGCATTGCTGCGAAAGGTGGATATACACTGTACTAGTGCCGACATTGTGCATGCTCTGTTGCCTGTGCCTATGTGCCTGTGGTTCTGTCAGTGTGATCATGTGATGTATCTGACCCCAGGAATGTGTCAATAAAGTTTCCCCTTCCTGGGACAATGAATTCACGGTGTTCTTATTTCAATTTCCAGGAGTGTATAAAGAGTGTCGGGGAGACGCGGAAAACAGTGTAGTCGCTGTCATAATGCGGAAACGGAGCGTTTTACCTTATGTGTAAAAGGGCCATGATAATTGGCTTTCGGGACAAGAGCGGAAGCATTACAGAAACGGTCATGTCTGTAAACTGTTCAGGTGCCACCGTGGTTAAAGTATACCATATGTTTCAAACTGCCGCTATCCAAAACTGGCGTCGAGGCAACTGGCCAGAAGATGACAAGTGTGAAAGGCAGCTGTGGAGATGTGGACGAGAGAATAGACGCGCAACTCCTGAGCAACTGAGCGGCCAGATGAACCAAGAGGCTACCAACAGCGTCTCCTCAACGACTGTTCAGCGTATATTGTTGCGTATGGGCTCCGCAGCAGACACGTGGTACATGCACCCACTGCTGTTTATCGGTGACGAAAGGTGGAATTTGCCTGCCAATATCGCGAGTGGCAACAGGTGGCCTTTTCAGATGAATCACGTTTTATGCTCCACCGGACAGAAGGCCATTGGCGTGCACGGCGTGAAACGTCTGAACGCAAACACCCTGGAACAATCGTCAGAAGGGTCCAGGCTGGAGGCTATTCGTTGGGTGATTTCATCATTGTGGAAGGCTCAGTGGATGAACACAAATATGCATCTATCCTTGGGGACCATGTCCACCCCCCTACATGCAGTATGATTTTCCTCGCCACAATCGCATCTACCAGCAGGACAGTACAACGCGTCACGGGGTTCACAGTGTACATTCATGTTTCGAAGGAAATGAGTTTATCGTAGCCACCAGACTCCCCGGATTAAACGCAATGTAAAATCTAGTTTAGACAAGAAGAGAATAGAAAATTTCGAAATGTGGTGCTACAGAAGAATGCTGAAGATTAGATGGCTATATCACATAACCAATGAGGAGGTATTGAATAGAGTTAGAGAGAAGAGAAATTTGTGGCACAGCTTGACCAGAAGAAGGGATCGGTTGGTAGGGCATATTCTGAGGCATCAAGGGATCACCAATTTAGTATTGGAGGGCAGCGTGGAGGGTAAAAATCGCAGAGGGAGACCAAGAGATGAATACACTAAACAGGTTCAGAAGGTTGTAGGTTGCAGTAGGTACTGGGAGATGAAGAACATTGCACAGGATAGAGTAGCATGGAGAGCTGCATAAAACCAGTCTCTGGACTGAAGACGACAACAACAACAAAATCTGTGCGACCACCTCGGTCGGCCTTTTCGCGCCATGGATCCTAAACCGAGAAACCTAGCTCAGCTGGTTATGTCACTATAGTCGGTATGGCGCCACATTCCTGTCGGTATCTACCAAAACCTCATTGGCTCTTCCTGTATGTTCCGCAGCGCTCCGTGCTACAGTAGATCGTTATTCAGGTTCTTGACAGATGCTCATGTTAATGTGACTGGACAATATGTATAAACAGCAGCGTTGAGTTGCTGCTCTGACGTAGACGTTAAGAGCAGCATAACTCACATGTTTGTTTTCTAGGTATTAAAGCTTAGCAGCGACCCTGTTATTCAATGCTTAATTTAGTCCATAAGCCAGACTTACCAGTAGACTTGCAACCGGGTATTAGTGAAGTAGTAGAATGCTCAGGCTGTGGGACAACGTGGAAATTAAATGGAGGTACTAAGGTAGTAAAGCAGCTGACACTCTGAAGAGAGATGAGACACTGCATACTTTTTAAGATGGTAGAGGTGACAGAGTATATGGAAATTCCTGCGCTTGTTTGCACACATCCAGGGTAACCATCCAGCTAGGAAACCCGAAAAACCAACAATATCACCATCATTGATATTCTTTTCTTCTTGTAGACCATTAGGTTAGCATATGTGCTGTTTCCATTCTTCTATCCATGATGCAAAAATACACTCCTGGAAATGGAAAAAAGAACACATTGACACCGGTGTGTCAGACCCACCATACTTGCTCCGGACACTGCGAGAGGGCTGTACAAGCAATGATCACACGCACGGCACAGCGGACACACCAGGAACCGCGGTGTTGGCCGTCGAATGGCGCTAGCTGCGCAGCATTTGTGCACCGCCGCCGTCAGTGTCAGCCAGTTTGCCGTGGCATACGGAGCTCCATCGCAGTCTTTAACACTGGTAGCATGCCGCGACAGCGTGGACGTGAACCGTATGTGCAGTTGACGGACTTTGAGCGAGGGCGTATAGTGGGCATGCGGGAGGCCGGGTGGACGTACCGCCGAATTGCTCAACACGTGGGGCGTGAGGTCTCCACAGTACATCGATGTTGTCGCCAGTGGTCGGCGGAAGGTGCACGTGCCCGTCGACCTGGGACCGGACCGCAGCGACGCACGGATGCACGCCAAGACCGTAGTATCCTACGCAGTGCCGTAGGGGACCGCACCGCCACTTCCCAGCAAATTAGGGACACTGTTGCTCCTGGGGTATCGGCGAGGACCATTCGCAACCGTCTCCATGAAGCTGGGCTACGGTCCCGCACACCGTTAGGCCGTCTTCCGCTCACGCCCCAACATCGTGCAGCCCGCCTCCAGTGGTGTCGCGACAGGCGTGAATGGAGGGACGAATGGAGACGTGTCGTCTTCAGCGATGAGAGTCGCTTCTGCCTTGGTGCCAATGATGGTCGTATGCGTGTTTGGCGCCGTGCAGGTGAGCGCCACAATCAGGACTGCATACGACCGAGGCACACAGGGCCAACACCCGGCATCATGGTGTGGGGAGCGATCTCCTACACTGGCCGTACACCACTGGTGATCGTCGAGGGGACACTGAATAGTGCGCGGTACATCCAAACCGTCATCGAACCCATCGTTCTACCATTCCTAGACCGGCAAGGGAACTTGCTGTTCCAACAGGACAATGCACGTCCGCATGTATCCCGTGCCACCCAACGTGCTCTAGAAGGTGTAAGTCAACTACCCTGGCCAGCAAGATCTCCGGATCTGTCCCCCATTGAGCATGTTTGGGACTGGATGAAGCGTCGTCTCACGCGGTCTGCACGTCCAGCACGAACGCTGGTCCAACTGAGGCGCCAGGTGGAAATGGCATGGCAAGCCGTTCCACAGGACTACATCCAGCATCTCTACGATCGTCTCCATGGGAGAATAGTAGCCTGCATTGCTGCGAAAGGTGGATATACACTGTACTAGTGCCGACATTGTGCATGCTCTGTTGCCTGTGTCTATGTGCCTGTGGTTCTGTCAGTGTGATCATGTGATGTATCTGACCCCAGGAATGTGTCAATAAAGTTTCCCCTTCCTGGGACAATGAATTCACGGTGTTCTTATTTCAATTTCCAGGAGTGTAGTTCTCGGAGGTGTTTGAATTTATCCACTTGCCTAGACAAAAAATGGTTCAAATGGGTCTGAGCAGTATGGGACTTAAGATCTGAGGTCATCAGTCCCATAGAACTTAGAACTACTTAAACCTAACTAACCTAAGGGCATCACACACATCCACGCCCGAGGCACGATTCGAACCTGCGACCGTAGCGGTCGCGCGGTTCCAGACTGAAGCGCCTAGAACCGCTCGGCCACGGCGGCCGGCTTGCCTAGACATTTTAATAATACATTGAGGTGACAAAAGTCATGGGATTCATCGCAATATCTTGTCGGACCTCCTTTCTGCCGCCGTAATGGAGCAACTCGAAGTGCACTGACTCAACAAGTCATTGGAAGTCTCATGCAGAAGAAGTACTGAGCCATGCTGCCTCCATAGCCGTCCATAATTGTGAAACTGTAGCCGGCGCGGGATTTTGTGCTCATGGGATTCACGTAGGGCGTTCTGAGTGACCAAATTATTCGCTTGAATTGCCCTGAATGTTTTTCATACTAGTCGCGAAGAATTGTAGCCCGGTGACATGCCACTAATTTTCGGGAACACGAAGCAAATGGTCTCCAAGTACCGGACATAACCATCTGCAGTCAATGATCGGTACATTCCATGTAAACAGAGCCGACACCATTGCAGGGCCGCCATCAGCTTGCACAATGCCTTGTTTACAAATTGTGTCCATGGCTTCATGGAGTCTGTGTCACACTCGAACCCTACCACTAGCTCTTACTGTTGTGTCAGCTACTATGGAAGTCAGCATGGACAGAACCAAGGAAGAAGAGAAGATGCAGTGGCCGGTGGTAGGAATGTAAAATAATCTGTATATACGAGGGTCACTCCAAAAGAAATGCACACTATTTTCTTTAAAATCCATCTTTTATTCTACATGTTTGAAAGTCTTACAGTGTGTAGATATATCCTTTAGGAACAATATTTTCATTTCTCCACATAGTTTCCAAACCTTCTCAACTGCCTTACGCCATCTTGGAACCAACGCCTGTATACCCGCACGGTAAAATTCTGGACCAAGCTGTTGGAGCCACTGTTTGGCAGCGTACACAAGGGAGTCATCATCTTCAAACCTTGTTCCACGAAGAGAGTCTTTCAATTTCCCAAAGAGATTCTTCAAAGTAATTCATCTCCACCATTCTCATATTGTTCCAAAAGTTCGCTGCATACCGTTTTTCTTGTTTCTTTGTGAGCCACTGTCGACATCCTGGGAACATACCTGGCACAAACCTTTTTTAATGCCAACACTTTCAGTATTCTGCAAATACTTCCTTCCCCTATCCTAACGTGGCGTGGCAATTCGTTTTCACTGTGACGCAATCGCCAATTCGTTAACTCTCTGCACATCGTCCGGAGTGCGTACAGTACGAGGCCTGTCGCTGCGAGGACAATCCTCAATATTGCCGTGCCCGCTTTCATCACGTAACCTGCTTGCCCACCGACTAACTGTACGGCGATCGACAGCAGCATCTCCATACACCTTTTTCAACCTCTTGTGGATGTTTTCCACTGTCTCGTTTTCACAGCACAGGAATTCTATGATAGTACGTTGCTTCTGACGAACGTCAAGTGCAGCAGCCATCTTGAAGACATGCTGAGAAGGCGCCACTCACGGGAACAGATTGAACTAAGTTTGGAAACAAGCGGGAAGGATGTATCTACACACTGTAAAACGTTCACACATGCAGAATGAAAACTGTATTTTTACAAATATAGTGTGCATTTCTTTTGGAGTGACCCTCGTAACACTTTAATATTAATACAGCACTCTATTTCTGAAAAGAAATGAAACTTAATTTCTTGTGTCTCCTACGTGCAATTACATTTATCTAATATTACTACTCGCAGAACGCAGGCTAAGAATCGGCTGACTATTACTCAGTACTGATGCTCTCGAACTGTGCAACGGAACTGGGGGCGACCAGCAATGGGTGGCTGGTTAAGTCAGCGTTGACAGGGAGCACTGGACTCTGTCTTCAGGGAGGTGCGGCGCTGCCCGCTCTTTCCATTGGCGCTCTGGAGAGCGACTTCTTGATGCCGTTTCGCGGCGCTGCGCTGGTCGACGTGCAGTCGATGCTTTAGGACTGTGCATTTCGCAAGTGAAATCGGAACTCTTCTGACCACGCCGCGGTTTTCCAGTGGACTCCAACCGATACATTCACGAGTGGAAGAGAGGCGCTGCAGGCTATGTCGCTCCGTTAGCAAAGGAACCCGAGTCGGTCGCCTGCTGCCATAGGCCACTGACGCTAGATTTCGTCGCACTCTCCTAACTCATACGTTCGTCGTACGTTCCGCATTGGTTTCTGTCATGCAGTGTTGCTTGTCTGTTAGCACTGGAAACTCTACACAAACTCCGCTGCTCTCGGTCGTTAAGTGAAGCCCGTCGGCCACTGCATTGTCCGTGGTGCGAGGTAATGCCTGAAATGTGGTATTCCTTCTTGACATTGTGGACCTCGGAATAATGAATTCCCCAGTGATTTCCGAAATGGAATTTCCCATTTGTCTAGCTGCAACCTACCATTCTGTGTTCAAAGTCCGTTTATCCTGTCCTGCGGCATAATCACTTCGTAAACTTTTTCACTTTGTGACGTCCCCTCTCCCCTTTTGTTGTCGGTGTTGATGATGAGCCGCTACTGCTACGGCTCAGTCGGTGGAATGGAGACGCGACGCGCAGTGATGGTTGTTCCCGTCGGATAACGTGGAACAGCACCTGAAAATCTCTAAAGAAAATTGTTCCTCACATAATGTATGAAAGTTCGTTTGCGAGCCCGCACAGTCTTCTCAGGGATGCGAACTACTGATTTTAATTGTCTGTTATGGTTTTATGATGATCTGCTATGCTCGGTTAGTTAGTTATTGCAGTATTGAGTCAATCATTCATCACCGCCGTCGTTTCACATCACTGAACTGAGGAAAAATTCATTTGCAGTTCAGTATCAATAGTTGTTGTTACTTTGCTAAGCAGAATTGTTCCCTACGGCACGACGTAAATCCAGAGATAATCTATAATGCTATCTTCCTTACGTGCGTCGTAATATTATTTCGGCAAAACACTCCTTTCAATGCTCAATGTTCATCAAGTCACTCTTTCAATTAAAATTTTCACAGTTAATTAATTTTGATCATCAACTATCACACAGTTAAATTAATGATAGAGATTTCCATTACTGACGAACAATTTTTATTGTTCCTTCTTAGTAGTTAGTTTATAATCATCACACCACACGCACACCAATGGATCAGATCAAATACAATTCTTTTCAGTTCGGTGATCGTGACAATTACGACAACTTTTACAATCGGCGTATTTGTATTATCTTCATGTGGTCGTATTAATGTCTCCTACTCAAGGCTAATCAGGTATTACAGTCTTCGATACTATGTCCATTCTTCGTTGTAATTGTTCACTTTGGAAGGTTGAGTCCAACAGTAATATCTCCAATAATTAAATTTCATTAACTCGTTGTACACTACCAGAATATCACTTCAGTTCAAGTTCTCAAGTCAGAATAACTGAGAACAAAGTCCGCGCATCTCTATCACGCAACATTACTTTTTTTGAATAGAAACAATCTCGTAGCGTTCCGTTTGTAGTACTATAACAAACGGTGCTCTCTCACGACTTGATAGCAAGCAAGCTAGCAAGCGACTAACCTTTCCGTGATCGAGCATTGTAGACGGATTGAATTTCCTTCTCGCCGCGTTTACAACTCTCTTTCACAATAAATGTTATCTCTGACCGACAATTACTTTGGACTTAACTTTCGTCGTACTGAAATGCAGTTATTACTGAGATGTTTGATAGCTAATTAAAAATAACCTATGTTTCTTTCTACCTTTATATAATGACATACTCAGTAATTATTGAAATTGGTGTTCATCAAAACTTTAAGGTGTTATATTATTGTCAAAGTTGTCGTACCTGTCAGGATAACACTGTTCCCTACTTTAAATTATCATGACATTCTTATTGGGGTTTTCGGGTTTCTTGGGGTGTTATAACATGAATCGCTTGAGTACAAACGACAGCTGCGCCAATGCACTTCCATTTTATACCTTGTGTACGTGATACTATCGCCATCTGTATATGTGCATATCAGTATCCCGTGACTTGTGTCAGCTGAGTGTGATTGCTGAATGAAGACAGATATAAGTACAGAAGAGTCACGGGGTGCTTAATCAGGCGCCTGTAGGTAATGAGTTTCATCTGGCACTTATCTTTTCTACATCTACATACACATCTACATGGTTACTCTGCAATTCACACTTAAGTGCCTGGCAGAGGGTTCATCGAAGCATTTTTATACTACTTCTCTACCATTCCACTTTCGAATGGCGAGTGGGAAAAAGGAAGACCTAAATCTTTCCGTTCGAGCTCTGATTTCTCTTATTTTATTATGATGATCATTTCTCCCTACGTAGGTGGGTGTCAACAAAATATTTTCGCTTTCGGAAGAGAAAGGTGGTGATTGAAATTTCGTAAATAGATCTCGCCGCAAAGAAATCCACCTTTGTTTCAGTGACTGCCACCCCAACTCGCGTATCATATCAGTGACACTCTCACCCTTATTGCGCGATAACACGAAAGGAGCTGCCCTTCTTTGTACTTTTTCGATGTCCTCCGTCAATCGTACCCGGTAAGGATCCCACACCGAGCAGCAATATTCCAGCAGAGGACGGGCAAGTGTAATGTAGGCTGTCTCTTTAGTGGGTTTGTTGCATGTTCTAAGTGTTATGCCAACAAAGCGCAGTCTTTGTTTCGCCTTCCCCACAATATTATCTATGTGGTCTTTCCAATTATTTAAGTTGCTCGTAATTGTAATTCCTAGGTATTTAGTCGAATTGACAGCCCTTAGATTTGTGCGATTTATCGTATACCCAAAATTTATCGGATTTCGTTTAGTACCCATGTGGATGACCTCGCACTTTTCTTTGTTTAGTGCCAGTTTCCTCTTTTCGTACCATACAGAAGTTCCATCTAGGTCATTTAGTAATTGGAATTGATTGTCTGATGATTTTACTAGATGATAAAGTACAGCATCATCTGGGAACAATCTAAGGGGGCTGCTCAGATTATCACGTGGATCATTTATGTAAATCAGTAACAGCAGATGGTCTATGACACTATCTTGCAGAACGCCAGATATCACTTCTGTTCTGCTAGATGATTTACTGTCTATCACTAAGAACTGTGACCTCTCTGAGAGGAAATCACGAATCCAGTCGCACAACTGTGACGATATGTAAGACGTCATGGTCTCCTGACCTTCATTGCTTACATATTCCGCCCTCACAATCATATTCCGCACATCAAGACGCTTCATTCGAACCCAAACTCGATAAGATAAAATCAATGTTGTATGAATTCATGTAAACGATATGCAATTAACAAGTAAGCGCACCGTGGTTGAAATACTCGAGGCTGGCGTACACACATACATTCCAGACACGACGGTCACAGAAGCTTTTAGTTCATGAGAGAAACCGCACAATGGGACGCCGGTCCCTTCAGAGGACGACCCAGCCCATGTCGGCCGGCGACCGCCCATAGAGCAGACAGCGTTTGCCCAAGTTAAAGGGAGAATGACCCCATGTTGGGCTTAAAAGCAAATTGCGCTACATTGTGTGGGAGCAAACGCCAAACGCCGAGGCTACAGATTTCCGGATTGGTTGCCTTAAACGAAACGTCATTTTCCCATTTTAGAAGATCAATGCTGATTGGAGGACGATATTCCTGACGCCTTGAGCTGAAGGAGTAATGGAAGAGACCGAAAGATACCCCTTCACGTCTAGCGTGGAGAGGGGCCGTTCCGTTATCGCTCTTGGAGCGAGAACACGTAATGAGAGCAAGGAACAAGTCTCTCCTCAGTACTTCACTGGGAGAGCACCTATGTCGAGAGTGAATCGGAGTGCGTATCTATATTGAGTCCTTGCGATTAAGCATTGTTCACTATGTTGGCCGCCACACTTATTGTGCAGTGTGAACGGACAGAGTTATAGTTAAACGCCTGCAAGCGAACTTTTGAATGGCATCGTGATGGACTGGTTATCTTATCTGACCATCTGACCGGTGTATCACGCCAATAGTTAGACTAGGGGCGAATAGGAGTCCTTGACTTCATCAGGGCGTAGGGAGAGTTTAATTGGCGAAGGTCAATCCAGATAGAACGAGAGTTATCTTATTTGTCAACAGTGAGCGGCACAGACAGCAGTCATCGCAGCTTACGGTATTGTGCACTACAGCTATTGCGAGCCCCACATTTCCTCCACAACAGTACACTTCACTGCATTTCACACATGACAGCCTCGACCGTAACATTATAATGGATAATTATTCAAGTTGAGTAGATGCGGCTCTCAGCCATTCTGCCAAGTCAATAACAATCTTAAACTTTCTATAGAAATTTCATTAGCGAATCCTATCCTTGAGAGGTAACTTCACATTCCGAAAAGAACCCGGAAATAACTTGTTCAGTTCATAACTAAAAGTGCCATTGTGATTTCTCAGAACTTTTGCAAACAAAATAATAGTTTTCGTTACTTTCATGTTTTTCTTACACTGACTAGCACTACTCCAGTACCCAAATATCCCACTAGTTACGAAAGAAATTTTGTGAATTTTTGTGTCATTTCCTTACAGCAGACGACTCCAGAAGATATTTATTGCTGAACGTTTCTCAGGCATTTCTCTTTAGAACGTTAGGAGCGTCTGCCTGACTTCTGTAGTAGTGTGGGGGTGAAAATTGCATCTTGCGGGAGCCACAGGGTAAAGGGTACATCTCAGATTGATCCGTTGCACAGAATGACAGAATAGCACCCACGCGCTCACAGATACTCCATGTGCACGCAATTTGATTAATAGTCGCTTGTGAGGAACGGTATCAAATGCCTTCTGGAAATCCAGGAATATGGAATCGATCTGAGATCCCTTGTCGACAGCACTTATTACTTTATGGGAATAAAGAGCTAGCTGTGTTGTACAAGAACGACATTTTCTGAATCCGTGTTGGTTGTGTATCAATAAGTCTTACGTGAGTATAGTCTACCACAAGCAGCCCATCAGCTAGGCAGCGCAGCGATTGCAAAGACACACAGCGGTGTGGCGCGCCGAGCGCTGCGGCTCCGTCGCACTCCTCCTAATTGGAAGGACCAGTACAGCCCAGCGGCGCCCTTAAAACACGGCGCTTATGACGAGTCTGCTCAGTCTCAAAACCCGGAGAGGGGGGAGGGGAGCTAAAGAAGAGACGGGGCGAGCCGCCAGCCAGCACAGGCAGGGTCACGCGGGGGCAGGAAGCGGGACGGAAAAAAAGTGAGGAAAATTCACGGCGCGAGATCGGTCTGAAACATTTCCCGCTAGGGGGAGAGGGGAGGGGGCAAGCTGCTGGCGACGGGCGAGCGACGAGAAGTCTGCGCCGGCGGCGGCGCCGGCAGGAGTTGGCGCGATCGTTAACTTGACGTTATTTCATCATTACTTCAATTAGGCGACGTATTTATGGGCGCGCCCACCTCGAGACGAGCACTCATTCAAATTGAGGCGGCTGCGGGCCCGGGCAGCGCCGGTTGTCAATACGGCCGCGGCGGCGGCGGCGGCGCCACCGGCTCCGCCGCCCGCACCAGCCGGCCGCGACACCATATCTTCATTAGGCGTAATTTATACGGCCCAAATTTACAACTGTACCGAGAGGGACCAGCTGCGCTTCACGCCCGTCCCCGGTGCCACTGCGCGCCCGCGCGCGCCCCGTACGTATAAATCCTTTAAGGACGCGCTTTCGTACGCCTGTCCTCGCCGCCCTAACGGATATTGCACGAACGGCGAGCAAGGAGGAGGACATGGAGATTCGGAGAGAGAGAGAGAGACAGAGACAGGAGCAGCGAGAGAGGGAAGTGTGGTGGACCGAAGGAGCGAGACCGAGTTGTCCGTCGCGGCGAACAAAAGCCGTGGCGGGCGTTTTTAATTGGCGCTTGTTAGCGTTAATTATGTTGTAGCGGCTGAGTTATAGGTGACAGCCTGTCGCCAGTGGGCGGCGCGACGACTCAGGAACAGGAACCCACGTCGCCGCCTCCGTCTTCTCCTCTGACCCTGGTCCGAACCCACTCCCACTTACCCCCCCCCCCCCCCCCCCTCGAGCGATGTCCCAACTAGAGTGTACTTTCGTAAGTCTGCGTAGACTACGGTAGCTTTCGTAGTAACTTTGGTCAGTTAAAACAGTAACCGCGTTACCTGTATGTTTGGTGTATTGCATAGCTATCGGGCGTTACCTCATTGCCATCGCTTCATCTACATGAGTGATAGGTGTCTTACTAGGCAACGGTGAACTGTCTAGAAACTGAGTACGGATATGCAGGGTATTTCACAATTCATGTTACATACTTCTAAAGGCTGTAGAGGGAACTTCGTGCCGGACGGTGTGGCGGAGCGGTTCTAGGCGCTTCACTCTGGAACCACGCGACCGCTACGCTCGCAGGTTCGAATCCTGCCTGTGGTGTCCTTAGGTTGGTTAGGTTTAAGTAGCTCTACGTCTAGGGGACTGATGACCTCAGATGTTAAGTCCCATAGTATTCAGAGCCATTTGGGAACTTCGTAGGTCAGGTTTAGTTAGGAACCCATGTCTGGAAACGTCATCCAACGACTCTACAGACTGTCAAAGTTGTAGGCGTTAGCGCCAAATAAATGTAAGTATACAGGGTGGACATCAATAAAACCGACCAACTGCAGGGTGGGATCCCTGACTGGAAATAGTCGAAAGAATGTACTGTGAACATGTATCTGGAAAGGCATCATTGTCACAGTAGATGAAGTTGACGAATGAAAGTTTCTCTGGACATTATCGTGCATTCCTTGCGTGTTGCATGTTGTGTGATTGACGCAGCTTACTGTAACCAGCAGAATGGATGGGTATTCGTGTCGGAAACAATCCGAGATAGCGTTTGGGTACAGCCTAGCGTATGGAAATTGTCAAAAGGCGGAACCCAGTCCTCAAAACCTTGTGTACGCACAGTCCGGCGCCTCCCTGCACGATTATCTATCTGAAACGACCGATGATTACACAAACGCCAAAAAAGGGCTTGAAATATTGTGTGATGTAATTGGTGTAAGTGAAGGTACTTGTTTTGATACAGCTGTGCTGCCTCTTAACCGTTTCCATCTGCTTGGCCGTACACATACACCACTTCGCCTTGTTCCTGACAGGAATACGGTAGCTGTTCCTTCTGTCAATCACACAGCCTGCAACACGCAAGGAATACACCGCACGTGGTCAGAGGAACTTTGATTCGTCGGCGCCATCTACCGTGGCAACGATGCATTTACGGACACATGTTCGTAAGACCTTCAGTTAGGAATCCGTCCCTGCAGTTTCTCTCTTTTATTAACATTCAACCTGCCCGCCCGGTTGGCCGTGCGATCTAACGCACGGCTTTCCGGGCGGGAAGGAGCGCCGGTCCCCGGCACGAATCCGCCCGGAGGATTTGTGTCGAGGTCCGGTGAGCCGGCCAGTCTGTGGATGGTTTTTCGGCGGTTTTCCATCTGCCTCGGCAAACGCGGGCTGGTTCCCCTTATTCCGCCTCAGCTACACTATGTCGGCGATTGCTGCTCAAACAAGTTCTCCGCGTACGCGCACACCACCATTACTGTACCACGCAAACATAGGGGTTACACTTGTCTGGTGTGAGACGTTCCCTGGGGGTCCACCGGGGGCCGAACCACACACTAACCCTGGGTTCGGTGTAGGGCGGCGGAGGGGAGAAGTGGACTGCGGTACTCGTCGTGGGGTTGTGGACCACTGCGGCTGCGGCGGGGACGGAGCCTCTCCGTTGTTTCTAGGTCCCCATTTAATATAACATAACATAACATTCAACCTGTGTGTAGGGTGACTCAGTCATGATGCTACAAACTTCCAGGGACAATGGAGAAGGGATAAATGTATCATTCTGAGGTAAGAGTCCCTGTACTACAAAAGAACGAGTCGACAGTTACAAGCGAAAACTATTCTGATGCCTCTGACATATGCCGGTAGTATTGTTCTCAAGACTGTAAGGAAGGGAATTTTTGAGAGGTGATACTAAGGACCAAAATAAGAAAAAAATATTTGGTAAACATGGGCTTTAAGATGCTTATCTTAAGAGTTATGAGCACTTGTTCAGTAGAGGAGATGTGCTTCACGGTAGAGAAAAATTGATAAATTTATCCGTCCCAACCTTTGTTGAAAGTTTGTAACAACATCATGGAATCATCCTGTACATACATTTACAGGCGCCGGCGCTTATAACTTTGACGCTCTGTAGCGTTGTTGGGTGACCTTTCTGGACATGGGTTACTACGCAAAACGTGATCTACTACGTATCCTCTACAACCTCTAGAAGTATGTAACATGAATTGTGGATCACCCTGTATAAAAGGCGGTGTAACTCACAGAAAATTTTTGTTCTACATAGTCATTCTCCTGTCTGTTACTTAAAAATAAACAGTATTTAAAGCAAAATTGAAATTTTCAATGTTTAATTCCGGTTTTATTAAGAAATTGTTGATTTGTAAAGTGAAAAAGAGAGATGTTGTAGTAAAAATAAAAAAATAAATATAGATATATCACATAGTGCTAGAAAACGCAGTTTACTTAAAAAAACATCAAATATGGTTTCACTGTTTTGTCGAGCTCAGATAAAACATATTTGTGTTATTACAGACAACTTTCTATCTTATCAATAATAAATAGGAAATTCTTGCCTTTGATCACAATTATATAGATTCTTTTATGTTGATGCGTGTAAACTGTATCTACATCTATGGTACTTGCTTTGGTTACATAAAAGAGCCGATTTTTATTACTTATAAAATGCAATTTATGTTTTTAATGGTATAAATATCCAATGGACTAGTACTGAACGTTATGCGGTTCTAATTATGCGCAAAACAAACAGAAAAGTATGTGTAAAACAGAACAAAAGGAGGCGAAGCATCATTATCTCATTCTCTCCTGGAAACATCCGACAAAAAAAGGAGTTGCGACAGACTGGTAACCAAGCTGGGCGAATTTCAGCAGGATGCAATACGTAGACTAGTGTTTGGCTGTTATTATCGGAACGAGTACCCTACGTTAAACAAATTACTTTTTAATTTCTAAGAAGGAACTTTATTTAGTAATTCGTCTCTTCCAAACTGTCTTCACGTGCTTGCATTCCGGCAGGGAAAGTTAGCGTATCCCAAATACGAGCGGCGTTCAAGTGATGCAACACTTTCTTTCCAGAAAGCAGGTTGGTTTTGTTCAGGATTCCCCACTCTTTTGGTTACAAAAACCTATTTTTCAACATAATGTCAGTTTAATGCGATGGCCTTACGCCACCTTGTATTGTATTGTATTGTATGTGAACCGGGGACCTAGAAACGACGGAGAGCCGGCGTCCCCGCCGCAGCCGCTGTTGTCCACAACCCCACGACGACTACCGCAGTCCACTTCACCCCTCCGCTACCCCACACCCAACCCAGGGTTATTGTGCGGTTCGACCCCCGGTGGATCCCCCAGACGAGTGTAACCCCTATATCTGCGTGGTAAAGTAATAGTGGTGTACGCGTACCTGGAGAACTTGTTTGCGCAGCAATCGCCGACATAGTGTAACTGAGGCGGAATAAGGGGAACCAGCATGCATTCGCCGAGGCAGATGGAAAACCGCCTAAAAACCATCCACAGACTGGCCGGTTCACCGGACCTCGACACAAATCCGCCGGGCGGATTTGTGCCGGGGAACAGGTGCTCCTTCCCGCCCGGAAAGCCGTGCCTTAGACCGCTCGGCCAACTGGGCGGGCTCTTACGCCACCTTACTGGGAGGGCGTTATGCCCGCTAGGTACCACTCTACCGGTCGACATCAGAGCCAACGACTTGCTGCGTCAATAACCTCCCCATCATCCTTGTACTGCTTCCCGCGGAGTACATCCTTCGTTGGATCAAACAGATCAAAGTCGGAAGGTGAGAGATCAGGGCTGTAGTGTGTATGAGGAAGAACAGTGCAATGAAGTTTTCTGAACTCCTCTCGGGTACGCAGACTTGTGTGAGGCCTGCGTTGTTATGGAGGTGGAAACGTTCGTTTACATTTTTGTGGCGATGAACACGCCGAAATCGTTTCTTCAGTTTCCTGACGGTAGCGCAATATACTCCACTTTCGTAGCACAGTGAGGGAGGACATCAAACAGAATAACCCCTTTAGAGTCCCTAGAAGGTCTTCTCAAAGACCTTAACTGCTACGGGTGGCGATTTGAACTTTTTCTTCGGAGGAGAGGTGGCGTGGCGCACTCCATGGATTGCCATTTTGTTTCCGGTTTGAAGTGATGAATTAATGTTTCATGGCCTGTGACGATATTCGACAAAAATCTGTGACGATAATCATGGGAACGCGCAAGCAATTGCGCATAGATGGTCCTTAGTTGTTCTCTATATTCTTCTGTTACGCGGCGAGGAATCCAGTAGGTTCATCCTTTGAGCACTCTAACTGGTGGACTAGTGTTTCAGGACTACGAACAGCGAGATGCAGCGAGCTGTTCGATTGTGATCCGTCGATCACCTTGAGTGAGAGTGTGCGGCCACAGCTGTGTGCGGCCGGACGGCAGGCGGGAGCTCGCACAGGTTTGCGCGACCTTGTTGCGAATGATGACATACGCCTCGCCCGAAAACTTGAAACGTCCCCTTAGAACAATTATACACGACTGTGCTTAAACTGACACACAATATTTTTTTAGCGCAACGCAATCTTTCAAAAATCCCTACAAAAGAATGGCCCTGACTAACATTAACCTATACCTTTCACAAATCACTTACCTCACCAAAAATCTCCGTTACTCGAACTACTGCAATACAGCGAGCGCCACTACTGCCAGCTAAATAACAAACTACGGAAGGTACTAACTACTAGTAGGCATAGTTAGCAAATTAAAGATTTTAATAGAGAACAAACATTGTATTTACCTTAATAGTCATAATATATATAGCAGTTCATAACATCCATTCTTACAAATACCAAAACTCCGCCATTTCTCTCCCCACATCCACCACTGCTGGCGGCTCACCTCCAACTGCGCAACGCTACGCGCTGTTCACATCCAGCTGCCGCTGCCCAACACTACAATGGCAGACAACAATGCAAACTAGCCACAGACTGCACACAGCACAGCCAGTGATTTTCATATAGAGCGCTATGTAACGTTGCCAATAAGAAAACATAGACAGCCTACTTACATAAAGAAAACATAAACAGCCTACTTACATAGCCCCCATGCTCCCCACAAAAAATTTTACAAATTGTTTTGGGCAGTGGCCAATAATGATTTGAAAAAATTTTTCATAATTACAATAACAAAGATATCAAATGCACATACTTATTTATACAATGTTGGTCAAAAGCTAAAATTTTCTCACAGTCCATAAAGACAGTCCAGATTGTTCATCACAGTAAAAATTTCAGTGTTTTTTTTTTTCAAAGTCTGAGCAGTAAAAGACAATGCACACGGAAGTAGTGGATTTCCATGCAGTCTTGAAGAAGTAGTGTTATCCTTCCAACTGAAAGACAGTGCTGACTCTTGACATGCTGACAGGTAATGGGCCACAACAGAGCAAACCCACAGCAGATTCATTCGACGTTTTGAAGAATGTTGGTAGGTAGGTCATCACAGAGCAGACCCACTGTAGTCCTGGTAGAGAGTATGGTATTGGTGGGCCACCAGAGGCGCAGACCCACTGCAGTCCTTGGAGAAATAATGATATTGGTGAGTCATCAAAGGTGTAGACCCACTGTAGTCCTTGTAGAGATGGCCAGCAGCCGTCTGTTATGACTGTGCGGGTGCACAATCACCATTGAAGAGTCTTGCGGATAATATAGCAAGTCCATAAACCACCACTTGTGCACTCAAAAAGTTTTTGGAATTGTCCTAAGAACCAGCAATGCTATTGTCCAGTCCCTTGCTGAATTATTAACACACATGCAAACACTAACAGTCCCTACTTCTCACATATTGTCCATATACTATGACCAACAGAAACGTGTGCAGTGAAATGGAACTTACAAGTTAATAATATGATGAACTGGTGTCAATTACAATTTTATAACATAAGAATACAATTACAAGGTACAAAATACATCATTAAAGAACATAACAATACAGATAACATTTGTAGTAATATGAGCTTTGAAAAGAATCGAAATAACATATACATCAGTGTTACAGGAATTATGACATAAGTAAATACATAAAAGATCAGAATAATTATTGAAACATCAACTTTACACATGAGCATTAAAACAAAACAGAATAAATAATGTCTAAGCATATTTACAAGGTAAATAAAATATTATTAATGCCAATTATATTTGAGGATAACAGTATTCCTCATCATAGTGAATGTAGCTTAGTATTAGAAGAAGAAAAAATTCTATGAAACTACACAGAGACAGGAAGAAAACAAATACACAAGGGTATGCAAACACATAGTGGGAAAACACAAAAGGAAAGGACAGGGTTTGTTTTCAGTGTAACATTTGGTACTGCAGTCCAACCCAAAACTTCATTCCATAGATCTTTCGTCTTATTTCAACCTTTGCTTCCACCAAAAAAAATCCTATCCAAGCATGCTTTCTGTATTTTTCTCGTATAACCTCTCAGTGCATTTCTTCAAATTCATCGCAACTCATTCTCTTATAGGCTACCCCCTCTTAAGCTAACTTAAATCTACTGAGCTCAGATGCTAAACTAAGGAACGAGACAATGCAGCAGCACAAAACAATTAACACGAACAGCAATGACAAAAAAATTCAAATTGGCAAAGTAAGCAACAATATTACAACTAATATAAGGCAATGAGCAGCAAACAAGAAAAGTAATAAACTGGCTTAGCAGAGTAACACAAAGTCAAATTCAGTAACACTATGCTTGGCAAACAGCAGTAACTTATACGTAAACATGACATAGCTCAAGCAGAAAAAATATTACAGTAAAAACAACAATGCAGATAAGGGAAATGTATATTCACATCTTAATGTCTATGTAATTAAAGTGGTGCACCACAACTTATTCTACGAAAAATATTACCAAGTAGTTGAATAGAAAATTATGTACGCAAGTCCTGTGAAGGGAAATGTCTTTTTGTGCTCCTTCGTTTTTTTTTTAAGTTATTGTTTACTGGATCTGTAGGCATAAAATTTTATTTTAAACAATGCTGCAGTGCAGCTAGAAACTTGATATTAAAGAAAATGAACAAATATGTACAAAGGAAGGCATGAAACATCGTTCATTAGCCATATGGCATTTCATAAGGTAGTAAAAAAATCTCTCAATTCTCTCAGAAAGATGCTTGTCATAATCAGGTGTGCAGATGTAAGAATGTTTCCAAGTAATGAGCGTGTCGTATTTGCGATGCTTTCTACAAAGGAATGTCAATGGCGAGGATAATGGCCTCTTTTTTTTTTTCTCCACCCAATGGCTTTCTTTTGTCTGACGACTACCTCTCAGCTGAGCGCCCAAAACGCATTACGTCAAGGTCACTTACCTTTCTTTCTGAAATATTTACGACAGCAGTTTCTGCTACAGTGGCAGTCGCATATAAAAAATTTCACAGGTCGAGAATTTGCGTTACAAATGTGTAGAAACAAAATCCTATATACATAACAGTGTCCAAAAAATTTTCGTCGGCGTTGTGATACATTTACACATATACATACATTTCATAACTCTTAAAGTACGATTCTTGGTTTCCAACATACCTTTACCACAAGTCAGAGTCCCTAACCACTACTCATTATTCCTTACCTTATTACACATATACATATTCGTCGACACTTCTTCAATATTTCATCATAATAAATACGTAGCATAATCAAATTCCTCATATAACATCGGCTTATTGATCATAAACATACCGCAACAGCATAATACACATAGTCATCGTAATAATAACATCATAACACCTCAGTCAACTCTCAAAATCGTCGTAGCTTCCTCCAATAATTTCAAAACCTAAAAAAATTCTCTGCTCATGTCAAAAGTGTCATCTGCCTCAAACGTACTTTAAAAATCAAGATCCCATACCAAATATATCATTCAAAGCTCTCATAGTATCACAATGGTCATGAAAAAATATGAAGAGTTCACAAAGTACAGACAAAATACAATTTCGTAAGTGTGAAGTTACCCAATTGTGTAATTGCGTAAATATGTGCCACTGATGTAGTAAAAAAAAGTTTGTTTCTCTGTTAAATAATCAGGTGGCTGTGTAATTCTGTGTTGGAGAAATATGGTACCGATGTGTAAAGTTGTATAAGCAAATACCATATTAGCTAGGGCTCCTTGTGCTTGCCAAACACATGATACACAAAGTAGGCGTGTACCCCCTGAGGATTATTGTAATTATACCCTCAGGTGTTACAGATTACAGCAATGGAATGAAATGTATCACGGAAAACTTTCTTTGTAATTCAAAAATCTTTAAAAATAAATGTTTTAAGTACAAAATTAAACACTCAAATACGTGTCCTGTAGCACTAAATGTGCGTCTTGCTGTAAGATAATCTGTGTGGAAGTGTCGTAGTTATTGTCCTCCGAAAGCTAAGTTCTGCAGAAGCCAATGTACTTACCTCATGATACACATAAGTGAAATGCTTTGCGTATAGATATCTTAGTTATTACGCTTATTGCCGTGATGAGGAAAGTACTGTGCTGTAACGTATTGTTGTCCTACGGAAAAGGCTGTCTCCTTGTAGCCATAGCACAAAAGTCACCACTAAAACATGTCTCACTTTACAGAAGAATTCAGAAAAAACTGTGCAGATATAAAACAGATACACTGCAAAAGCAACATTGTAAATTGTCACTCATTAGCAGCGTCGTGACAAAATCGTGTAGCTGTCACACAAACCAACCACTGTGTCATCTGGCATTTCACAGAAAGTACTTTAAATCCAGAATGTATTTTCAAGTAAACCAAAATGTTGCATTAAAATCTCATTAGCAGTATATGTTCTAAGTATGTTAGCCGTATATTCGTTATGTAATCGTGCAACTAACAAGGAAGAATGTATAAATAACAACACTGTGTCGTCTGTTCGCAATAACAATGCATTCGCAATTACTTGTCTAAGTTACCTATGTTCTTGACTGGATAGTTAGTTAGCTTTAAAACATAGTTGCATGTTAACAGTTTGTAAGTGTGACAAAGAGTACTAGTATCGTGAAGTGAAAAATTTTATAGCAAAGATCAAATTAAAAAACAGTTTATCTCTCAATAAACGGTTTTACATGTGAGACGTGGTGTAACCCTTTGCTCTTCTCAGTACACAGAGTTTCAACTTGAATGCAATTATCAATGCGGTATTCGTCCATAAAGAATACTGGAATTTTGCTCAAGGTTAGCGTCAATGCTATTTTTCCCTGAGCAAGCAGGCGCAAGTGGCTGCCTGCTGTGCGAGTCATTGCCTGTTTCTTTATTGGCGCGCGTCGTTATTGGGATTAGGAGACCTAACTTCTACAAATTCGCCTTGCCGAGAGGGCCCAGCCCTGCTTAAATCTGATGAAATTCACGTCTGTCGTTACGATTATATCGTCTGTCGTCATGTCGGTAGATTCCATAGTTTCTTTCTTGTCGGTTATGTGGTGGAGAATTTCTCCCGGAATCGTAACTGCGTGGTGGACCGTTGCGTCTGAAGTTATTCTGTCTCCCTTGATAATAATTATTTTGGTTCCCATATTGTCTGTTTCTATGGTTGTCTCTGTCACATTCATTACTACGAAAATGCGATCTTTCTCTGTAATTATTACTACTCTGCCAACGGTTGTCATATGGATGCTGTCTGTTTTGGTCACGGTTTGCGTTTTAAGAATAGCCTTGTCGTGTCCATTTATTATTTCTGTCATCGCGGAATTGTGACAGATGTGACCTGTAATTGTTGTACTCCTGTTTTCGCGCTCCGCGATCGTCAGTGTCAATTTCCAGTTCTTGTAACAGTCCCTGAGAAGCTTCAATGTCGTCTTTGCAACGTCCTGCTAAAATAATATGTCGTAAATGTTCAGGCAGTTTGATTAAGCAAATGCGGATGAGTTCTGAGGGGCTGTATGGGTTTGACAGATATTGATTCTTATGCAACATGTCTTCAAAATATTTCACAAGACTGGAAAATTCAGATTGTTCAAAGTGTTTCATCATCATGATGCTATGTTTTACTCGGTCTTGTGTAGCTTGAGACCAATATGCTGAGAGGAAGGCATGGTAAAATTCTCCTTCACTGTGACAATCGTGAATGACAGATCGCATTCTTACAGCTGGTTCATTCTCTAAATAGCCACACATAAATTATAAACTATGCTCTAATGACAAGCTGGGAGGAAAACAATGAGAGAATTGATGGAGCCACGCTTGTGGATGAATGTCGTTGGCAGAATTCTTAAACGTTTTGAATTTACGTGTAGTAATGAACAGCTTATAGTCAAAATCATCGTGTCGGCGAGTAGCATATCGGTCATTGTTACGTCGTGTCGGCGGTTCCATCTCAAAATTCGGTGTACCTTGCCAATTTCTTTCATAATTTCCGAAGTGCTCTGTGTTATTATTTTGTGGCTGTTCCGTATTTCTATGTCCCTCTTCCCGTATTGGAGTGCAAGTGGCCTCTGAAATACGTAATTCTTGTATTACCTGTGTCAGCTGATCTTGTACTTCCCGGATTTCTCTTTGGTGTTGCGTATTAATTTGATTCTGATTTTGTTTGAATTTCCTAATTTGTTCGCACTCTTCTGTGTCAGTGATGGCTACAGGTCTTGTGTCATTCAGATCATCATCTACCTTTGTAGATAAGTTAGTGACTTGATCCGAAAGTTCGGCTACTTTCTCCGATAGTGAACACATTTCCTCAGTGTGTTTTTCTGAACCAAGTTTCAGAGTGTCCATTTGTGTTGAAATCGAATCTACTGTGTCCTTTAAGTTTTCCTGAGTTTTTGCAAGTTGCGTAACCGAATCGGTAGATGCAACTGAGTCAATTTTAGCCCACAAGGTCTCATGATTTTCATGAACAATGGTTTGCAGTTCTTTTATGGCTGCTTCGTGATTCTGTAATGCATTTTCATGCCGCGAAAAAATAGGTTGAAAATGCTCACAAATTTGTGTTTTTACGTCATTACAGACTTTTTGACATTTCGGTTCAATGTTATGTAACTCGGTAGTTAAATCTTCACGTGTTTGTTCAAGTGTGGTGTCTAACTTCCGAAGATTTTGTTCCATTGTGTCTAACTTTTGAAGATTTTGTTCCATTGTGTCTAACTTTTGAAGATTTTGTCCCATTTGTTGCATTAATTGTAATAACAATGCATTAGTGTCTGGAATCTGTTCCTCTACGCTTTTCGGCAGTGCATTTGCACCAGCAACATTCACATTTTGACAAGCAGAAAATGTGTCTTGATTTATTTGAGAAAACGGTGAGGACGCAAAACCTGAATCTACAGTATTTGTAAAATTGTTTCCTGTCATTTCGGATTCCTGAGGCGAGCTGTTGCCGAGCGATCAATCGATAATGCTTCCCTGTTCACTAATTGTTTCACTGCCTACGTCATTGTTTGCCGCCCGCTCCATTTCCCTATGCACAATTACCAAATTACTATGTTGAACATTAGTTAATTCATTACACGGTGCGCTAACACACTGCTTTCGTCTTCACTGTCATTTCTCAGTTTACTTTGGAGCCTAGTATTACGTTTTTCACACGCCATTATTGTCACAATATTTCACAAGACAAAACAGAAAAACACAATTTGAAGAGCCAAAATAGGGGAACACATTAACATAGCACTGAAAATAATATCTAGTTAGTTGCAAGCGCAGCTGCGAAATACTTGGTGCAAATCTACATGCATGCCACAACTGTTTTACTGTACAACAATGAAAGACTGCAACTACAAAGGAGATTCTCTCTACAATTACGCAACAGCAATAAACAAAATCTACACTAATTACACAAACTACAAGAAAAAAATCAGAAGATTCCAGTGAGGTATCCTAGGCTAAGGGTCGACATACGAAACGTCCCCTTAGAACAATTATACACGACTGTGCTTAAACTGACACACAATATTTTTTTAGCGCAACGCAATCTGACTTTCAAAAATCCCTACAAAAGAATGGCCCTGACTAACATTAACCTATACCTTTCACAAATCACTTACCTCACCAAAAATCTCCGTTACTCGAACTACTGCAATACAGCGAGCGCCACTACTGCCAGCTAAATAACAAACTACGGAAGGCACTAACTACTAGTAGGCATAGTTAGCAAACGAAAGATTTTAATAGAGAACAAACATTGTATTTACCTTAATAGTCATAATATATATAGCAGTTCATAACATCCATTCTTACAAATATCAAAACTCCGCCATTTCTCTCCCCACATCCACCACTGCTGGCGGCTCACCTCCAACTACGCAACGCTACGCGCTGTTCACATCCAGCTGCCGCTGCCCAACACTACAATGGCAGACAACAATGCAAACTAGCCACAGACTGCACACAGCACAGCCAGTGATTTTCATATAGAGCGCTACGTAACGTTGCCAATAAGAAAACATAAACAGCCTACTTACATAAAGAAAACATAAACAGCCTACTTACAAACTCACCGTGCTTTTGATCACTGCCATGTCTTCGCAGGAATTATGCAAGCGCCTATGGATATCTGCGATGCTCTGATTTTCCGCCATAAGAAACTCAATGATAGCTGTGTTCTCGGAAAGCACCTCCATTTCATACGCCATTTTGAAGGCTACATATAGCGCTGCGACGTATCGGAATTACTTGAAACTATAGAGGCTGAAGCGAGAATATGTCAGGAAGCCCCACAACAAATTTAGAATTTTTCAACAGAAACTGACCGTGAGAAGAAAGGTGTTGCACTGCTTATTGAATGCCACTCGTAATGTTCTGGGGATAGTCTGGACGCTCTACACAAACGAAGGAACAACAACGGTACACATGTTAAATGGAGGAAGGAAAATAATTCTTCACGCAGGCTCAGCTCCTGGATTCATTCCAGATTGTTTATTGCTGTTTTGTTCGAGAATACAAGGTAGCGCTATCCACTCACCATGGTCTGCTACCGAGCAGACTCACGCACTTATAATCTCAAAACCTTCTCCAGATGTCCTTTTCTGACCGTCTCACTCTACATCTACATCTACATCCATACTCCGCAAGCCACCTGACGGTGTGTGGTGGAGGGTAGAGTACCTCTATCGGTTCTCCCTTCTATTCCAGTCTCGTATTGTTCGTGGAAAGAAAGATTGTCGGTATGCCTCTGTGTGCGCTCTAATCTCCCTGATTTTATCCTCGTAGTCTCATCGCGAGATATACGTAGGAGGTAGCAATATAGTACTTGACTCTTTGGCGAAGTATGTTCTCGAAACCAACAAAAGCCCGTACCGAGCTACTGAGCGTCTCTCTCGCACAGTCTTCCACTGGAGTTTGTCTATCATCTCCATAAGCTTTCGCGATTACTAAATGATTCTGTAACGAAGCGTGCTGCTCTCCGTTGGATCTTCTCTATCTCTCCTATCAACCCTATCTGGTACGGATCCCACACCGGTCAGCAGTATTCAAGCAGTGGGCGAACAAGTGTACTGTAACCTACTTCCTTTGTTTTCGGATTGCGTTTCCTTAGGATTCTACCGAACGACAAAAAAATTCTAGCTAAACTATGGCGGTCTTCCACGTCACCCTTAAGCTACTCTCGGTGTCACAAGCCGCAGAAATGAAATGTTGGCACAAGAGTTCACGAACATAAGAGACTACTAATGAATTGCCTGTATAGTCTAAACTGGAGTATTCATCGAACTCATGGGATCATTTAGCTCTGGACTGATAGCGGCTTTCGATATTATGCGAAGAAAATCAACGCAAATTCCCACGGATTTTTTTGATTCACGTGGAATAGTCTCTCAATGCTCAAAAACCTACAGTGTCGAAGTCTCGAAAGATGCCGAGTACCTACCGGAAAACGTATCTTAACATTAATGTCAGTGTGGAATCCAAACACTTACTGGTAGCTCGATACATTGCTCCCGTAACGAAGGCAAAAGTAAGGGTAGGTTAATAACATCTCGCACAGAGTTTCACAAGCATTCAGCCATTATGTGCTGAAACTATGGACTGGACGGGAAGAGCTCTTAGTGTATGGCGGAGGTGAACAAAAATACGAAAACACCAAAAACACAATACATTGCCGAGCAGTGTAGTAAATGGAATCTTATACCAATCTTCCTTCAAAATAATGACAAAATGAAGTAACGATGACGGAGACGGACAGCGATCACTCTCTCTTCTCTCCAAAGTACACCAGAAAGTCTGAGATCTGAAGATTGTGATATTGTGATGGCCAGGTGAGATGCGACAATTGATCCTCGTGCTCACAAAACCAGTCCTGGACGATGCGAACTATGTGAATAGGGGCCCTTTCTTCTAGGAACGTAGGGTCACCGTTGGGGAACGAACATTGTACAATAGGATGGATTAGATCGACCAAAATGGTCACATAATCCTCCACAATAATGCGACCTTGCAGAGCAACTATGGGCCACATGGAATACCACGCTATGGCTGCTCAAGTCATCACCGAACCTCTGCCATGTTTCACTCTTCGGACATCAGCTACACGAGAATTTGGAAACAATGTGAAAAGTTACTCAGCCGAGGAAATTACTTTCTTCCATTGCCCCATAATCCAGATTTTGTGCCTTCGGCATAACATTTACGTGCTACGAGCATTTGCATAATAGTTTTGGAATCCCACTTACCCTGCAATTCCCAGCGTTTGGAGCTCCCTTAGTGTTGTTTTGCTGCAGTCAGGGTTCGCGAGAGCGACATTCAGTTTCGCACTGACTTTTGGAGCTGTTGTTCTTTTATTTTTCGTCACAATCGTCTTCATTGACCGTCTGCCACGATCACTCAACATACACTTCCTTCCGTGTTGTGACTTAGCGGATGTTGTTCCGCTTTCGGTGTGTGCGGTATAAATCTTCGATACGCCTTGAAACACCAAACACTTGGGCTAACTTGGTAACAGAAGTATCCACCATACGAGCACGAACAATTCGCCCACTATCACATGCACTGAGCTGCAACATAATGCACTCACAACTGCACAGAACACTGTTCTGATCACTTGCAACGTGTTGGCCGGCCGCTGCGGCCAAGCGGCTCAAGACCCTTCAGTCCGGAACCGCGCTGCTGCTACGGTCGCAGGTTCGAATCCTGCCTCGGGCATGGCTGTGTGTGATGTCCTTAGGTTATTTAGGTTTAAGTAGTTCTAAGTCTAGGGGACTGATGACCTCAGATGTTAAGTTCAAAATGGTTCAAATGGCTGTGAGCACTATGGGACTTAACATCTGAGGTCATCAGTCCCCTAGAACTTAGAACTACTTAAACCTAACGAACCTAAGGACATCACACACATCCATGCCCGAGGCAGGATTCGAACCTGCGACCATAGCGGTCGCGCGGTTCCAGACTGAAGCGCCTAGAACCGCTCGGCTACAACAGCCGGCAGATGTTAAGTCCCATATGACTTAGAGCCATCTGAAACATCATCTGCAACGTGCTGAGGACACTGCACAGGTACCGTCGGCCGTCAGATACAACAGCGCAACCTGCAGCCTTGTCTAGCATCTGCTTTTATATTCAAGCTTGCATTTATCGTGGTGTTTCCATATTTTTGCCCACTCCCTGAAGTTTCCAATAATGAAAGGTATAGAGAGACAAAAAAAATTTATTTATTACCCGTGCTAGTTTACAAGTGGAGATGAACTTTAAATTCGTTTTAGGTTAATTAATAATTTCAGTAAAGTAGAAAACACGTTCTTTGCTCCGGTGATATAGATTTGTTAGGGAGATATATAATTCTAACGTGTACGATAAACTTACCAAACAGAATTATTCTTTTTTCCCCATTAAATTAGATAAATAGAACACAGGGGAAAATAGAAAGCTTTCTACCATTATAGAAGAGCTCCAGTGGATTAAGACCCTACGAGCAAGTGATAATCTGCCTTTTTGCTGGGTACCGTTCCAAATTAAATGCACCAAAATGGTTGCAAGGACTGGCACTCAGTGATACGCCAGACAAAGGAGAGAAACATCGCCTGCTGCAGCTACACGAGTATGAAAATATTACCAGAATGATATTTTCACTCTGCAGCGGAGTGTGCGCTGATATCATATCAGAGTGAAAATCTCATTCTGGAAACATCCCCCAGGCTGAGGCTAAGCCATGTCTCCGCAATATCCTTTCTTTCAGGAGTGCTAGTTCTGCAAGTTTCGCAGGAGAGCTTCTGTAAAGTTTGGAAGGTAGGAGACGAGGTACTGGCAGAAGTAAAGCTGTGAGTACCGGCCGTGAGTCGTGCTTCGGTAGCTCAGTTGGTGGAGCACTTGCTCGCGAAAGGCAAAGGTCCCGAGTTCGAGTCTCGGTCGGGCACACAGTTTTAATCTGCCAGGAAGTTTCATGAAAATATTAGTTTGTGCAGACCTCAACAGATTGTAGGGAGTCATAGACTAAACGGTAGGACACGAAGAGAAGAACATCAACAAAAGGCTCATACACCTGTGACAACTTACCGCATGTAATGTGTTTTCGCCTATCCTCGTTATGGTAGTAGACAGGTGAATCACACATAAGACTTATTTGTCCTTTAACCAAAAAAAAAATCGCAGATAAAATGAAAAAAAAATTAAATTTAAGTTTGCAAAAAGTAAAGGTCTAATATCCCGAGGACAACAATATTATTATTATCGTATAAACACTCATTTAAAGTGCTGAATAACAAATGAAGGTTCATTCAAGATAGTGCAGAAGTGTCGAAACTTTTAGGAGTGACGAATTCAAGAAAAATTTGTATTTTTGCGAAGTCGGCCCCGGTAGCTGAGTGGTCAGCGTGACGGAATGTCATGCTAAGGTTCAAATGGTTCAAATGGCTCTGAGCACTATGAGACTTAACTTCTGAGGTCATCAGTCCCCTAGAACTTAGAACTACTTAAACCTAACTAACCTAAGGACATCACACACATCCATTCCCGAGGCAGGATTCGAACCTGCGACCATAGCGGTCGTGCGGTTCCAGACTGTAGCGCCTAGAACCGCTCGGCCACCCCGGCCGGCTGTCATGCCAAGGGCCAGGGTTCGATTCTCGGCTGGGTTGGAGATTTTCTCCGCTCAGGGACTGGGTGTTGTGTTGTCCTAACGATCGTCATCTCATCCTCATCGACACGCAAGTCGCCGAAGTGGCGTTAACTCAAAAGAGACGTGACCAGTCTATCCGACGGGAGGCCCTAGCCAAGCGACATTTCTTTCTCATTTCTGCAAAAACTGGTGGTTCCAATCGCAAACATTGCGTAACTGTACTCTGACATGCAAGAAACACTGCAAGAATGAGGGTCACAAGGATAAGACGTTGATTATTTCAGAAAAATAGCACGTAGTCCCACAAATTTCGTGTAGGAGATAGATTCTGAATCTGTAAATGCGAATTTAAGTCCAGTTCCACCGTATGTCGCAGGATTGATGTGATTTTGTCACTGTTCTTTCTCGTTTGACTTCCCGCTCCGTGGCCGCCTAAGTGGTTAAGGAGTTCTCTCTAACGACTTGAGATGAGATGGCGAGAGTGGAAGTCTTCTGTTAGTGATGCGGCTTACTCTGTTCCAAAGGATTACAACATTCTGAGACTGCGCGAAATAACTGTAACCTGTTCCTTACTTGCCCGCCCAAGCAAGGGAGCTTAGTATAAGCTGGGAGTTTCGGCTTCCCGCTGGAGATTAGTTAACAGTGCACAAAGTGCTTTCTGTATTCACAGACCGCTATCCGGACAACGTCTCTTTCCTTCTGACGTAATTACACATTAAGGCACCTTGCCACGTCTTTCATGTTAACGTACTATTACACGATCGAAGACGTAGTAAGACGTATTGTAGGATTCCCAGCCTCAGTTTTATGAAGGAATGTTGAACTGTTGACGATTCTGTCTTGTGAGAAAAGAGGTAAACATTCATCTAAATTAGGGGAAGAAGTAACAGTGGCATCATTTGTTCGTGAAATGTTTGATCTCCGGAGAAATATGCACTTACTGAAGCAAAGTCAATAGACTAGGATCTGGTTTGACAGAGCTAAGGTATCAAGCACATACTGTACACCATCAGCCGCTTCTAAATGAACTAAATGTGATGCTATAATATACTCGTACATTCTTCTCCTGTAGTACCTGTTTTGTCAGAAATGAGAGTCAAAATGGGCCTTAACTGTAAATGTTCGTAGACATTTAAACTAGAGGTACTTATTGGCATTCTTTTCCGGGGTACTTCTCCAAAATGCTTCGTTTTCTTAGTGCCTCTGAGAATAAATTCAAATTCCGCTTTGAGCTACGAGAAACTTTTCAGCGTAACTATGAGATGAGCAATTAGACAATTAGACGACGTGGAAGATGTCAGCAAGAGTCAGGGGTGGGGGAGAGGGGGGGGGGGGGGAAGGAACATCGTTTGCGCTTCTGGAATGAGGATGCTGAGACATTTGGAGCAATTTCAGCGAATTTTGATGCATATACTATTTTTTTAGAAACTTTTAGAGAAAAACGATCAAATTATTTGTGAAATAATTTCTATAAAAGTAAGAAATAAAACAGATTAGAACAACAATGATGCTCAAGGTTATGTACAGCAATTCTGACATTGAAGCAAAACAGTGGTTGACAGTCCTCCGCGAAGTCAAGTATTTAAACTTTTAAAATCACATTTAAAGAATCGCAGCGGCTGGAAAAACCATACGTTAGTCACATAGAGAGAGCACTAACTAGAATCGGCCGTTCGGTTGCAACTACTCTCTGATCTACGGTTACAATTTATTCTATTTTTATTTTCATTTTTTTTAGTGAGGAAGAGTAAGTAAGCAAGAACCACGATGTCGGCAGCACTTGTTACGAAGACATTACTTCCTGCGAGACACGCATTCTCCTCTCTTGATGTTTTATGGATTCTCTATCGAAAAATGTTTGAGACGGAGGATCTGTTGGAACATTTTTACAACTTCGGACGTAGGTGACTGAAACACGTGAAGCCACACAGCAGCAGAATGCACTGTCTAGTGTCTACATAACCCAAGAGGCAAAAATCTTCTAGTATTCTCTAGAAGTCTCTGATTCTAAGAAAAATATTGAACTTTAAAATTTCAGTCGCACCTCATTTGCTGTATGTGATTTTGAGCATCGAAGATTGGCTAATATATTTTATTTCTTATGTTCAGACAATTCATTTCACAAAACATGTGCCCATTTTTACTTATTTTTTTATTTTCATGTTTTGGTCAGAAAGAATGAAAAATAATATTTTTAGATATCGATGGATATTCTGTTATTATCAAGAGAAAGCAAATGAGGCTTCGGTTAAGTATTTAAAGATAAATGTTTAGCTTGGAATTTTAAAGCGTACTATAGGATACTTGTCTGGTGAATTTTTCTTAGTTGTCCTGATTGCTTTCAAGCAATCAAATCTTTTCACAACGAATGTTTACTCTGCAGCAGACTATGCGCTGATTTAAGACTTTCTGGAAGATTGAAACTGGGACTTTTGCCATTCCTGGGCAAGTGCTCAACCGACTGGGCTATCAATGCGCGACTCAGGACCTCCCGCACTGCTTTACTTCCACCAGTATCTCACCTCCTGCCTTCCAAACTTATATCCTTTCTTCCAGGAGTGCTAGTTCCACAAAGTATGGAGAAGGACTTCAGTGAAGTTTGGAATGTAGGAGATGAGGTACAGAGGGAAGTAAAGCTGTGAGGACCGATCATGAGTTGTGCTTGGATAGCTCAGCTGGTAGAGTACTTGCTCAAGAAATGCGAACGTCCAGGTCTCGATCAGCAGTCTGGCACACTATTTCAATCTGCCAAGAAGTTGAAAGGTGGCTACACTGAGCCACAGCGCCAGAGATCGCGCCAGAGAGTATTGTTCCGCCGCCTCCACTGGCAGTGATTATTGAGAAGTAGCAGCAGGCAGTTCTTGCAGAGAAGTTGTGGTGGACACTGCTTGTCGTGAAGTCGGAATGAGATGTGATAGTGGAGAGTGTTGTTCCATGTTTTATGCAGTGGTTTGATGGGAGAGATAGCAGATGTTGTTCCAATGGAGATATTGTAATGATCTGAGTGCTTTTCGTCAATATATATGAAGGTAACAAATTCCCTGTTTTTTCTTTTTAATATTTCTGTATCTCAAATAATGCATCATTACAGGTTCAGTCAACAAAGCATCTGGCTTGTGTTCTTGTATTAGAGTGTAATTCTGCTTTCCTTACGCAATTATAGTATTTCTAATTTTCTTTTATCATGTCAGTATAATTGGTATTTAAAAATTCTTGTCTTGTTGAAGAAGAACCGTGCCAGATGTGCGTTGAGTCACACTTCCACACACAGAACAGTTACTCTTGTGCTTTGGTTTCGTAGGTTCTTAGTTGCTGGGGACTTAATTAATTAACTGTGTTAACGAAAATTTTCATTTCATTCTTTGTTGTTGTTCCATGCAGTCAGATTGAGTACAAAAACTAGTCAGGGCCAGCCGTTTACGAGACTGCGTAATCGGACTTACAGCTACTAAAAATTATTTGCTTTTTATTTAAATTAAGCCCCCATGCACGTGGCGACCGCTGCTTCGGATCGTCCCTTGGAATCTTCTGATTGTAAAAATAGTAGACAGTAGTATTGCTGTAGTAATTTGTAGTTTAGTAATTGTAGTCTAGATTGCATGTGTAGATTTGGTAATTGTCATTCTTCTAATGGTATTTCATAATTTAATTTTGTTGTCTTGTATACGCGTTTGACAATCTAGTGCAATTATTTCAATTGTTCGTTAATCGTGTTTGAAGGAAACATTTCGTGTGAATGGTATTGTTGGAGATAGAGAGTCATTGTGTGTAATTTTCATATAGTGACGAGTTTTGTATATTTTGTAAATGATTACGCGATCAATGAAAAAGGCGAAAATGATGGATAGTCAGAATAACGAAATTGTTGACATGGCGAACTCGCCAACACAGGACAACAGTATGATGAATAATGGTGTTCAAAACAATTTAATAAGTCGGGAAAATAGTCCGGAAACAGTTCAAAATTTTTCACAATCAAAAAATTCTCAGATTGCGTGGTTAACGACAGAAGAAATGGAACAGTTAATGAGTGCAATATTAAATCTGGGATCACAGTTGGAATCTAAGTTTAAAACAGAGATGGGAACTTTGCGATCTGAAATTAAAACTGATATAGGAACAATTAAAACTGAGATGGGAACAATGGAAACATGGTTAGACTCACTTGGATCGCAGTTAGGATCTGAATTAAAAACAGAGATGGGAACTTTGGCAACACGATTAGAAACTGATATGGGAACAATGGAAACACGGTTAGACTCACGAATAGGGACATGTTTCAAAAACATGAAAGATGAATTAAAGAAAGAAATTAGAGAAGAAGTACAACCGATTTTGAATTCTCACAATAATAGATTAATTGCAGTAGAGATTAGACAAAGGGAACAGGATAGAGAACAGGAAGAAAGAGATCGCATGATAGTACAAAAATTTTCAGAGTTAAATTTACAACGTGCACACGATAAGGAGGAAATATTTGAGAGAATCGAGAAATCCGTACCAAATGACAGAATAAATAATCTAACACAACAGTATGAACAGTTAACTACTAAATGCGTTAATACTGAAACGCGAGTCGCGACACTTACGGAAGACGTAAATAAACAGAAAGAACAAATTGGTGATTTATCGGAAAGAGTTGAGGAGATTTCAGACAAATTGACAAATCTTAGTTTAAGTGGGGACAGAGGTTCAGATGATACAGCACCATTGCCATTTGCAGAAACCGAAGAATACCAGAACATAAATAAACATGTTGAAAATCAGGGAAAATTTAATGAACGCGTGAAAAGGGAATTTGAGGCATTAAAAAAGCAAGTCAAACAGATTGAAGGCGAAATCGTAGGAAAAGACGGCACAAGAAATTTAGAATCACAGATACCAGAGGGGTTTGAAGAAAATAATTTGTTTCATTTACGGGATGCAACAAGAGAGCGCCAGGCGCGCGAACTTGACAATAATCGACATTCGGACTGGGACAGATGCGGTAGGTCTTTGTCGCCACGAGGAGAAAACTTTGACTATAAACACTTCTTAACTGTTCTGAAATTTAAGATCTTTAGCAATTCTAAGAATGACATACATTCATGTTCATGGTTGGATCGGTTTGTGTGCGCACTTGCGCCAGATTGGCCACTAAGTCACAAACTGAAATTTATGTGCAGCTATTAAAGTCCTCAGGGGATTCACTACTCTAAGTGAATATGTGCCGTAGCGAGCATAGGGCCCCGAGCTGTAGTGGTGCTATTTCCCTTTTAGTTTTCTGCACTGCTACCTACTCTTTTACTATTCTTTGCATCTATCGAAACAACTCTTCGACTATCAATCTATCTAGAGAGTAAGTAAACAATAACCTGACATGACTATTTTACCCAAAAGAGATTTTGGAATTTACCGTTTGGACTTACTATATTTTCTGCAGCATTCATTTGTAGCTTAAACGAAATTTTTGCCTGTTTATCTTCGTGACAATATTACTTCATATGTTGACGATATTCTTACTGCTAAACGTTCTTGGAGTGAGCACGGCAAAATTTTGGATTCATTATTACGTATCTTTGCAAGAGTTGGCATTACTGTGAACTTAGAAAAATCTCAATTTGGTCGTTCTCAGGTGAAATTTCTCGGTCACATTATTTCTACAGAAGGTATTCTTCCTGATCCAGAGAAACTAGACGCTATTCGTAATTATGCTGTTCCTACCACAAAACGTGATGTTCGTAGTTTCCTTGGTGTCTGTAATTTTCTTAGACGCTTTGTTAGATTGGACAATTTGGGCACACCTCGTTCGATCTATCTGGAAAGTTCTTTTTAAACGAAAATCGGTCGACAACTCTGTTTGGTTAGTTTGTATTCCTGATGAGTGGGTTAATAAGCTGATTTGGTATACGCATTTCAGTTATGCACACTTTGGTCCCAGAAAATGCTTTCATAAATTACGAGAAAATTGTTACTTCAGTAATATGGAAAAACGTATTCGATCTGTTCTGGCCAAATGCAAATTATGTCAAAAGGCTAAGCCGCCAACAATTTCTCACAGAGCACCGTTGTTTCCTATTATTCCAGCGAAATTAAAGGACATGGCTGCAGTTGATTTGTTCGGTCCAGTGGTTCGATCTACTAATAGTTTTGCATACATTTTCGTAGCAGTGGAGTTGACATCAAAATATGTGTGTTTTACACCGTTACGCAAAGCAACAGCTCGTTCAGTATCTAATACTTTCATTAACCATTTTCTTAAAGAAGTGGGTCATGTTGATAAGGTTATATCAGATAATGGATCACAGTTTCGTTCTAAAAATTGGCTTCATACTCTACGGCGTCGTAAGATTAAACCAATTTTCATTTCACTTTTTCACCCTCAATCTAACGCTTCAGAGAGATGGATGAAGGAAATCAATAAATTGTGTCGTCTTTATTGTCATCAGAATCACAGAACGTGGGATCAGTATCTTCACATTTTTCAAAACTTTCTGAATGAACTTCCTAATGACTCAACTTCTTTACCGCCTATACTGATATTAAAAAACAAAGCACCGACAAATCGCATTTCTGAAATCGTTACTTTTCCGCCTACACGGAAACTGCGGCATTCTGAAGTTGTCAACCTGGCTCTACGAAATATTGCATCTGCAGCTGCTAGAAGAGAGAAATCAGCTAAACGTCCAGGTCGTTTAAAAACCTTGTCAGTTGGTCAGAAGGTGTTAATTAAGTCTCATCGTTTGTCTCACAAAGGAAAAGGCTTGTGTCGCAAATTTTTTCTGCTTTATAACGGTCCATATAGAATTCGCAAAATTATTCATGATAACACAGTTGAAGTAGAAACTCTTAAATCTCGACGCTCTAAGGGAATACATCATATATCAAACGTTAAAATTTTTGTGGAATGAAATACTTGTGAGAAACTAACAGCTAGATGTAAACATGCGGAGAGTACAAAGATACCGCGCTGTGTTTTGGCGGCGGCATATACTCAAAGCAACAGTCAAGTCTGCGCGCCGCACAAGGCAGTCGTTAACCGCAAACAATTGCTTCCTACGTCACGCGCCTACAGCTGATCGAGCGCTCAGTGCGAATGCACTGACAGCCGTAAACAATTAAACAGTGTTTAATTTCTCCGATTAAATTCAGTATGAAGCTATAGTGACTTGATGAATTATGTTATTAACATTCAGTATTTTTCAGGATACGGTTCTATAAAATATTTAAGACCTTCAGGTAAATTCTGTGTGTGTCCGACGTTAAGAGGACTTGCTATCGAGAAAATTTCAGAAAGAATGTAATTTCCAAGAAGGAACTAATAAATTAAAAAGGTAACTATTAATTGAGTTTATTTTTCAGGTAACATATTTCCACTTAGGTACGTACTTTAGACGTAATTTGCTGCTCCCGATTACGTGATTCATACCTTGTGCTAAATTTAATGTTCTATGAATTTACTTGTGAAGCGACGTTCTTGCGTACGTTAACTGATTTTGACAATGATTATTAATGAACTGAGTTGTAACTTGTGTATATTATGCATCGCTTGGCTGCACTGCTTTTTCACTGATTCATATTTTTTAATTATGTGCCTGCTGTGCTTATTTATTTAAATTATAATTGTCACCTGATTAATTGTGCTGATGTGGTTAGGTATGTAAGTTACACTTTGTGATTTATCTGCTTGCGCCTTCATGTTTACTTATTATGATTACATATGAACATTTATTTGCTTATGCTGATATGATGCTAATGACCTGTTTGCTGCTATGCGTATGGATTGCATATTTATACATTTCTGTTTGTCGTCACAACTACTCTTTAATTTGGTATATAGCAATGCTGATGTACAGTGTACGAACATAGAGTTTAGGTTACACTATGGTATTAGTTACAGATTGTTCGCTTGGCAGAGCCTCGTTGTAAGAATTGTGCTGCATCCACTTGTTGACATTCTGTTCACTACTGGTATATTTACTCGCTATTGCTTGTTTTGCTTACGCTCAGTGCCTTATATTTTTAAGATAAGAAAATGAACTGCTATAATTCGACGAACGACATTAGTACAAGAAACTTCATAGAAGTCACATGAGCTGAGGTTTTATGGAAGCTGTATAAATGTATGCTAATAGGAAGGAAGCTAACGACATGACATACCAAAACTAGGTTTAGACCATTGACAGTTATTACACTGCATTTTTCGTGAGCAATTGAAATAGGAAGTGACACTTGACACAAGAAATACTCCACATGTTTGCTTCCGTTTGCCATAATTCTTGAAGTGGTGTACACACTGTGAAATATTAGAATCATTCACACTCCGTAATCGTACTTAATTACTGAGAGTTATTCGAACTAAGTCTGTTAGAGGTCATGTATGCATTTCTTTTGTTTATAATTCATAATGAGTAGAATATTTTGGTCAGATGGATTACACAGAGGTTGTGTGTTGATATTGTGTCTTCGGATTGTATGGGATGATGAGGTTTGCATTAGGATTTTATCTGTACTTGTTCGAGGAGACTGACTAGAGGAAAGAGTTGTTATGGAAGTGAAATGATATTGGCAATAAGGTTTATATGTATCGACGTATTAAAGAGGTATTATTGAGGTATTGAGATTGTGTGAAGTTGATGATTATTGAAGTTTTGGTAGACAACAGGTAAGGTAAATGATATTGATGACAAGTTTTATATGTATCGACGTAAGAGGTATTATTGAAGTATTGAGATTGTGTGATGCTAATGATTATTGGAGTTTTGGTGGATAAGAGGTAAAGCAAGTGAGGTGCATATTTTTTTTGTTGGTCTATATGGAACAAGGAGGATGAAGATAGCAGACTAGAACACTAGAGTGGAAGGAAAATTGTCTACACACACTTTGTTAAATCACTAAGCAGTATGTACTTTTTTTTGGGAGAGAGGAAGTATTTGCATATCTTGGCTCACTGACAGTTGTTCAGCAACCGTACATTTTGATCTGGCTTGGCAAACATTGGTCTTGACATGATGACTATGACGTTTACTTAACTATTATTGACTGTTATACATTGCTGCCACTACCACTTGATACACATGATGAACATCAAATTTTGACAGAATTGCATTTATACAGTAACACTATTCAATTACACAGTAGTACTTAATGTGGATGAAAGATGAGTGAGTGTGTTTTGTGTGTTTGCCTTTCCTAATCCTACACACCTATCTCCTAAATATTATTTTATTTGTTTGTAGTGGCTTGCACTGACACTCATAAATATTATAGGTTTACTGATGTTTGTGTATTTGTAATATTAATATGACAATTATCTGATATCATTTGTGTGTTTATTAGAATTTGTATGTTTAGTGTAAGAGCATTGTAAAAGCATTTGTATGTGTATTCAAACTATTGTTCATGCTTGAACTGTGTGATCAATGATAGTAAATATTATGGACTGCTACTTGTACCTTTTCTACATGATTGGTGCCACTAGGACATGTTTAATTTCTGCTGATGAACAGTGTGATCAGTGATAGTGAATATTATGGATTGTTACTTGTACTTTTTCTACATGATTGGTGCCAATAGGACATGTTTACTTTCTGCTTATAAACTATGATGATCAGTGTGATCAGTGATAGTGAATATTATGGACTGTTACTTGTACTTTTTCTACATGATTGTTGCCACTAGGACATGTTTAATTTCTGCTTATAAACTCTGATGAGCAGTGTGATCAGTGATAGTGAATATTATGGACTGTTACTTGTACTTTTTCTACATGATTGGTGCCAATAGGACATGTTCAATTTCTGCTTATAAACTCTGATGAACAGTGTGATCAGTGATAGTGAATATTATGGACTGCTGTCTGCACCTACTCAACATTGCTAGGTGCCACTGATGGACTGCTTCTACTGAAATGATGTCACCTGATGGTGTCTGCACCTACTCAACATTGCTGGGTGCCACTGATGGACTGCTTCTACTGAAATGATTTCACCTGATGGTGTCTGCACCTACTCAACATTGCTGGGTGCCACTGATGGACTGCTTCTACTGAAATGATGTCACCTGATGGTGTCTGCACCTACTCAACATTGCTGGGTGCCACTGATGGTCTGCTTCTACTGAAATGATGTCACCTGATGGTGTCTGCACCTACTCAACATTGCTGGGTGCCACTGATGGACTGCTTCTACTGAAATGATGTCACCTGATGGTGTCTGCACCTACTCAACATTGCTGGGTGCCACTGATGGACTGCTTCTACTGAAATGATGTCACCTGATGGTGTCTGCACCTACTCAACATTGCTGGGTGCCACTGATGGACTGCTTCTACTGAAATGATGTCACCTGCTGGAGTCTGCCCCTGTTCCACAATGCTGGGTGCCACTGATGGACTGCTTCTACTGAGATGATGTCACTTGTTGCTGTAGCACCTATTCAACATTGCTGGGTGCTACTGCTGGAACTGTCAACTACTTGTTGTGAAAGCATTTTATGTGAATATTTGTATAAACTGATTTTTTGTGTATTACTGTTCGTGAAAAGTTATGAGACTCTTACCTGTACATATTCGTCATTGCTGACGCTATTGATTGAACTGTTTAACCACATAATACTTGTGTAAACTATTATGTAAAGTCATATGTATGATAGAATTTGTATTCCTTACTGTATTTTATATATTAGGCTATTGAAAGGTCAGTGCAAAGCCAAAATTTTATCTAGTTATATGATATTTACGTATTAATATTCTCTTTTATTTTTGTCTGTAATTTTTTTTTTTACGAATTTGGTGGTATTTTCACCACCAATGCTGGCAAAAATACCATCAAATTCTAGCCCGTGGAGGAGGGGCATATGAAAGGTGGCTACACTGAGCCACAGCGCCAGAGATCGCGCCAGAGAGTATTGTTCTGCCGCCTCCACTGGCAGTGATTATTGAGAAGTAGCGGCAGGCAGTTCTTGCAGAGAAGTTGTGGTGGACACTGCTTGTCGTGAAGTCGGAGTGAGTTGTGATAGTGGAGAGTGTTGTTCCATGTTTTATGCAGTGGTTTGATGGGAGAGATAGCAGATGTTGTTCCAATGGAGATATTGTAATGATCTGAGTGCTTTTCGTCAATATATATGAAGGTAACAAATTCCCTGTTTTTTCTTTTTAATGTTTCTGTATCTCAAATAATGCATCATTACAGGTTCAGTCAACAAAGCATCTGGCTTGTGTTCTTGTATTAGAGTGTAATTCTGCTTTCCTTACGCAATTATAGTATTTCTAATTTTCTTTTATCATGTCAGTATAATTGGTATTTAAAAATTCTTGTCTTGTTGAAGAAGAACCGTGCCAGATGTGCGTTGAGTCACACTTCCACACACAGAACAGTTACTCTTGTGCTTTGGTTTCGTAGGTTCTTAGTTGCTGGGGACTTAATTAATTAACTGTGTTAACGAAAATTTTCATTTCATTCTTTGTTGTTGTTCCATGCAGTCAGATTGCGTACAAAAACTAGTCAGGGCCAGCCGTTTACGAGACTGCGTAATCGGACTTACAGCTACTAAAAATTATTTGCTTTTTGTTTAAATTAAGCCCCCATGCAAAGTATCAGTTCAATATTTTTTTCTCAAAAGTAGACTGTTTTGACTAAAAACTATAGAGTATGCACTACTTTTTCCCTTAAATGTGAAGCTGTTAAAGCGCAAACGAGGATCGTCTAGGACCATTTCTATTTAGAAAATCATCATCATTATCAACATTGACGATAAAAAAGAATTTTCAATGAATAGTGTAGATTTCTATATGAAATTACTCTTCACAGGACGACTGAAGTGCCTCAGTGCAAGAAAAAGAATTTTCAATGAATAGCGTACATTAGTATATGAAATTTCTTTTCAAAAGACAAGTTAAGTGCCACAGTGCACTATCTGTCCACAAAAAGACTTCGCACTATAAGAAACAGAACTGCGGGAAAATGCTATTAGAAATCTTACCAATAATTTATCAACAAGATTATTTTTCATGAATTTTTTTGCCCTAACGTGCTCCTAGCTTTTCGTAGGTTTAAATTATGAAATTCTTGCAAAAGATTTCTCACCGTCAATTGATTTTTACGTCGTCGGCGTTAAAGAAATTTGACATTTGTCCTTATCACCTCACCTTCTCGCCAACAAGTATCTTTTAATTTATATTTCTCACTTGTTTTCATTTTGGACATTGAACATAAACGGTAAGAACCTAATTACCGCACTAATTAGTACACACTACAGACAGAAGCATGAGCATTTCCAATTTAAAAGTGGTGCAACAGTGAAACTTTGGAAATATATGATTGTTGAAGCCTATTTATCGCTAGTGTGTTTCAGGTTATCGAATAATTTAAAATATGAAACATATTACTTAAAAATTTTATGTAATATTCAACCATATAGTGAAAACTGTAGCATGATATTACATTGTAAACATCACGACAAAGACACGGTTACGCCTTCCTCTTCCTCTGTAGTGTCGATAGTTCTTCGAACGCATTTTGGTAGCAGCACCAGATAATGTCAAGAGAATTATCTTAGGCTATTGACAGCATGACAAAATGTAGCCACGAAGCATTAGGTAAGGGAGACATTGAAAAGCAAATAGAAATAAGTTTACGCTCATCGTCGAATGTTTTTATACAACATTGTAAAAAATATGTAACAATATTTAATCTAAAATTCGCAACTTAAGTAGAAATTTTCGGAAGTGTTGTGTTTATCCACAAAATATGGAAAATATGTACAGATACGCAACTATAAAACCATGTCAAAAACGTAAAAAAGGAACCTGAATGACAAAACATTTCTATCATACGAAAAACGTTGGAGCAGTGATTTAACTGCACAAGCAAGGCCAATGATCGAATATGATATTATTGATATCTCGTGCACTATAATTTTACATCTGCTTGTTTTTCTCTCGTAATCTACATGAAACGTACGTGATAGTTCCTTTGAGTAAATTAAACGAAATAAATCAGAGCAGATTGCTTTTCTACTTGGCCACTTTTTATGAGACCTAAACCGAATGAGGTTAACAGAAAATTAAATTAATTTACGAGTCTGTCACTTCATCAGTAATAAAGATGCCCGATATTTTTTAGTATTTTAATAACCAATACTGTGACTTACTACTGATGACTGATAAGCATTGAGTTAAAAACAACGAGATAAACACTATATTTTCACGCTCCAGAAAACAGACGTTTTCGGAGACTGAGAGACGACAATGATACCTCTTACCTATGTTCCATAACAGTGCAGGCTCCATACCGTTGTACAGAAATGTTTTAGTCCTCTAATGCGCACAAAAAAGTTTACGGTCTAGATTCGATATTACTGAGCGTCACCGCCACGTAACGCACACGAAACGTAATGCTTGTCTGTTGCCAGACAACAGATCTGCATGGTTAACAATGGATTATTAGGAAGCTGCTATCACCTCCAGAGTATGAGATGCACCGGATGAAAGTAGTTTACAGGAAACACCATTGCTGACAATGACTGCAAAATGTATCAAAATGGATACACACAGATGCACTTATGAACTTTTCCGCTGAGACACATAAACTGGGATACCCCCTAATATCGTGTCGGGTCTCCTTTTTCCCGGCGTAATGCAGCACGTTGACACGGCATGGACTCGACAAGTCGTATGAAGTGCCTTGCAGAAATATCGAGCCACGATGCCTCTATAGCCGTCCAAAAATAAGAAAGTGATGCTGGTGCAGGATTTTGTGCAAAAAACTGACTTCCCATTTACGTCGCATAAACGTGTGATGGGGTTCATGTCGGGCGATGTGAGTGGCCAAAGAATTCGCTCGAACTGACCAGAATGTTCTTCAAACAGTTGTGACCCGATGATATGGCGTATTGTCATCCATAAAAATTCCATCGTTGTTTAGCAACATGAGCTCCACGAAATCTAGCAAATGGTCTCCAAGTAGCAGAACATAATTAATTCCAGTTGGACCAGAGGATCCAATCCGTTCCATGTACACACTACCCCCACCATAATGGAGCCACCACCAGCTTCCGCAATGCCTTGTTGACAAGTTGGGTCCATGCCTCGTGGGTCTGCGCCACAATCGAACGATACCACCATCTCTTACCAACTGAAATCGGACTCATGTGACCAGGCCATGGTTTTCCAGTCCTCTAGGGCCCAGCTGATATCGTCACGAGGCCCGAAGAGGTGCTACAGCCGATGCCGTGCTGTTAGCAAAGACACTCAAATCGGTCGTCTGCTGCCATAGCCCATTAATGCCAAATTTCGCCGCATTGTCCTAAAGGGTACGTTAGTCGTAGTCGCACATCGCTTTCCGCGGTTATTCCACGCAATGTCACTTGTCGATTAGCAGTGAAGACTTCACGCAAACGCCACTACTCTCGATCAATAAGAGTAGGTCGTCGGCAACTGCGTTGTTCGTGGTGAAAGGTAATGCTTGAAATTTGATATTCTCGGCAGTGTCTTGACACTGTGGTTTTCGGAATATTAAATTCGTTACTGATTTTCGAAGTACAATGTCCCATGCGTCTAGCTCCAACTAACTTTCCGCGCTCAGAGTCTGTTAATTCCCGTCATGTGGCTATAATCGCGGCGGAAACCTTTCCACACGAATCACCTGAGTGTATATCACAGCTCCACCAACGCACTGCCCTTTTGAACCTTGTGCAAGCGATAATACCGCCACCTGTACATATATAAATATCGCTAACCTATTACTTTTGTCACCTCAGTGTGTAACTGAACTGCTGATCATTAAAATTACAACGCCAAGAAGGATAACACTTATTGTGAATACTGTGCGTATAAAGTATAGTAGAGGAATACGTATTAAATATGTAAATAATTTTGGTGTATGCAGAGTGCGAAGCTCAATATATAGAGCTGCCACCTCTGGTAGCAACAATGTCTCTAACGTGAGGCCGCGCGGGATTAGCCGAGCGGTCTCAGGCGCTGCAGTCACGGTCTGTGCGGCTGGTCCCGGCGGAGGTTCGAGTCCTCCCTCGGGCATGGGTACGTGTGTTTGTCCTTAGGATCATTTAGGTTAAGTAGTGTGTAAGCTTAGGGACTGATGACCTTAGGAGTTAAGTCCCATAAGATTTCACACACATTTGAATTCGAATCTAACGTGAGTGGACATCGAGTCGATATTCAATTCGGCGGACTGAGACAGGAACGTGATTGCTGTTCCACCTCTGTCGCAGAGTTCGTATATCGCAGCGGCTGGCGTGTGGAATGCAAGCCTCTCCACGACCCACGACCAGGTGTTTTCAGTGGGTGAAAAAGATGGAGAACGTGTTTGCCATGGCAACGCCTTCTGTATCGAGTTAGGACGGAACAGCACGGACAGCATGCACTCTTGCCTTATCTTGTTGAAAGGTGACGTCACGGACACTAGAGTACAACCACCGGCCTCAACACCTCAGAAATGTAACACCAGATGTCCAAACTACCAGCTATGCGAACCTGAGGTGATCGTGTTGTGCACTCAACAGATACACGAAGAAGAATTACATACTGCAAATGTTCAAAAAATGGTTCGAATGGCTTTGAGCACTATGGGACTCAACATCTTAGGTCATAAGTCCCCTAGAACTTAGAACTACTTAAACCTAACTAACCTAAGGACATCACACACACCCAAGCCCGAGGCAGGATTCGAACCTGCGACCGTAGCAGTCCCGCGGTTCCGGACTGCAGCGCCAGAACCGCTAGACCACCGCGGCCGGCGCAAATGTTCAGATGTTTACCACAATCTATCTACGGAACTGCGTAATATGGCAATCGAGGGGACAATAGAGGGTAAAAATCAAAGCAAAAGACAAAACCTGATTCACAAAGCTGCACGCAGTTACAAATGGGTACACTTCATAAATACAATGTGCTTTTTAATGAACTATGTTTCAATTGAGAATAGATATTCTTGTTTTATTTGAACGACACTGCAAAAGCGCTAATGAAGTTGGCGATTACATTCACTAGAACACTTGTGAAGTGTCAATCGATTACTGGCGGTGGTCCTACATATCTTGAATGACGCAGAACTGTTATTCATATCACTCAGATTTACATATCTCCATTTATTAACAAAGCGAGAATCCATTCCATTGCCTCCGATATTTCGACGAATTATCATTCCACATCGCAGCGAAAGTTAGAAAGATTGAACGGGAAAAGTACGCATCTCCCCGTGCACATCACCGTTCGAACTGTTCAACAATGATGTGGCCACATGTGCCCACAGACAGCGGATCAACTGCTTTTCTCCCTCTACCACATTGTACTTCAAAAGAAACTGCCTTTTCTCCAGACCTTTAGCAGACATCGGACCGACGCCTTTCTTCGCATCCTTGAATGTCCGGAACCTCTGTGGGGCTACTGGCCCACAGTCACCGTTCTCGTGCAGGAGCTTTACGAGTAGGGCAGCGTCACGGACGCAAACTGAGGAACAGCTGTATGCCGCGCGTCTGTTGGTGTGCATATTCTGCCACTTATAGCGCCATCTATTGCTCAAATTTTCGATAATTTCTACAAATGATTAAACTTATTTATATACAAATGAATATTTGAATTTTCCCCTGCATTCAGTGCCCATTTAACCTAGCTGTTTTGTTGTAAAATTGCCGGCCGGGGTGGCCGGCAGTTCTAGGCGCTTCAGTCTGGAACCGCGCGACAGCTACGGTCGCAGGTTAGAATCCTGCCTCGGGTATGGATGTGTGTGATGTCCTTAGGTTAGTTAAGTTGAAGAAGGTCTAAGTTCTAGGGTACTGATGACCTCAGAAGTTAAGTCCCATAGTGCTCAGAACCATTTGAGCCATTTGTTGTAAAATTACTGCAAAGAAAAGAAATTGTTCAGAAGAGGTTTGCACTCTCCGACGACCACGTGAAAGGTGCAAGTTTTGTCGTCGTCACACCTACGTGCTGTGCGCTCGATCACACTGTGGAAAGTACGTAGAGGCACCCGGCCGAAGGACTGCCGCGTCAATGTGAGTCAGACGCTAGCAGTGAGAGGATGTCGTGGGAACGCGTGAGAAGAGCTGATAAAGTTAACATTTGGTATAGAATGTCGAGGGTGCAAGAAAGACGAGAGTGTTAATAGTAAAATAATAAAGCAAGTACAGAAGTACAGAAGCTATTTCAGTGCTTCACGAAGTGTATCGCATGTTCGGTCGGAGTTATGCAATCTGTACCAATTTTGTCCGTTAACAGTTGTTGCCGAGAACGAAAGTAAACAATAAAAATTTACAACTAAAAGAAATTCTAAGTGTGGCTTTCTTCTTTAATTGTATCATCTTCACACAAAAAATACACTACTGGCATTTAAAATTGCTACACCAAGAAGAAATGCAGATGATAAACGGGTATTCGTTGTACAAATATAGTATACTAGATCTGACATGTGAGTACGTTTTCACGCAATTTGGGTGCATAATTCCTGAGAAATTAGTACCCAGAACAACCACCTCTGGCCGTAATAACAGCCTTGATACGCCTGGGCATTAAATCAAACAGAGCTTGGATGGCGAGTACATGTACAGCTGCCCATGCAGTTTCAACACGATACCACAGTTCATCAAGAGTAGTGACTGGCGTGACGAGCCAGTTCCTCGGCCACCATTAACCAGACGTTTTCAGTTAGTGAGAGATCTGGAGAATGTGCTGGTCAGGGCAGCAGTCGAACATTTTCTGTATTCAGAAAGGCCCGTGCAGGACCTGCAACATGCGGTCGTACATTATTCTGCTGAAATGTAGGGTTTCACAGGGATCGAATGAAGGGTGGAGCTACGGGTCGTAACACATCTAAAATGTAACGTCCACTGTTCAAACTGCCATCAATGCGAACAAGAGGTGACCGAGACGTATAACCAATGGCACCCCATACCATCACACTGAGTGATACGCCAGTATAGCCATGACGAATACACGCTTCCAACGTGCGTTCACCGCGATGTCGCCAAACACGGATGCGACCATCATGATGCTGTAAACAGAACCTGGATTTAACCGAAAAAAAATGACGTTTTGCCATTCGCGCACCCAAGTTCGTCGTTGAGTACACCATTGCAGGCGCTCCTGTCTGTGATGCAGCGTCAAGGGTAACCGCAGCCATGGACTCCGAGCTGATAGTCCATGCTGTTGCAAACGTCGTCGAACTGTCCGTGCAGATGGTTGTTGTCTTGCAAACGTCCCCATCTGTTGACTCAGGGATCGAGACGTGGCTGCACGATCCGTTACAGCCAAGCGGGTAAGATGCCTGTCATCTCGACTGCTAGTGATACGAGGCCGCTGGGATCCAGCACGGCGTTCCGTATTACCCTCCTGAACCCACCGATTCCATATTCTTCTAACAGTAATTGGATTTCGACCGACGCGATACGATAAACCGCAATCGCGATAGACTACAATCCAACCTTTATCAAAGTCGGAAATGTGATGGTACGCATTTCTCCTCCTTACATGAGGCATCACAACAACGTTTCACCAGGCAACGCCGGTCAGCTGCTGTTTGTGTATGAGAAATCGGTTGGAAACTTTCCTCGTGTCAGCACGTTGTAGGTGTCGCCACCGGCACCAAACTTATGTGAATGCTCTGAAAAGCTAATCATATGCATATCATAGCATCTTCTTCCTGTCGTTTAAGTTTCGCGTTTGTAGCACGTCATCTTCGTGGTGTAGCAATTTTAATGGCTCAAATGGTTCAAATGGCTCTGAGCACTATGGGACTCAACTTCTGAGGTCATTAGTCCCCTAGAACTTAGAACTAGTTAAACCTAACTAACCTAAGGACATCACAAACATCCATGCCCGAGGCAGGATTCGAACCTGCGACCGTAGCGGTCTTGCGGTTCCAGACTGCAGCGCCTTTAACCGCACGTCCACTTCGGCCGGCGCAATTTTAATGGCCAGTAGTGTACTACAACTTACAGTGACGTTACACGAAACTAGCGACGCAGTCAACAAGGGTTGGCCACCATAATGCAGGTAAAACAGAGTACATTATTGATATACTCCGGAAACAGAGCAAGACACGGTTTGAAGTAAAGAATATGGGATTCAGTGCTCATGAATAAATATTGGATGTCTTGGATTCAAGGTTTTGCAGTCATATTAAATCATACAGAAATAAAAGCAACCGCAAATAAAAAGAAAAAAATGAAGTTTGTTAATAGGCACTTCTCAAGCTACAGAATAAACATTAAAAATGATGCCCTTAATTAATCGTACACAAATTGTTATAACAACTTCACATCTCTGCAGTCGTAGGACAATGTTTTCTGAATTTAACGTTGTAGTAACTGATCCCTACCGTAAACTGAGATGAGCAAATAATTTATGTGGACAAAAATGCTGACAATACTTTGACAAACGCCACAACGCAAGCTGTTTTCCGTTTACGTATCTCTGATGCATTCCTTCAAGTATTTCATTCTTATCTTTTCGGAGAAATACCTCTGATCGCTCCTCACAGCGAATATGCGTTTCCATGGCAACACAGTGACATGACGCCTCAGCCCAGCGACGTGGGATGACGAGCACCGTTAGTCGTCGGGATTTGTGCGTCTCCCGGCGTCGCCGTCAGACGAGAATGCGTGCTGCGTGAGCGAGTAACAAGGCGCCTTACTTATGACCGCGACACGTCCAGCTAACGCGACGCGTCGCCTGTTAGGAATATATGTTGCAGAGGCGACGAAACCGTCTCGTTATCTCGGTCGTATAGCGAATAACGTACGCTACGTTTTCGTCTATGGACGCAATTGTTTTATGTTCCAATGTTTGTGGTGTTCCTGAGCGTCCTAAGAGACGACTTCCTTGTTCGGTCCAATTTATGACGGCATTGTAGACGCGACATATCCTCTTGGTTCGGCTATCGACACACTAAATTTGATGAAATCCTTAAGGACATGAGCATTTCAGTTCGTGTCCTGCAGAACAAACGACCGATGTTGTGAAACGCTTTCGACGTGAGAGAACCGTTGTTATTAGTCTCTCTGAACATCTCTGTTTGTTTCTTACTGAACCACATGCGTCTCTTCTTGAGCGCAGTTTCCACTTCTAGTTCTGATACATCGTCGTCACTTGTGTATTACGTGAGTGAATTAGAATATTTCTTGAAACTCGAAATAAAAGAGGCCATTACAATTAAATGGGTGGCACCATACGCTTTATGAAGTAGCACGGCCGTATGTGATATTTTAGTACTCTGGTGTATCGAACGGAGCGTGAGGGAGGCCGGCCGCGGTGGTCTAGCGGTTCTGGCGCTGCAGTCCGGAACCGCGGGACTGCTACGGTCGCAGGTTCGAATCCTGCCTCGGGCATGGATGTGTGTGATGTCCTTAGGTTAGTTAGGTTTAAGTAGTTCTAAGTTCTAGGGGACTTATGACCTAAGATGTTGAGTCCCATAGTGCTCAGAGCTATTTGAACCATTTAGCGTGGGGGATAGGCTTGGTCTGCGTTAATCGGGCGATAGAAATGGATTTCGATAAAGTTGGGTTCCCTAAATTTTAGTGGTTTGATTTTGCATTTTCACAACAGACAATTTTGAGCAGTTAGGGGAGTATTTTGTTTATTTGGCTACGGTTACTTTAATATGGTTCATCATTACATTTAACTTAGTCATATTTAGGATACAGCTTCTTTAAAGATTATTTTGACAGAACTGAAATTACATTTAGACTGAGAATACCTTGCAGTTAAAGACATAAAATATGATATGCAACAAGAAAATGAGAAATAAAATATAGATTACACAAAATTAAATAAAGAGGAACAAGAATATCGGCATCATAGGACACTGGCTCGAAAGTGAGGTCTGTCATAGATGCTGGAAAAAAAGTTTGTCTCTAGAGAATAGAAACTACTGTGTGAACTTCTGTTTCCTACGTGGTTTACAACCAAAGCTATAAAAAACTGTCACAACGTAATGAAAGTGATTCACAGTGCGGTATAAGTTTCCTCCTAGTTTGTGTTTGTGTGGGAAAGTTAGTTACACTCATTAGAGAGCAGCTGGATCTCTTTGATACACGTTACTGGTTTGACAGCCCAGTTTCTTCACGAGAACAACAAAACATTAATAAATAAATACAGTTAACATACGGAGGCGGTATTAATTTTATGTCTTGGTATAACGGTTAGGACTTCTTGTTTTAAGTCATTCTCACTGGTCTGATGCAGCCCGCAACATCTTTCTCTCCAGTGTCAGTTCGTTCTTCTAAAAGGGGCCGTTACTCCCAACGTTCTTGTTTATTGGCTGGATACATTTCAGTCTCTGTTCTCCCACAGTTTTTAGCCTGTACTGCTGTGTGCGCTGCCATGGAATTTAATTTCTTATCTTATCAGTCTACTCTATTTTCATGATACATTTGTAACACTACATCTCCAATGCTACAATTTCCTTCCTTTCCTGTTTTCCCATACACCATAATTCACTTTCACACAATTCTGTGCTCCAGACACACTTTCTCAGAAATTTCCTCTTCAAATTAAGGCCTGCGTTTGATCCTAGTATTTTTTTAGCTATAACTTCCCTCTATACTTACACTAGTCTGCTTCTTACATCCTTCTTGCTCTGTCCATCATAAATTATTTTGCTTTCAAGGTGGTTCTTCTTCGTCTACAATAATGTCTCTATTTTTAGTACTAACTTTGTTGATAATTTCATTTCTGCTATTCCTCATTATTTTCGTCTTTCTTCGGTTCACTTTCACTCCATATTCTGTGCTCGTTCGGAATGTCCTGTAAATATTCATCGCTTTCACTGAAAATAGGCGTGTCACCTGCGAATCTTCTCGTTGACATACGTTCACTCCGAGTTTTAACTCTACTCCTGAACGTTTGTTTTATTTCCGTCATTGATACTTCATTTCGCTGTACAGATCGAACGTTAGGGGAGAGAAACTGCATCCCTGCCTTAAGCCCTTTTAATACAAGCACTTCTCGATTGGGCTTCCACCTTAAGCTCCAACTTGCTTCATATAAATATTGTAGATTACCTCAGTTTACCTACAACTTATATCTATTTTATTAAGAATTTCGAATATATTGCATTATTTTACTTTTTTGACGCTTTTTTGTAGGTCGACAAATCCTATCTTTTCTTGTCTCCATTATCCACGGCATAGTCAAAGCTGAGTCCCTGTTGGGAGTATTTCCGAATGTGGAGAGCAGTATCTAGCATGTCAGATGTACTGAACGTGCCTTTGAATGTAGAACGTCACTTACGTCACATGACGACATCTCTCTTCAGTACAGAGCCGCGAGACGCCAAATTGGCTTTTTGTTGAAGCCCTTATGTATATATGTTATAGAAGCCGTTTCTAAGCGCCGGCAAAATGAGGCTGTTTCGAAAACCTGTCGTTAATTGTACCATTTGTTGTAATAAAATTTCGGGAAACGTCACATTGTTAGGTAAAAAATTATTATAACTTGGATACTATGAACGAGTGAATTTCAAAGCAACGGCAGGTTGAGGATCCATAAAGAAATGCACTGGTATTAGTACAACTTGTTATAATTAAATGTCAGCTTTCAGGAGATGTAAGATGCAAAGAATGGCGGTGTACCATTCATGGTCGGTATAGCATAATGAGTAAAGATATGTCTCTGGTTTGCGTCCCACTGGGTCCAAATACATTTTTTACTAACCTTCGCGTTTTCTAATATGACAGTTTGCACTGCTTGCAGTAAGATATTTTACACTTTCTTGTTCCAAGTTTTGTATTTCACACGTTGCAAGGATTCGACTACTTACAAGGTGCAGTGACCAAGCAAGAATGACCTTAGGGTTTTATTAAAAGGTGAGAATGTTTAAATAACTTTTATCTTATGTGGAGAACTATTGTGAATTTAAATCGCATTATTTGTAATGGGACGTTTATAACCTAATGTCCTTAGTGACTGGACGTAGTACTTTCCTTTTTGCCTTATACAGGTGTAGGCATGCGTATTCAAATACAGAGATACACTCCTGGAAATTGAAATAAGAACACCATGAATTCATTGTCCCAGGAAGGGGAAACTTTATTGACACATTCCTGGGGTCAGATACATCACATGATCACACTGACAGAACCACAGGCACATAGACACAGGCAACAGAGCATGCACAATGTCGGCACTAGTACAGTGTATATCCACCTTTCGCAGCAATGCAGGCTGCTATTCTCCCATGGAGACGATCGTAGAGATGCTGGATGTAGTCCTGTGGAACGGCTTGCCATGCCATTTCCACCTGGCGCCTCAGTTGGACCAGCGTTCGTGCTGGACGTGCAGACCGCGTGAGACGACGCTTCATCCAGTCCCAAACATGCTCAATGGGGGACAGATCCGGAGATCTTGCTGGCCAGGGTAGTTGACTTACACCTTCTAGAGCACGTTGGGTGGCACGGGATACATGCGGACGTGCATTGTCCTGTTGGAACAGCAAGTTCCCTTGCCGGTCTAGGAATGGTAGAACGATGGGTTCGATGACGGTTTGGATGTACCGTGCACTATTCAGTGTCCCGTCGACGATTACCAGTGGTGTACGGCCAGTGTAGGAGATGGCTCCCGACACCATGATGCCGGGTGTTGGCCCTGTGTGCCTCGGTCGCATGCAGTCCTGATTGTGGCGCTCACCTGCACGGCGCCAAACACGCATACGACCATCATTGGCACCAAGGCAGAAGCGACTCTCATCGCTGAAGACGACACGTCTCCATTCGTCCCTCCATTCACGCCTGTCGCGACATCACTGGAGGCGGGCTGCACGATGTTGGGGCGTGAGCGGAAGACGGCCTAACGGTGTGCGGGACCGTAGCCCAGCTTCATGGAGACGGTTGCGAATGGTCCTCGCCGATACCCCAGGAGCAACAGTGTCCCTAATTTGCTGGGAAGTGGCGGTGCGGTCCCCTACGGCACTGCGTAGGATCCTACGGTCTTGGCGTGCATCCGTGCGTCGCTGCGGTCCGGTGCCAGGTCGACGGGCACGTGCACCTTCCGCCGACCACTGGCGACAACATCGATGTACTGTGGAGACCTCACGCCCCACGTGTTGAGCAATTCGGCGGTACGTCCACCCGGCCTCCCGCATGCCCACTATACGCCCTCGCTCAAAGTCCGTCAACTGCACATACGGTTCACGTCCACGCTGTCGCGGCATGCTACCAGTGTTAAAGACTGCGATGGAGCTCCGTATGCCACGGCAAACTGGCTGACACTGACGGCGGCGGTGCACAAATGCTGCGCACCTAGCGCCATTCGACGGCCAACACCGCGGTTCCTGGTGTGTCCCCTGTGCCGTGCGTGTGATCATTGCTTGTACAGCCCTCTCGCAGTGTCCGGAGCAAATTTGGTGGGTCTGACACACCGGTGTCAATGTGTTCTTTTTTCCATTTCCAGGAGTGTATGTAAACAGGCAGAATACGGTGTTTCAATCGGCAACACCTATATAAGACAACAAGTGCCTGGCGCAGTTGTTAGATCGGTTACTGCTGCTACAATGGCAGGTTATCAAGATGTAAGTGAGTTTGAACGTGTAATAGCCGGCGTACCAGCGATGGGACACAGCATCTCCGAGGTAGTGATGAAGTGCGGATTTTCCCGTACGACTATTTCGCGAGTGTACCGTGAATATCAGGTATCCGGTAAAACATCAAATCTCCGACAATGCTGCGGTCGGAAAAAGATCCTGCAAGAACGGGACCAACGACGACTGAAGAGAATCGTTCAACGTGACAGATGTGCAACCCTTCCACAAACTGCTGCAGATTTCAATGCTGGGTCACCAGCAACTTTCAGCGTGCGAATCATTCAGCGAAACATCATCGATATGCGCATTCGGAGCCGAAGGCCCACTCGTGTACTCTTGATGACAGCACGGCACAAAGCTTTATGTCTCGCCTGGGCCCGTCAACACCGACACTGCACTGCTGACGACTGGCAAAATGTTGCCTACTTGGACGAGTGTCATTTCAAATTATATCGAGCGGATGGACCAGTATGGGTGTGTATTCGAACATTATGAAGTATCTCGAAGAAAACGATTTATTGACATGTAGCCAGCATAGATTTAGTAAATATCGTTCCTGCGAAACACAAGTAGCTCTTTATACTGATGAAGTAATTAGTGCTATCGACATGGGATGTCAAATTGATTCCATATTTTTAGATTTCCAGAAGGATTTCGACAACGTTCCTCACAAGTGTCTTCCAACCAAACTGCATGCCTATGGAATATCGCCTTAGTTGTGCGACTGGATTAGTGATGTCCAATCAGGAAAGTCACAGTTCGTAGTAATAGACGGAAAGTCATCGAGTAAAACAGATAATATCCGGCGCTCCCCAAGGAAGTGTTATAGGCCTCCTATTGTTCCTGATCTATATTAGCGACATAGGAGACAATCTGAGTAGCCGTCTTAGAATGTTTGCAGATGATGCTGTCATCAGATGACCAAAACGAATTGAAAAATGATTTAGATAAGATACCTGTATGGTGCGAAAAGTGGCAAATGAGCCTGAATAAAGAAAAGTGTGAAATTATTCACATGAGTACTGAAAGAAATCCGCTAAATTTCGATTACGCGGCAAGTCACACAAATCTGAAGGCTGTAAATTCAATTAAATACTTAGGAATTACAATTTAAAATACCCTAAACTGGAACGATCACATAGATAATGTTGTGGTTTGAGCCAACCAAAGACTGAGATTCATTGACAGAACACTTAGAAGGTGCAACTGGTCTACTAAAGAGACTGATTACACCACGCTTGTCCGCCCTATTCTGGGGTATTGCTGTGCAGTGTGGGATCCACATCAGATGGGACTGGCGAATGACATCGAAAAAGTACAGCTCGTTTTGTATTATCGCGAAGTAGGGGCGATACTGACACAGACATGAAACGTGAATTGGAGGGGAAATCATTAAAACAAAGGCGTTCTTCGTTTCACGGAATCTTCTCATGAAATTTCAATCACCAGTTTTCTCCTCCGATTGCGGAAACATTCTGTTGGCACCCACCTACATAGGGAGAAATTATCATCACGATAAAATAAGAGAAATCAGGGATGACACAGAAAAATTTAAGTGCTCGTTTTTCCCGCGCCGTTCGAGAGTATAACGGTAGAGAACAGCTTGAAGGTGGTTCATTGAACCCTCTGTCAGGCACTTTATTGTGAATAGCAGAGCAATCACGTAGATGTAGATGTAGATGTGTGACAGGTGAAACGTACGTAAGAATCGGGTCTGATCAACTGCATCCATTCATGTCCACTGTACATGCTGACGGACTTGGGAAATTCCAGCGGACTATGCCACACCCCACTCGTCCAGAATTCCGACAGAGTGGCTCCAGGAACAGTCTTCTGAGTTTAAACACTTCCGCTGGCCACCAAACTCCCCAGACATGAACATTATTGAGCATATCTTGGATGCCTTGGAGTGTGCTGTTCAGAAGAGATCTCCACCCCCTCGTACTCTTACGGATGTATACACAACCGTGCCAGATTCATGGTGTCCGTTCTCTCCAGCCTACTTCAGACATTATTCGAGCCCATGGCACGCCGTGTTGCGGCACTTCTGCGTGCTCGCGGGGCCCTACACGTTATTAGGCAGATGTACCAGTTTCTTTGGTGAAGTTTTTATTGTGGATAGAGAGCAAGGGGGTTAGCATTCGGGAGGACGACGGTTCAGGCCCGCGTTCGTGTTTTAGATTTCCCGTGATTTCCATAAATCGCTTCAGGCACATGCCGGAATGGTTCCTTTGAAAGGGCACGGCCGGCTTCCCTCGCCGTCCTTCCCTAATCAGATGGGACCGATGACCTCGCTGTTCGGTCCCCTTCCTCAATACAACCTACCAATTTCTATGTATGGATACCAGAGACAGAACAACACGACTGGCATATGGAAAAGGGAGAAATGTACGTTTTAATTGAGATAACGCTGGAATTTCACTCCCGTCCATTTCGTAAACAGTGTGCTTTGCGAGCAAGATGCAGACGACAACAACCGCTAGAGAGAGTAGCGATTCGCACACCACGTTGAGACCAACGTACCGTGTGCACAAGTCTCATCGTTTCTGAGCGTTCAGAAGAATGTTGACCTCGGCACGCTCAACGTTGACATTCGAAGCCACGGCCCGTGTGTAGACGGCTTTAAGGTGTAAGTGGTTCAATGTTTCTTTGCATTACGAACTTATCACCACACTGAGTTCGGTATGTAAGTGTGCATGACGCATATTTATTCACAGGTATATTGCCGGAAGAAATTTAAGATAATACCCCCTTTCAGCACCATACAGGCGAAGCTGCTGTGTGTGATGGAGTGTTATGGGCGAGAGACTTTTTTAAGACATTCTCTCTGTAACAGGCTCACGACAGGGAAACACTTGCACCAAAATAAAAGATATCGGTATGAAAGAAACATAAATAGCCGTTAACTGTTGATTACAATATTTTTAAAGCGTGACGAAAATCACCCGAGGTGGTCAGAAATGTAAAGTAACGATGGGAGGCGACATGAAAAGTAACGACCACATAAATTTAATTACAGAGGAATCAAATGGCATTCCTCGTTTGGGTTGGAGAAGCTGAACAATTGTCATAACTTAAACAATGAGCGGAGCCTATTGCTGGTCATTCGTCTCCCAGCTGCAGGTAGTTATCCTACTCCTTTGTTGAGAGAGATGACGTTACAGTCGTAGTATTCGCCACTACTTGATTGCGACTGGGAAAGGAATAGATCGTTATGTTTCGTAATAAACAGCTTTACCATTTGGCCGAAATGGTTCAAGAAACTCTGAAACGGAATGGCTCGACTCTAATAAATGTTCTCGAAGATGTTGACACTTGACGACGTAAGTACCCCTAAAATCAAAAGATTTAAACGGAGGATCTGGGATAACCTTTGTCACTTCTTTGTCCATTGTTTACATAACTCGCTTTGACCATCGAAATAAGGTTGAAAAGTCTCAGCTCCTGCGTTATGGACTTGAGCCCTGTTGCTAATTGCGCTTAGTAAACCCCTGCTCAGGGCTTGGCGGGAAATTACATGCAGCTTGCGGAATTCACTTCGTTAACTTTTACTTGAATAAGCGCCCTTGAATATCTGAGAGGGAAGTCTCAGGGTAAAGGCTTTTTAACGTCTTTTTATTGGCGTCGAAGAGTTCACCGATTAAACCACTTTCTTTGGGACATTCATACGTCAACAATGTTCCTTGAATGAAATTATTACTGGGGATAATTAATCTACACTGTTGAGGTTGAATTACTTGTACTACCGATTAAAATACATACATTATAGTTAGTCCATATGTATAGTACTAGCACTTTAAAATATTACATTTGTAAATTTTAAATAGAATTATCCATAACAACTGAGAAATATGCTTTAAAACTTGAAGTACGCTTATTGTTACCACTCATTGGCATTTATATTACACTAACACCAACAACTATCATACGTACAGCCGGCCGGGGTGGCCGTGCGGTTCTAGGCGTTTCAGTCTGGAACCGCGTGACCGCTACGGTCGCAAGTTCGAATCCTGCCTCGAGCGTGGATGTGTGTGATGTCCTTAGGTTAATTAGGTTTAAGTAGTTCTAAGTTCTAGGGGACTGATGACCACAGATGTTAAGTCCCATAGTGCTCAGAGCCATTTATCATAAGTACAATTAACGTAGAATAATTATCGACACTTATTTAGTAATTTGTGGGAAATCTTATTCTCTTTTACACGAAAATGAAATCGGACGGTCGTGGAAGCTTTTTGCTTCGCTGGTGTTAGTTGTAAAGCAATTTACAAATTTTATAGTCACTACTTACAAAAAAGGTTTATAAACTTGTTTGATGTTGGCATTTACTGCTCACAAACTCCTTTAGCTGTATGATTATTTAAAGGACACGAATGTCCAGTCGCATAAATTTAAACGCTTTACTCGGACTAGGCGTACTGTCTATAGGACACACAATGACCATTTTGTAATCAAATTTCATTATTGCGTTTCTCAGTCTCGACTCACACAAATGTGATTCCTAGTTTTGACTTCTTAGTAACTGATCATCAGATGATCTGTTTAGAAAGAAAGAGGAATAGTATAACACTATAGTAGTGAATTAAACTGAAAATCAAACTCCATTCCCTACACATTTATGCGCACCTGAATACGTTACGCAGTAACTCGTCAGCTGAACAGACCACGAGAGATGCTCACAGTGTGAATGTATATTCCCACTGATTGTTGGAACTTCAGTATATAAAATAATCTCAGAGAACCAGTTAACGTGCAAACCAATTGCACAAAACGGCTGCTACTCACTCGCAAATAACTTCTATGCATTTCGTTACTACTACGGTTATACCCTCGCCCGAATATGTACCATAAGGTAAAAACTCGGCGAAGAAAACTCAAACAGTACGAAAACAGCTGAAATTTATATCTATAAGAGGCAGTCAAATGAAAACAGGACAGATGGAAAAAAGCAAGTTTCAACACTAGTCGCGATAACTGTCAATACTTTTACCCCATTGTGAGGCGACACCGTCAATGCCTTCATGGAAAACTGTTTGCGTTTGCCTACAGAGCAATTATTATAGACAGGCGTGCACGTCTCCGTCTGAAGCAAATCGACGGCAGGCCATCATGTTGCCGAGGTTGTTTCGACTACGCTGCAGAAGATTCGCTGGTAAGCCCTAGCACATCTTCCATAGAGTCCCGATCTCCCCCCATGCTATTTCCATATTTTTGGAGCCCTAAAGGAAGATAATCGTGGCCGTCGATTTGCTTTCGACGAAGAGATGCACGTTTGGGTGCAATCATGGTTCTGTAAGCAACAGGAAATATTTCCATGCAGGGATTTACTGTTTTGTCTCACAGTGGTATAAACGTATAGGGTGACCCATAAGACCGTTAACATTTATAAATGCACTAATTCGCGGAATAAGGTAATTATGGACGTATAACTTGACACTCATACCTGAAAGCAGATGTGGTTTTATTGAAACCAAAAACGAGTGCAAAAATCGTCGAACAGATGGCGCAGGACCGTGACGCCGCGTGAGGGTCGCGTATAAAACTGCAGAATTTCGGCAACCGAAAATCCTAGAACTATCGTGGAAACCCCGTTGCCTGACGAGAAAGTCAATGTGTTGTGTGTGGATTTACATCAGTCGTGGTCGGACCCTTTCTCTTCAAGGAAATGAGGGGTGCTGCTGAAAAGCAGTCAGTGTTTGAAACATTTTACCTCAATAGTAGGTATTGTTGCTGAATGACGGCCGATATGTGGAGCATTTGTTATAAAGAACATCGTCTTTTTTAAAAATCAATTGTTGTGCTAGTTGTTGTTTTTGTATCATTTGACGCGCCATCTATTGGTCATTTTGTGCCCATGTCATTTCAAATATGTATGTCAATTATTACCCATCTATCTGCATTATCCCGTAAATTATTGTGTTTTCAAATGTTATCTGACTTTTGGGTCACCCTGGATTAGCAGTAACGGTGATTACTTCTGAAATAATAAACAGTTTACTTACTTTTTCCAGTTTACTCATTTTCATTTACTGCCCCTTATACAGTTATGCTTCTGTGCGTAACAGAGGATACTTCGGGTACGAAATGATAGTAAAAAGTTACTACCTGACCTGCATTGTTGCTAAATAAGACTCGATGCGTCCTTCCCCATTCAATTCATAGCGCGATTTCTGTTTGCTTTTATTCAGCTGTTTATAATATAACAATGCTACAATCTGAAACATGTACTTAAGGACAAATGCGACGTTGATTACTTCACAGACTCAAGCCCGAGTTTCAACAGGTCTGGGGAATCTCAGAAACTGATGTGATAATTTGCTTCCAGTCGCCAATTTTAGACCATAATAGCTGACACTATGGTGAATGATATGTCTCGGTATACTGCAATCACACTGTGGGATTTAATCTTCTTCTGAGTGGACGAGCAACGAACAAATGGAAACAATTCCGCAGATTTTCGTCACTCAGGCTGCCACATAATCATGACTTATTTAGTTTCATAACTGAAAAAATCTTTCACTCACATTTATGTTGACCAAAATATAGTATCACATTTGAACCTCCTACACAATTTTAACGTAAAAGAATTAGTCTTTTAAATTGAAAGTATACTGCAGATCTATCAGCTCCATCTGCACATGCACAGGGGCGCTTTCAGCCGAAACCGCAAACGGTCTCGAAAACAGTCCAAAAACCAGTGTAAGACTGGCAGTTTCCTCGAAACGTTTAGAAAACTAGCCTTGTAATTCATTCAGCACCACAATGAATTCTTCAACATTCGCATTTTCTTTAACGGCAGTGAGCTTAAGGAAATGGACAGTGCGTTTTGTTAGAATCTGTCTCTTCCACAATGCGTTTTTATTTTTAAATGCATCCCCATAAAATCAGAAAGAAGTTATTTTCACCTTGCAACTTCTTACCATGGGTACTGTGCACTTGAGTCCACTTAAATTCCGCACTGTCACCTGATAAACAAAGTAAGAGCCTACGGAATATCAGACCAGCTGTGTGGCTGGATTGATAAGTTTTTAGCAAACAGAACACAGCATGTTGTTCTCAATTTAGAGACGTCTACAGACGTTAAAGTAACCTCTGGCGTGCCACAGGGGAGTGTTATGGGACCATTGCTTTTCACAATATATACAGGGTGTTACAAAAAGGTACGGCCAAACTTTCAGGAAACGTTCCTCACACACAAAGAAAAAAAAATATGTTATGTGGACATGTGTCCGGAAACGATTACTTTCCATGTTAGAGCTCATTTTATTACTTCTCTTCAAATCACATTAATCATGGAATGGAAACACACAGCAACAGAACGTACCAGTGTCACTTCAAACACTTTGTTAGAGGTAATGTTCAAAATGTCCTCCGTTAGCGAGGATACATGCATCCACCCTCCGTCGCATGGAATCCCTGATGCGCTGATGCAGCCCTGGACATGTTGTGTCGTACTTGGTTCAAAATGGTTCAAATGGCTCTGAGCACTATGGGACTTAACAGCTATGGTCATCAGTCCCCTAGAACTTAGAACTACTTAATCCTAACTAACGACATCACACAACACCCAGTCATCACGAGGCAGAGAAAATCCCTGACCCCGGCGGGAATCGAACCCGGGAACCCGGGCGCGGGAAGCGAGAACGCTACCGCACGACTACGGGCTGCGGACTGTGTCGTACTTGTAAAGGCACATGTTCTAGCAGCACGGGTAGAATATCCCGTATGAACTCATGATAACGTGCTTCATTGAGCGTAGGTGGAAGAACATGGGGCGCAATCAAGAGTCCGCAGCTCGTGGTCGTGAGGTAGCGTTCTCGCTTCACGCGCCCGGGTTCCCGGGTTCGATTCCCGGCGGGATCAGGGATTTTCTCTGCCTCGTGATGACTGGGTGTTGTGTGATGTCCTTAGGTTAGTTAGGTTTAAGAAGTTCTAAGTTCTAGGGGACTGATGACCATAGATGTTAAGTCCCATAGTGCTCAGAGCCATTTGACCATTTTGACACAAACAAGACATCACCAACAATGCCTGCCCAAACGTTCACAGAAAATCTGTGTTGATGACGTGATTGCACAATTGCCTGCGGATTCTCGTCAGCCCACACATGTTGATTGTGAAAATTTACAATTTGATCACGTTGGAATGAAGCCTCATCCGTAAAGAGAACATTTGCACTGAAATGAGGATTGACACATTGTTGGATGAACCATTCGCAGAAGTGTACCCGTGGAGGCCAATCAGCTGCTGATAGTGCCTGCACACGCTGTACATGGTACGGAAACAACTGGTTCTCCCGTAGCACTCTACATACAGTGACGTGGTCAACGTTACCTTGTACAGCAGCAACTTCTCTGACGCTGACATTAGGATTATCGTCAACTGCACGAAGAATTGCCTCCTCCATTGCAGGTGTCCTCGTCGTTCTAGGTCTTCCCCAGTCGCGAGTCATAGACTGCAATGTTCCGTGCTCCCTAAGACGCCGATCAGTTGCTTCGAACGTCTTCCTGTCGGGACACCTTCGTTCTGGAAATCTGTCTCGATACAAACGTACCGCGCCACGGCTGTTGCCCCGTGCTAATCCATACATCAAATGGGCATCTGCCAACTCCGCATTTGTAAACATTGCACTGACTGCAAAACCACGTTCGTGATGAACACTAACCTGTTGATGCTACGCACTGATGTGCTTGATGCTAGTACTGTAGAGCAATGAGTCGCATGTCAACACAAGCACCAAAGTCAACATTACCTTCCTTCGATTGGGCCAACTGGCGGTGAATCGAGGAAGTACAGTACATACTGACGAAACTAAAATGAGCTCTAACATAGAAATTAAGCGTTTCGGGACACATGTCCACATAACATTTTTTCTTTATTTGTGTGTGAGGAATGTTTCCTGAAAGTTTGGCCGTACCTTTTTGTAACACCCTGTATAAATGACCTAGTAGATAGTGTCGGCTTTTCGCGGATGATGCTGTAGTATACAGAGAAGTTGCAGCATTAGAAAATTGCAGCGAAATACAGGAAGATCTGCAGCGGGTAGGCACTTGGTGCAGGGAGTGTCAACTGACCCTTAACATAGACAAATGTAATGTATTGCCAATACATATAAAGAAGGATCCTTTATTGTATGATTATATGATAGCGGAACAAACACTGGTAGCAGTTACTTCTGTAAATTATCTGGGAGTATGCGTACAGAACGATTTGAAGTGGAATGATCATATAAAATTAATTGTTGGTAAAGCGAGTGCCAGGTTGAGATTCATTGGGAGAGTCCTTAGAAAATGTAGGCCATCAACAAAGGAGGTGGCTTACCTAACACTCGTTCGACCTATACTTGAGTATTGCTCATCAGTGTGGGATCCGTACCAGATCGGGTTGACAGAGGAGATAGAGAAGATCCAAAGAAGAGCGGCGCGTTTCGTCACAGGGTTATTTGGTAAGGGTGATAGCGTTACGGAGATGTTTAGCAAACTCAAGTGGCAGACCCTGCAAGAGAGGCGCTCTGCATCGCGGTGTAGCTTGCTGTCCAGGTTTCGAGAGGGTGCGTTTCTAGATGAGGTATCGAATATGTTGCTTCCCCCTACTTATACCTCTCGAGGAGATCACGAATGTAAAATTACAGAGATTCGAGCGAGCACGGAGGCTTTCCGGCAGTCGTTCTTCCCGCGAACCATACGCGACTGGAACAGGAAAGGGAGGTACTGACAGTGGCACGTAAAGTGTCCTCCGCCACACACCATTGGGTGTCTTGCGGAGTATAAATGTAGATGTAGATGTAAATTGTAGTCCTGCAATCCATTCCAGATGTTCCAATTTTCGTACCTGCTCTTCTTTTTCCTTCATAAATTCTACAACAGGAGGTTTTAAATAAAAAAATCGTTCCAGTCATGCCCCTTGACTTCACCAAAGTTCTTTGTGTTAATATATAGAGACTGCATACTCTTCATTCAGTTCCATAGAATACGGTTGCAACTGCAGAGTAATAATGCGTATTACATCAGAATGATCCATGCTTGCAAGTTGGTACATAATGATTCTTGATGTACAGAACAATGAATCCCAAACCGTCTTTCGATTATTGTAATTTTTTACTCTTTAACAGTCAACTAAATACTTAAATTCTTACCACATGGTGTTGTACTGAAGTTCCACAGCAGATTAGTAGTAGCCATCGATTGTACGACTGCATAATAGATACTGAGAATCCTCATCTTTCTTTTCTGTGATTCCCATTCACTTTTCAAGGCTTGTGACAATACATCGCTGAAATGCCCCTTTTCACGTAAACAGTTACCGGACCTGTGAACCTCCTTTATACCACAAACAAATAGCGTAGTATGAACAGCGCTGGTACCACGATTCTGAAGAAAGTCATGCCGATCAAAAAATTCCGCACCACACTGTTAAACGAAATGCCGCGCTGTAGCGAATACTTCCGAGAAGAACCGAGCATAGCCGAGACGTACCGAGTACTATAGAGACAGGCTGAGCCTCGGATGGCACACGTGCCGCACATTGTGCATTCGTGCAGATTTGCACGCGATGGCTGACTCTGTTTTAGACAAGACCTGACGTGCGTTGGCCTTTTGTAGACCTGGATCGAATCTGCGTACTGGATTACTGTTGGTCTGGTACAGTGACCGGCCTGAACGTGATTTTTAGACGGTTTTCTACCTCAATTTAGGCAATGGCCAAGCTGATTCCCAATCTCTGCCTCGCAAAATACGATAAACAAACAGGTAAAATACAATGACAAACAAAACAATGTTCGCACGATGCACAGACATGTAGTGCACACGTATTTCTCCCCTTCTGTTCTCCACTTGGGGTCTGGGTGTTTGTTCAAAAAATAGCTCTGAGCACTATGGGACTTAACATCTATGGTCATCAGTCCCCTAGAACTTAGAACTACTTAAACCTAACTAAGCTAAGGACATCACACAACACCCAGTCATCACGAGGCAGAGAAAATACATGACCCCGCCGGGAATCGAACCCGGGAACCCGGGCGCGAGTAGCGAGAACGCTACCGCACGACCACGATCTGCGGACCGGGGTGTCTGTGTTGTCCTCATCATCTCATCATCATTCGAGACGCGGCGAGACTGGAAATGGAAAGCCCTTCGGTCAACTGAAGAATACGGCGGCAGGAAGAGTATACAAATCACAAAATTAAAACAAATTATTGCTAAATCATGAAATGAAATGCGACTCTTGGTAACACTACGAAGAAGAAAAAGAAAGACTGTGGGTGTACTTCTAAGTTCATACACTTTCTACATGTGCTTTCGGTATACAATAAATGGAAACGATTTTAACCTATTTTAGCCTGTGTGCGAAGGATAATCTCAGGAATTATTGTAGGAATTTTGATATGGCTTTCACTAATTAATATTCCAACGGACTCGCTGCCGTGGTAACACCGGTTCCCGCCAGATCACCGAAGTTAAGCACTGTCGGGCTTGGCTAGTACTTGGATGGGTGTCCGTCTATGTCTGTCAAGCGGTGTTCGCAAGAGAGAGGAACTCGGCCCCTGTGAGGCAAATTCAGGAGATACTTGACTGAGAGGTAGAGACAACGATCAAGAAAACAGCCAACGGCTGGGAGAATGATGTGCTGACTTCATGCCGCTCCACATCTGCATTGTGTGACGCCTATCGGCAGAGGATGACATGACGGTCTGTCGGTACAATTGGGCCTTCCAAGGCTTGTTTGGACGGTGAGAGAGAATTTTTCGTTAACAGACTGGCGGAGGAAGGTTTGTTTAAACAATTTATTATTGCTGTACCATCCAAGTCTTCCGGCTGTAGATAGCTGCTACTCGTGCGAAGCTGGACAGGACACAATGTATTCTGAGTATATATATACATACTGACTGACTGATATATATATATATATATATATATATATATATATATATATATATATATATATAATCAGTCAAAAAGTATCAGTGAGAGACAGAGGAAAAAGTTACAAATTGACTGAATCAGGAAAAGAACTAAGACAGTGCTGCTCTCTATCTCTTAATCCTTACTTAGAGAATACGATAGAAAAATACTCACTAAATGACAAGAGGGAAAAAATTTGAGGAAGAAGAAAGTGTGTTTGAACTTCGAAGATGAGCTGATCCTCCCATCAACGCTTGAGAAAGAGTTGCAAAAAACAGTGGAGGCCACTGAAGCTACAGAATAATAACCATTAGAAAGGAAGCCAAAGTAATGGTAATAGTAGGAAAATATAGAATAATGATAACGCTGAATGGTGAAACATGCACAGTACCTAGGCAGCAGAAAAGGAAATGGATGGATGTGTAACACAGAAATTAAAACCAGGACAGCAATAACGAAAGAGACATTTTGTAAGAAAAAGAGATCTTCTGCTAGTAGCGCAGAGATTTGAGGAAAAGACTGACATCGTGTTCTGTGTGGAGTGTCCTCCTGAACAATGGGGAAGAAAGACAAAGAAAGACTGGAAACTTTTGACATGTGGACGTGGCGAAGAATGGAAAAAATAAATTTCGTGGATAGGGTGAAGAATGAAGAGGTAATGAGAAGTATGGGAGAGCGGAGACAATTGGTGAGTGTAATAACGAAATGGAAAGAAACAGGATACGACATATATTAAAAAAGAAGGAGGAGCTTATAAAACAGTCTTAGACGGATATGTGGGAGTGAAGGGGAGACAGCACTTACGGCAGTATTAAACAAGGAACTGGTCGACCGCCAGAAATACACCTACTAACACATCAGAAATCTGATGTTGATGCCTATAAGTGTAGCGTTTGTATGTACGTATTAAAGGATTTCTTTGTGTATCTTGTTTATTCTGGTTTAGAGTGTAAGTCGAGTCTAAGTCGATTTGTATAACTGAGTTTTATAATTTTCTAGGTGAACTGAGTGTTCGAAGGAATTTCGGGCTTGCAGGTGGTAGTCGTCAACAATATACCACGATATTTTCACTGGGCACCTGCGAGTCATTTTCAGGTAAGTCATCGAAGATTGACGAAGGCGTCTTCCGTTCAGCAATAGAAGGCGCACTGTGAGTATCCCGCGCATTCGTCAATATCAGTTGACAGACAGACCACACTAACCGACTGAAGCGCCCTCGCTGGTGGAACTTCGGAACTTCAGCTGTCCTCACCGTTGCCGCTCGCCGGGGCCATCGGCTTTATCGTCTTCCGTTTGAGAAATTCATGTTGATGATAGGTTTCCACATATTATCCAACTGTCACAACTCATCAAATTTTCTGCTGTGCGTATCACAAATTCTTTAATATTGGAGTCCCAAAAAGAACTTGCTGTAGCCAAAATTATTATTCTATCGTACTCCATCGAATGTCCTGTGAAGATGAAATTTTGCTTGCTTCCAAAAGGTGAGTGTGGCACTGATGTTCGGAAAGAGATCTTCCACATCGCATGTGGTGTGTCCTATACAGGGTGGTCAGAAACAGTCTGAAAACCTAGTAAGGGTGTTGCAGGGTAGGATGGGTGGAGAAATAATTCTTAAGAAAAAGTTCGATACATTGCGTCGTTTCCGAGGTAATTCGCAATGAAGTTAGCCTATCAGGCCGCTGCGCGCTCAAATTCAAACGGCCCGCCATATACTATTAGTGTCTTTTGTTCCCACTGCGTAGATAATACACACCTGGAAATGGAAAAAAGAACACATTGACACCGGTGTGTCAGACCCACCATACTTGCTCCGGACACTGCGAGAGGGCTGTACAAGCAATGATCACACGCACGGCACAGCGGACACACCAGGAACCGCGGTGTTGCCGTCGAATGGCGCTAGCTGCGCAGCATTTGTGCACCGCCGCCGTCGGTGTCAGCCAGTTTGCCGTGGCATACGGAGCTCCATCGCAGTCTTTAACACTGGTAGCATGCCGCGACAGCGTGGACGTGAACCGTATGTGCAGTTGACGGACTTTGAGCGAGGGCGTATAGTGGGCATGCGGGAGGCCGGGTGGACGTACCGCCGAATTGCTCAACACGTGGGGCGTGAGGTCTCCACAGTACATCGATGTTGTCGCCAGTGGTCGGCGGAAGGTGCACGTGCCCGTCGACCTGGGACCGGACCGCAGCGACGCACGGATGCACGCCAAGACCGTAGGATCCTACGCAGTGCCGTAGGGGACCGCACCGCCACTTCCCAGCAAATTAGGGACACTGTTGCTCCTGGGGTATCGGCGAGGACCATTCGCAACCGTCTCCATGAAGCTGGGCTACGGTCCCGCACACCGTTAGGCCGTCCTCCGCTCACGCCCCAACATCGTGCAGCCCTCCTCCAGTGGTGTCGCGACAGGCGTGAATGGAGGGACGAATGGAGACGTGTCGTCTTCAGCGATGAGAGTCGCTTCTGCCTTGGTGCCAATGATGGTCGTATGCGTGTTTGGCGCCGTGCAGGTGAGTGCCACAATCAGGACTGCATACGACCGAGGCACACAGGGCCAACACCCGGCATCATGGTGTGGGGAGCGATCTCCTACACTGGCCGTACACCACTGGTGATCGTCGAGGGGACACTGAATAGTGCACGGTACATCCAAACCGTCATCGAACCCATCGTTCTACCATTCCTAGACCGGCAAGGGAACTTGCTGTTCCAACAGGACAATGCACGTCCGCATGTATCCCGTGCCACCCAATGTGCTCTAGAAGGTGTATGTCAACTACCCTGGCCAGCAACATCTCCGGATCTGTCCCCCATTGAGCATGTTTGGGACTGGATGAAGCGTCGTCTCACGCGGTCTGCACGTCCAGCACGAACGCTGGTCCAACTGAGGCGCCAGGTGGAAATGGCATGGCAAGCCGTTCCATAGGACTACATCCAGCATCTCTACGATCGTCTCCATGGGAGAATAGCAACCTGCATTGCTGCGAAAGGTGGATATACACTGTACTAGTGCCGACATTGTGCATGCTCCGTTGCCTGTGTCTATGTGCCTGTGGTTCTGTCAGTGTGATCATGTGGTGTATCTGACCCCAGGAATGTGTCAATAAAGTTTCCCCTTCCTGGGACAATGAATTCACGGTGTTCTTATTTCAATTTCCAGGAGTGTATCTGACGAGCCTGCTCAGATTTTGACTCGGTTTCGTTACTTAGTACCGTCCCACATCCAATTTTTGTATCGCTCTCTTGTTCGGTTTTAGGAAACGAAACGAAGTACACGTTTGGCGACACCGTCTCTGAAGAGCCTCTTGAATTTGGGGGCGCAACGTCCTGACAGACTAACTTCAATGCTAATAAACTCGGAAACAGCGCAGCGTATCGAATTTTTTTCTTAGCAGTTATTTCTCAGTACAACCTAACCTGAAACACCCTTTTCAGAGTGTTTGTGACCATCTTGTATAAATTATACCACACTGGAAAGTGTGCCTTTCACCTGGAAGTTGCGGAATTGTCATGCTGTTTTAAACGAAATATTGTCAACGAAAGAAAGAACAGCAAAAGATTTTGCAGGCGTGCTCACCCCTTTATCTACTTCCATTTTTTCCAGTTTAGCTGCTCTTCAGCCACATGAGAGGAAAATTTTTTAAAAAAAGAAAAAAAGACAAAACATAAAATTTGGACATAGCTGTTGACAAAAATAACGTTTTGTACAGTAAAAAGACAGATCTTCAGCTGCATAAGTTAAAATATAAATGGTTGATTCGTGATAAATTAAAATAAAGACACAGATGAATGGAAAATTAGTGTCACACACGAAGATATAAAAATAGATAGACAGTTACATAAAGTAAAACGGAAAGACCGATGTGTGACTGATTAAAAGATATACATAGATGACTGGAGACGAGTGGATGTAGACTGCCATGAAGAAGGGTATCATGGAAACGTAGCATTTAAAGGCAGTGCGCAGGAGGGAGTTTGTGTGGCTGGATGTTTGGATGAGTGATGGGGGAAGAGTGGAGAGGGATCCACTTCCTTGTTCTCGGTTGGTTTTAAGTGACAGTGCTCTGTGAACAAGCCAAGTAGAATATCCATTTTCCCTTAACACCGGTTTTAGGTGAGAGAGCTCTGTAGACAGGCTATATGCATCTGAGATTGTGTAAGCTCTGTGTATAAGCGTTTTAAGCACACTCGTATTCGCGACTGGTGACAACATTGTGACTTATGAAGTTGGGATTATCATGGAAGGTCAACGCCCCTATAATGTCACTCCTTAAACACAACAACTAGGAGATTAATAAATTAACAATTTATTCAAGACCACATTTATAAAACAGCTAACATACAATGAAGACGTGGCCGTCTTAAAAACAGTATCCAAAATGACCAATAACTTCCTTCTCGAGCGAGCAGCAAATTAGAATTACTTAATGAACAATAAATCTGAAGTAATTTAAAGGTGGCACAGATAAAAATTTTTTTGAGCAATACACAACCAGCACAATACGTTACACTTAATATAATTCTTTGGCAAGCAAATACAAATTTTTTCTTTTTTTAAAAAAATACACGAGGGATGTTAAAAGTTTATCAAATGGGCAGTGACGCCAGGTTGCCCTGGACAAGGTAACTTAAGCAGCAGAGCAGCCGTCCAAACAACACCTAAACGCTGGGGTACAACCAGGAGTCACTTCCCATTAGACGACACGTCGCAAATCTGTGCCGCGCGGGATTAGCCGAGCGGTATAAGGCGCTGCAGTCATGGCCTGTGCGGCTGGTCCCAGCGGAGGTTCGAGTCCTCCCTCGGGCATGGGTGTGTGTGTGTTTGTCCATAGGATAATTTAGGTTAAGTAGTTGGTAAGCTTAGGGACTGATGACCTTAGCAGTTAAGTCCCAAAAGATTTCACACACATTTGAACATTTTTTGAACAGATTCTGTGCACAGAAGCAGGACGTGCCGCCGAACCCACGCACCCCAACTCGCTGAAACTGGAACACAAACAGACCGCAGAAGACACGGCAAACATCAACCAAACATCAATCAATATAGGTTAAGAAATCGATAAACAATAAAATACACAAACCAATTACTGTTGAGTGAGTGCATTCAATAATTGCACGTATGTAAGGAAGTACATATAAGTGACTAGATTTACAAAATACAAGTTTTACTAATAACAGAATGTTGTTGTTGTTGCGGTCTTCAATCCTGAGACTGGTTTGATGCAGCTCTCCATGCTACTCTATTCTGTGCAAGCTTTTTCATCTCCCAGTACCTACTGCAACCTACATCCTTCTGAATCTGTTTAGTGTATTCATCTCTTGGTCTCCCTCTACGATTTTTACCCTCCACGCTGCCCTCCAGTACTAAACTGGTGATCCCTTGATGCCTCAGAACATGTCCAACCAACCGATCCCTTCTTCTAGTCAAGTTGTGTCACAAACTTCTCTTCTCCCCAATCCTATTCAAAACCTCCTCATTAGTTATATGGTCTACCCATCTAATCTTCAGCATTCTTCTGTAGCACCACATTTCGAAAGCTTCTGTTCTCTTTTTGTCCAAGCTACTTATCGTCCATGTTTCACTTCCATACATGACTACACTCCATACAAATACTTTCAGAAACGACTTCCTGACACTTAAATCTATACTCGATGTTAACAAATTTCTCTTCTTCAGAAACGCTTTCCTTGCCATTGCCAGTCTACATTTTATATCCTCTCTGCTTCGACCATCATCAGTTCTTTTGCTCCCCAGATAGCAAATATCCTTTACTACTTTAAGTGTCTCATTTCCTAATCTAATTCTCTCAGCATCACCCGACTTAATTCGACTACATTCCATTATCCTCGTTTTGCTTTAGTTGATGTTAATCTTATACCCTCCTTTCATGACACTGTCCATTCCGTTCAAATTGCTCTTCCAAGTCCTTTGCTGTCTCTGACAGAATTACAATGTCCTCGTCGAACCTCAAAGTTTTTATTTCTTCTCCATGGATTTTAATACCTATTCCGAATTTTTCTTTTGTTTCCTTCACTGCTTGTTCAATATACAGATTGAATAACATCGGGGATAGGCTACAACCCTGTCTCATTCCCTTCCCAACCACTGCTTCCCTTTCAAGCCCCTCGACTCTTATAACTGCCATCTGGTTTCTGTACAAATTGTAAACAGCCCTTCGCTCCCTGTATTTTACCCCTGTCACCTTCAGAATTTGAAAGAGATTATTCCAGTCAACATTGTCAAAAGTTTTCTCTCAGTCTACAAATGCTAGAAACGTAGGTTTGCCTTTCCTTAATCTTTCTTCTAAGATAAGTCGTAGGGTCAGATTGCCTCACGTGTTCCAATATTTCTACGGAATCCAAACTGATCTTCGCCGAGGTCGGCATGTACCAGTTTTTCCATTCGTCTGTAAAGAATTCGCACTAGTATTTTGCAACCGTGACTTATTAAACTGATTGTTCGGTAATTTTCACATCTGTCAGCACCTGATTTCTTTGGGATTGGAATTACTATATTCTTCTTGAAGTCTGAGGGTATTTCGCCTGTCTCGTACATCTGGCTCACCAGATGGTAGAGTTTTGTCAGGACTGGCTTTCCCAAGGCCGTCAATAGTTCTAATGGAATGTTGTATACTCCCGGGGCCTTGGTTCGACTCAGGTCTTTCAGTGCTCTGTCAAAATCTTCACGCAGTATCGTATCTCCTATTTCATCTTCATTTACATCCTTCTCCATTTCCATAATATTGTCCTCAAGTACATTGCCCTTGTATAGACCCTCTATATGCTCCTTTCACCTTTCTGCTTTCCCTTCTTTGCTTAGAACTGGGTCTCCATCTGAGCTCTTGATATTCATACAAGTGGTTCTCTTTTCTCGAAAGGTCTCTTTAATTTTCCTGTAGGCTGTATCTATCTTACGCCTAGTGAGATAAGCCTCTACATCCTTACATTTGTCCTCTAGCCTTCCCTGCTTAGCCGTTTTGCACTTCCTGTCGATCTCATTTTTGAGACGTTTGTATTCCTTTTTGCTTGTTCATTTACTGCATTTTTATATTCCCTACTTTCATCAATTAAATTCAATATTTCTTCTGTTACCCAATGATTTTTACTAGCCCTCGTCTTTTTACCTACTAGATCCTCTGCTACCTTAACTACTTCATCTCTCAAAGCTACCCATTCTTCGTCTACTGTATTTCTTTCCCCCATTCCTGTGAATTGTTCCCTTATGCTCTTCCTGAAACTCTGTACAACCTCTGGTTGAGCCAGTTTATCCAGGTCCCATCTCCTTATATTCCCACCTTTTTGCAGTTTCTTCAGTTTTAATTTACAATTCGTAACCAATAGATTGTGGTCAGAGTCTACATCTGCCCCTAGAAATGTCTTACAATTTAAAACCTGGTTCCTAAATCTCTGTCTTACTATTGTATAATCTATCTGAAACCTGCCAGTATCTCCAGGGTTCTTCCATGTATACAACCTTCTTTTATAATTCTTGAACCAAGTGTTAGCTATGATTAAGTTATGCTGTGTGCAAAATTCTACCAGACGGCTTTCTCTTTCATTTCTCTCTCCCAATCCATATTCACCCACTATGTTTCCTTCTCTCCCTTTTCCCACTCTCGAATTCCAGTCACCCATGACTATTAAATTTTCGTCTCCCTTCACTACCTGAATAATTTCTTTTATTTCATCATACATTTCTTCAATTTCTTCGTCATCTACAGAACTAGTTGGCATATAAACTTGTACTACTGTAGTAGGCGTGGGCTTCGTGTCTATCTTGGCCACAACAGAATAACTGGTTGCAATAGAAAAATTTTTTTCTTTTAGAGCAATATACCAGGGACGTCGCTGGATGGCAATAAACCCAAAATCACACGCACGCCTTCGTGCTAATCTGCCTTTTAATGGCCAGCCAACCAGCGGATTTTAAAGCGAATAGTAACTGCTGGTCTACATACAGTCACACAGAATCTGCGGGCTGCTCCGACTTCGACCACACGTACATTAGAACCAGCCGACCAACAAGTACACTGACAGGAACGCAAATCGTTTGACGAAACGAAGGCACCAAAACCACTTGCACCTACGATGGACAGCGTTGTTCGAGATGGTCTCGAGGGATGGGTCTTTCCGAGGAAACAGGCCCCGAAGCAATGCGACGAGCACCGCCTAAAGTTGACATCAGACAGGTCCCCCACCATCTCGCGACCGTCTTGCAAGGTAGACCGGTCGCGCCACGGATGGCAGAACCTGCGTGTTCTGCTCCGTCTTCCCCTCAAGCACGTCGTAGCGCCTCGTAGCGAGTCCGACGACCAACTCCACAACCGCAAATACCCGCCGCCAAATCACAACAGAGGCAAAGATCGTAGTACAGCCGGGTAATCGATAGCACTGCCAAAGAGATGGTGTGCCAGGAAAGGCGCATCACCGCTCAAACATCTTGGCAATACTAAGTACTAGTTGGTATGGGTGACCTTACGATAACGCTGAGGACAGCTGAGTTCCGTAGCTCCGTCAGCGAGGACGCTGCCACGGGGTACTGTCACCCTGATTGTGCCGCATGCTTGGAATACTCGGCGATCTGAAGATGATCGGAAGGCTTCCATTCGAAACGTCGTGGAGTAAACAGCTGCAAGCTCGAATATTTCTTCGAACCTTATATTCCTGTAGTTATGATAGCTTTTGCTTTTGGTATGGTTGTATCGTCAGGTTTGCTCAGTTGACCTTTTTTTTCTAACTAGTACTCGTTTTCATCTTCTGTGTTAGCGTTATTCTCACATGAAGTGTCTTCACTTTGTGTAAACAGAATAATTTGGAGGTAGCAAATACGTTGAATATGGTGGTCAGAGAAACTGGAATGCGTTGCTACCAAATGATTCGTGGTGTTATCGCTCAGTCTGAAAAAAGTCATGAGAGTGAAGAGGTTCGGAGAACTCGTTGGATTCGCGTTAGTGAGTGTCTAACTCTCCTAAAATGAAGGTCCCATTCATTTACAGTTTTTTCCTTTTCTTTTTGCCCATTCAGAACTCTGATATTTTGTTTCAGACTTAGGGGCCAAATGTCAAGTCTCTGTTTAGAAAGTTATCGCCATTATCAATTACTTATAATGTTTACAAGATCCAACTCGATCTTCCCTTTATCTCCCTAGTTTTAGAGTATGTGAGACGAAATTTGCTTTCAGCTTCCATTTCTTCAAATCTTCATTTAAAATCAGCAATACCACTGTGCTGGGGATAGTTAGTGTCTCTTCTATCGTCCGACACGACACTTTCCGATCTTTCTCACACTATTTGATGGCAGTTCCGATCTTCTCGTTGGTCTGAGCTGTTATGGGCTGACCACTGACTTTGTCGTTCTCACGAAATCATTTCCGTCAGTCACAAATGGTAATCCCACCTAGTGCCGACTCACAGAACTTTTCAGTTCAAATGACCTCTCCGAAAACACAGCTAATTAACGAGATTCAGCTCTTACCTGCTGTTCCTCCTTTTCGAACACTCACGCCAGGTCTAACGGACACACAAAAAAGAGCGGAATTTATCATACTTTAACAACCACTGCTAGACAGTGCTTCTCAACTTGGCTGTTCGAAAGCGCTCAAGATACATAGTCGTCCAACAATGAGGGTGTTTGGGAGGTTGTCTAAAAACTTATGGATTTCACTAAGTATGGTTTTTATCGAATTAGGGGTCTCAGTATGTTAATTGTGACTGGCAATGCCAATGTGCTATAAGAGAAGAGTAACTGCTTATATGAGTGTAAGGAACAGCGTGGAAACAATCCTCGTCTCCACATGAAACCTCCCTGACTTCCAAATGCAATTTTTAAATAACTATGAGACATAGATACCTTCAGTTTTCAACATCATGTGAAGTAACTGAAAAAGTTTAGTGTAGATTTCTTTAAAATGTTTTGTTTCAGATTCTTAATAATTACTACGAACGATTAGGCCTCAAGAGAGAGCGCAATGCGTGGTGTGCTGTGCGGAAACGAAATTACTTATGCTGCCCAAAGAAATTTCCGAGGTGAATTTCAAAGGAAGCCACCAGACGCTTAGACGTTAAGCCTTGGTATGGCAAGTTCCTGGCCCCATGGATAGTAAACAGACAGTCAGGTTCTGGTAGAAAACGCACATCGTAAATAGTAATAGTAAATAGTAGAGAGACCTTCCAAAGAGGCCCATCAAAATCAGTTCTCTGATTAAACGACTTCGCTTGCCCACTTACAAAGTTCAAAGTGTGGAAGTACTGACAGGAAACGACTTGCAGCTTCACCACGACTTTTCTGTTGAGATGCTGGTCTGGGTCGAGTAAAACAGCAACTCGCTAGGAAATGAGGTTTTCTCTGACGTACCAACCTTCCAGACGGATGGAAAGGTTAATCGGCGCTATATTTGCATCTGAGGCTCAAAAAACCCCACAATTTTTGGGAATATGTCAGAGAGAGAGAAAAGGTAAGTGTGCGGTGTGCACTAGTGAAAGACATCATAGTTAGAACACTTTCCTTCGTCGAGCAAGCAGTAACAGTAGCCGCTTCTCTGGACATGCTTGAGCAACTTGCTGGCGAAGAGTTCTCGGGCTTCCAGCCAGCTGGAAGCCCGAGAACTCTTCGCCAGCTGTATACGCCGGGAAAGCATACACTCACACTTGAGCAAGTTGTTGTCCCTCAGCCTCTTCCACGTCGGCAAAATGTGATCTTGCAGCAGGATGGTGCATTATTGTTCTGAAGTCCACATGTTCTGTGATTTTATGGACCGAACATTCTCGCAGCAATGGATGGGACGTGATGGATAAATCAAGTGGCCATCACAATCGCCGGACATCACCAACCTGAATTTCTTACTGTGTTGTTACGTGAAAGACATTGATTGTGAGTCGCCTGTTCGTGACCTTGGCGGTCTCCAAAATAGAATTGCGAACGCAATAGCCTCCATCACCCCAGTCATGATTGCGTGTACACAGGTTGAAATAGAGTATCACTATACATTTTATGGGTTACAAAAGGAGTCCATGTAGAAATGTATTAATTGCTTGTATAAAAGATTCCGAATTACTTTATTTGATGCCGCAAACCACAATTATTTATTTCTCAATGTTTTTTTACCACGTTACATTTGGGCACCCTATATATACTACCCAAAAGTCATCAGATGGCAGCAGAAGTGATGAAGTTTGTCGGCTGCTGAAGCATATGCGGCGCATTTGAATCCATACAGTGTCGATAGGAACGTGTTCGAGATACCCTGCCTGTATGAGTCTAGGGATGCGACGTGTCGTCCTTTGGTCAAATACTTGTCGTCGTACTGTGCAACGGTTTTTGCGTGTGGAACTATTTGCGGCAATGAAGATCCACCATAGTTATTGGTGACCTAAGAAACGAAAATTTTTGTGTCATTTCTAATATACTACACAGTATGTCCCAGATCCCTTAGGACTGCTTGTGTGACATTCAAAACTGTATGATCCTTGAAGTTTCAACCACCGCCGTGTAGAAGATCAAAGCTTTTCTGCATCAGGCGTCCTAGCGGCGAATTTAATAGTACGTGTCTGACACTCATGGCAAAATGGTGGTAAAGCAGTGAAGCACACCAAGTTTTATTTTAAGTTTTGTGTTTGTGGACGATATTTTGTCGAATTCGATCCGAATACCGAGAGGCGGCTTCGTGGTTGATCCTCCACGACAACACTTCATCCCAAAAACCGCAGATCGTGCGTGAGTTTTTGGCCAGCAAACGGATCACAGTGCTCGAGCAGCCACCGTATTCGCCGGATTTCGCCCCAGCCGACTTCTGGTTGTTACCCAAATGGAAGTTGTCAATGAAGGCTCACTGTATTAAGGGCAGACAAGAAAATTGTACTGCAGTACTAAATGCAATTCCAGAAAAGGACTACGGTGACTGTTCCAAAACACTTTTAAAAAGACTTCAGCAGCGTATTGATTGAGGAGGAGGCTGTTTTGAATAAATACCGTGATTTTGTGAACATAATCCGTAAGTTTTATTTTTCATAGCCAGAGTCCTAGCAGAACTGAGACACACTCTACATGAGCCATGCTTCTTGCATCGATCATCACCCGACGTCCAAAGTCACCCAACTCAAGACAAGACGTTTCATGCTCACTACTTACACTACTCAGATAGCGTGTCTACATTTGCGCCATTCGTTTCAGCTGGCAGCAACATTCGGTCGTCGTACACCACACATCCTCAAATGGAACAAAACTTCCCGCTACTTTCGGCCACTCAGATTATTGCTGCCCCAACAACGTTGCATTCACCTTTTTCCGAGAAATGCGGTTTCATCACGAGCGGCTGTAGCCCAGGCATGGAGAGGAGATAACGAGAGTGCCGCAGGTGACCGGCTCCTCGTGTGACACGCCGCGATCGCCGACGTCTGCATCAGCATCGCTCCGAGTTTCTGAGAAGCGAGCTAGCCAGAAACCTCCTGGCCCGTGACGTGAAACCACATAAGAGGCGTTCGCTTTGCAGTCAGGTGTACGCCGCCCAACAGCGGCCTTCGGAGAAACTGAGAGCCACGCATGCGTTTCACGTAAATCTTACAGACGATTTATCCGAGCGTTGGTCAGCGGCAACGCTGAAATTCGCCGACTCTGTTACGTCGTCGATGGCAACGCTCGCTCTTCGGTTACCGCGACCTTTACACATACTCTGTGCATTCATTTCACTAGCTGAGATAAATCATGTTCGCTCTACTGCCTGATCGGAAGATCGTGAAAAGAAACCATGGTGCAGTACTGAGCAATATATTGCACAAAGAACTACACAATAAAGATCAACGCAATATACATTCAAAACTATGTGTTCTTTAAGCAGTAAGTATTAATTAACGAACCGTGGCCTGAAAAACTACATTAGTCACTTTCTAAGGTAGTCATAATTCCCAAAATGCCAGTACACAATTATATGGTGTCATGTGAAGCATAATAACACTGACAGTTCCAAAGTTTACTTGTCTAACGCTTCATTTTGATACTTTTATTCTGAACCCTGAAATGCCAAAAGTTATAACTCAGGCAGGAACCAGTATAACTTCTCCTTAGAAACTCCTCCTGCGAATGTGTTGTTCTTATGTACAAGACGAAGTGTAATCAGTGCCCAATACATCATGTGGACCAGACAGGACGAAGCATCGAAACTAGATTTAAGGAACACACAAATGCATCTGGTACAGTATGTGGTCGAAAGTATCCGGACACCTGGGTGAAAATGACTTACAAGTTCGTGGCGCCCTCCACCGGTAATGCTGGAATTCAGAATGGTGTTGGCTCATCCTTATTCTTGATGATAGCTTCCACTCTCGCAGGCTATGGTTTAGTACTTATTTTTTGATAGCGGCTATTGAGACGAATCCAATAATGTATAACAGTAGGATCTTTGAAGGTCAACGAGGGTCAAAAGGTGGCATGAACGTCCATTTAGAGAAGGTGTTCGAAGCGATGGCCAATGGTATCAGTGCAGTGCTCCAATATTCTTATCATGATTGTGTGGTATTCCTTATCATATCGGCACTTATCGAAGCACATGCTCTGACAATTCTCTCTCGTATATCGTGCAAATAGTAAAAATTCGCCGAATACGGCGTTTCCATATAACGTGCCATTGACATGTAAACACCATTCGACGGTTTCGCAACACAACACTAATAGGAACGGTACGACTAGTATCGTCTAATCAAGCGAATGTGAATGAGGTATTCCTTCGAAGAACAAGTCGATATGCTTCTAATTTACAGAGAATGGCAACGAAATTCAGTGAGAGCTAGAGACTTAAATGCTGAAAGGTATTCTCAACGTACGCATCCTACACGTCGTACATTTAAATATGTGTGTGATAAATTGAGAACAACTGGGTCTTTAAAGCAATACATTTGTCTCCTAAAGCCATAGCTTTAGTAATTTTTTAGTGAGAGGTTCTTTTATAGAAGAAGCTAAATCATCCGACCTTTCTCCAGTAGTGTGGTAAGCGCGGGTACCCACAATAACTTTATGGGAATGTAGAATAACAAGATTTTCGGTGGAAAAGCAGCAGAACTGTTTATAGAAAGATAATTTAATCAACAATATTATTCACAAAATTCACATGTAAAGTGATAATCTCCATCATTTGCTCCAATGCAGTTTTTGTGGGCCCAGCATAGACATTTTCCGCATTGAATCCAACATTCTGTTTCTGAGTTTGAAAATACCTCGTAAAAATACACGTAACTGACGTCTGAATTGCTTTTGTCGTCTTAATCCATAGAATCGTGGTCGAAGGACCTGATTGGGTACTGCCCGGTCTTGCCCCCACTCAACGTACCCTGTTTTACTCTGACAATGAGTGCAGAGGTTATCAAAACCAAGAAGAAAAACTCGGTATTGTTGAACCAAATCCCTATTGTTTGCTAGTGTACAAATACTTACTAACCACGTGAAATTCATGACTAAGTAGCCTTTTTATAGGTGTAATGGGTATGGAATAATCGTTGCTTAAAAAGAAAAGAACGTTACTCAGTTGATAACGTACAACGAACTTACCTTCACAGACGCAGTGAACTGAACAGTAACAACTCGCCAATACAGTAGCTCTTCCTTCTTGACAAGTGGAGTGTGATATTGTCTTTTTCAACAAGAGGACGTTAATAACGACATCACAAACACGCTACTCTATTTCACCCTAGTACCCTGTCTTACCCCACTTTCCCCCGGATGCTGTCTGTAAAGTGTGTTATGAATAAAGTTAGTAGAAACGAAGTAATGAACTAAAACGTCGTGCGTGATGTTAAAGTTTTACTGCGCGCCATTTTACGCAGATCATAGTTTTCCACGCATATAAATGTTTACGACGTCATAGCTCCTGAGCTATGGGTCGTACAGTGATATAATTTTGCAGGTACAATCAGTGGTATATATATGGATACCGTCTGAAAGATGTGTTGCGACGGTAGTAAAGAAGCAATAAATTAAAAGTTATGTCTGGTGCGGAAGTTTTACTGCGCGAGCAGCGGAAATGTAGTAGGCGATTAACTTTTTTCCTTTCGTCATTCTGTGGAGAGGTATCAGTCAGAAAATGTTTCGTAAAGATTTGAAATTATGCATAAAGTTTGTTGGAAGCGGCTAAGTGTTTTCATTCTCAAATATTGAATGAATAAAGTCAGAGTATTTGCCCGCCGTCAGTTACCGCTCACTCAAGACAAACAAACAATTTCTAACTGTAAAACTTGTCTTATTGTGTTAAACGTTTAACTTAAGATTACTCACCTTAATGAGCAAATAATGACAGTATTTTAAATGGTTTAATTCAGTTAATAATTACGTGAAATATTGAAAATGGAATTTGTATTGCCTCTGGAAGCCATTAGGTATCGAACCTGCAACTCATATTAGGTTCCGGGTTCAGAGATAGTCGCTTACTAATATACTGGGTGGGCCGAAAGTCTCTGCTCATCGTAACCCATTGATATTATTAAGGTAATCTGATTGTCATTATTATAGATACAAACAGCTTAGTGCACTGCTACATTTTTTCAAATAATTATTGATAAAAACATGATGACATTGTTCATTGTTGATTTTAACCTGTTGTGGAAATGTTTTCTAATGAAGAAAGAGTTTTCACTTTAAAAACGTGGTACAGAGGTGGCTATAATAATAAATGAATGGAATAATAATTTTAGCAATGTTACACGTACAAGAAAGGCTGTCTACAATTTACGGAAACGCTTTGAAAAAATTGGATCTGCAGCAGATTGCCACAGGTCTGGTAGCTCGTCAATACGTGATAAAACTACGCTAAAAGTCTTACAAGCCGTTATCCAGAGCCCTAAAGAGTCAACTCATACACCATCTCTCGAACAGGCTACTTATAGAAATTCTGTGCGGAGAATTTAACGTAAGGCCAAATTTGAACGTTAGATGCCTAGACTCCTATATGGGCTGCTGGTAGACGATCCGGATCGAAGGCTTCAATTTTCCTAGAGAATGAATTAAGAGAAGGTGATAATGAGTTATTTTTAAGACGGTTTGTAGTGATGGTGCAACTCAAATTATCGGGTCATGTCAATAGCCACGACTTTACCCACTGTCTGTTTTGTATTTGTTACGATGGGTAGTGACTTTTGGCTCATCCTATAGACGAACTGCTTAAAAGACTGATCTGTTGCAAGAGACATACGGATCTCGCATTGCGCCATTAGCCTCTATGTTTGCCTAATTTCAACGTATGTGCTTTTTGTGAGAGTTTATGAAGGGCTCCGTCAATGTACCTCCCCTTTCAGCAACCTATGACGCTGTATAAGAACAGCAGTGAGCGCAGGAGCTGTGACCATCCTCTGAATGTCCGTCGTGGCTCCAGTGAATGGCACAGTGAGCATTTGTGAAAGGTAAAGAGACACTTTGATCCCAAATGAAACTGTAAGAGTGCTCTAAGGCTGTATGTGCATCTTGTAAAAGATATATCCTTGTAAAGTTGGATGGTTCGTTTGAAAAAGAAACATTGTAGTCCTATGCTTAACATTTGAAAATAAAAATAAAGATAAAAAAATCGAAATAATATTGTAGTCTTATGATTCAAATTTTTTCCAGGTAGGTATTTTCTTTAATATAAAAGATATAATGTTGTGAAATGGTATGAATTTTTCTGAAGCACGCTACATTTCAAATCACGTTTTGAGTAGTAGTTGGAGTACTATTACAGGTTTCGACATTTAACGCACTTCCTTCCTTCGAATTTGCTCTTGTAACCGGTTTCTGTCTTGATAGCAGAGATCAAAATAAACTACTGTTCAAGTATTACAAATGTTACTGCCAAAGCTGGAGACAAGCAAGACTACGCAAAACATTCTCGATCAAGGACATTTTTACATTTCCTCGGAGATACACAACAAAACGGAGGTGTATTCATTATGCATTAAACGTTCGTAAGTTATCATTAATACGCAACTATACTTGTAGCCTGTCAACTGTCATTGACATACAACGCAGACACCTTCTCTTAACGGCAGCGAATCTGGCTCAGGCATACACTAACGTGAATATAATTTTACTAATAACAGGTGTGGGCAGCGAGGAGTGAAAGTGCGCTGGCATGATCGTGGAATGTGTCACAGCCCTGACTTTCTGTAGTAGGCAGCTAGACTTGCGCTGCACTGCATAGGTCTTCGTGTTACCAAGATACTACATCGGTGGAAACAGGAGGTTCGTAACGGTGCTTTGGAGTGCAGATGTTTGTAATGTGTTTCGACATCCATACGTACATAAGTGTAGGAAAAACTAGAGCCTAATGTAAATCTGATAAATAATCTTGTACGAAATTGTGTTGAGAGGTTCATGTGAGTTCATGTGTACTTCTTCTATTGAAGTAAGTTGCTTACCGCTAGGAAGTTAAATAGCGATAAAATCCGTGATACACTCTTAAATTATTATCTCACTATTCTGCTACCAGAATAATTATTCATTCTTATTGTAGGTTATCGGTATCGAAAGCTCTGTATTAATTTATCGAAAACTGCCCGAATACTGCCTGGAGTATCTGCGTTGGGACATGTAACGATCTGGAGATGTGGACGAGAATGTCTATGCACACAAAAGGGGCAGATTGCTGTTAATCATGTCACTTTCTCATCACAGTAATTAGTATAAATCGTCGCAAGACACCGAGCACTCTCTGAGTTGACGAAGAACTCCTTCTTCCGGCTTTGTTAGCGGGGAAGGGTGATGAAAGATCCGTATGACTACCAGAGAAATGTTACACTATTCATAAAGTGAAAACAACGGCAGGAAGGAGGGAAACTAACAGTTTATTGGGCCTCTGACACAGAAGGAAGATGAAAGATCAAGTCTCATCAACGTCGAGGTTATTATCGTGATGGCTGGAAGGAGATCTCAACACCAGTGGTGACGAATATGGACTGAGAGTATAAAGCATTGCTCTACAAGGTTGTGTGTAAGCAACAGCCTAAAATGTGAGGTGTCTGGGTCGATGGCAAATAAGTGAAGGTACAGCTGACATTCTTATATGTGTCAAACGTATTTGGTCAGTAATAAACAGTATTCCCTGGCATACTACACCGTGCAGCGTAATTGTCTTCCACTGCGAAGTAGAAGTTAGAAATTAGGCTGAGAGGTGGTGTCTACAACCTTCCCCTGTAATGTTGCAGAAGCGTGGCGCCCTTTGACACCACCCTTGGGTTCGACGATGCTTCAACAGCAAGGTGTCGACACGTGCATGTGAGGGCGGTAAGGTAGGTTAATGACGTCACACTGGCACCAAATTGCATCATAATTGTGCCGAACGCCATAGTGGTTGTGTCATACGATGCCAAGGTCATTACAACCCTCTTACCCACATTTCGCCCCTTCTTTTGACACCTCTGTGATGGAAATCAGAAGGCGAAGCCCAGCGTTGATCACACAAGATTTTCTTATGTGTGTCCGAGGAAACTATTTCAGACGTATCGTCGCTCAATACCGACACGAAGAGGCCTCATGGAGTGCATAGTGGGCGTCAATGAAAATACCCCTTCCCTTTGGACGTTGATTCCCACAGATCTCGCCGTCGAAAGGCAGTCGGAGTGCGATGAGCTATAGCTAACAGGACGGCTTTCTTGACTATATTGCTGTGAGTCTGCGGACTCTGTGGGCTGCAATCCTACTGAACGTGGTCGCATCCTTTGGAGTGTAGCGCGACCGCAATTTTTGCTCCGATGTAGGGGGTCGAACCTCTAGGGATCGCTCAAACACATTCAACTAAGAATGAGATTTTCACTCTGCAGCGGAGTGTGCGCTGAAATGAAACTTCCTGGAAGATTAAAACTGTGTGCCCGACCGAGACTCGAACTCGGGACCTTTGCCTTTCGCGGGCAAGTGCTCTACCATCTGAGTTACCGAAGCACGACTCACGCCCGGTACTCACAGCTTTACGTCTGCCAGTACCTCGTCTCCTACCTTCCAGACTTTACTTCTGAGTAAGTTTGAGAGTAAATCGGAGAAAGACGAAAGTAATGAGAATTAGTAGAAATGAGAATAGCGAGAAACTTAACATCAGGATTGATGGTCACGAAGTCAATGAAGTTAAGGAATTCTGCTACCTGGGCAGTAAAATAACCAATGACGGACGGAGCAAGGAGGACATCAAAAGCAGACTCGCTATGGCAAAAAAGGCATTTCTGGCCAAGAGAAGTCTACTAATATCAAATACCGGCCTTAATTTGAGGAAGACATTTCTGAGGATGTACGTCTGGAGTACAGCATTGTATGGTAGTGAAACATGGACTGTGGGAAAACCGGAACAGAAGAGAATCGAAGCATTTGAGATGTGGCGCTATAGACGAATGTTGAAAATTAGGTGGACTGATAAGGTAAGGAATGAGGAGGTTCTACGCAGAATCGGAGAGGAAAGGAATATGTGGAAAACACTGATAAGGAGAAGGGACAGGATGATAGGACATCTGCTAAGACATGAGGGAATGAGTTCCATGGTACTAGAGGGGGCTGTAGAGGGCAAAAACTGTAGAGGAAGACAGAGATTGGAATACGTCAAGCAAATAATTGAGGACGTAGGTTGCGAGTGCTACTCTGAGATGAAGAGGTTAGCACAGGAAAGGAATTCGTGGCGGGCCGCATCAAACCAGTCAGTAGACTGATGAAAAAAAAAAAAAAAAAACAGTTTCTTTGGCTCTTCAGTGTATAAGACCTAATTAATTGTATGAATGTCAGTCGTGCTTCACATACGAACAACAGGAAAGCAGAAATCAAGCAGGAGAAATAGATTTCTCATAGCAATTATAGAAAGTAGCAGATTAGACAGAATTAAGAACGATGACATTAGAAATGAGTTCAAAGATCGGCAGTGTAGGTTGCCTGCAGCTGCCAAGGACTCTCTCACAGGTTCAGTCAGTAAAGGTGCACTTTTAAGGTGCTCAATACAGGCAGGTGGATGGCACCGAGGGCTCTCTGCCGAACTGGGGCGGGGGTGTCGTAAAAGACCCTTTTCTATTCCCCTCCCCCCCCCCCCTTCCCTCCGAGACCCTGCAAGAAGAGGATGCGACACAGAAGCATAAACCCACATATACGACGTCTTGCTGCTTCGGATCACGTTCAAGTTTGGTCGAATGACGTTGAACGTTTCCTAGTGATTCCACCCTGTGCACGAGAGCACAGTCTCACTGCGTTCCAAAGCGGTCAGATCACGTTTAACGTGGATACAGCTCCACAATATGCATAAAGAATGGTCGAAACAGCAAAGGTTGTCAAGAACGTCTTCTCGTTGCTCATGTCACTGCAAATGGTCGTTTTCGACCGCGAAATGAGTGGAATTCAACGCACCGGGGGGAGGGGTGGTTTCATTGAGGTCCGTTATGCCTGAGGCCTTTTCGTGCCGATTCTGAGCGGCGGTGTATCTGGAACGTTCTCCTCGGACACTGGTAAGAAAACCGCGTGACTGCAATGCTGTGCGTCGCTGTTCTAAGCTCCACCGCAGAGGCGTGAAGAGAAGGGGCGAAATGTGGATACGAGGTGCTGTGACAACCCGTGCGACACATCCACGGTTGCTTACAAGGGAACATCCCCATCGCACCCCCCTCAGATTTAGTTATACGTTGGCACAGTGGATAAGCCTTGAAAAACTGAATACAGATCAATAGAGAAAACAGGAAGAGGATGTGTGGAACTATGAAAAAAATAATTAAAATATACAAGCTGAGTAGTCCATGCGCAAGATATGCAACATCAAGGATACTGCGAGGTTAGGAGCGCCGTGGTCCCGTGGTTAGCGTGAGCAGCAAGTCCTCCCTCGAGTGAAAAATTTAATTTTTTATTTTCAGATAATTATTATATCTGTCCGTCCGCCGGCCGCGGTGGTCTAGTGGTTCTGGCGCTGCAGTCCGGAACCGCGGGACTGCTACGGTCGCAGGTTCGAATCTGCCTCGGGCATGGGTGTGTGTGATGTCCTTAGGTTAGTTAGGTTTAAGTAGTTCTCAGTTCTAGGGGACTTATGACCTAAGATGTTGAGTCCCATAGTGCTCAGAGCCATTTGAACCAATCTGTCCGTCTGTCCGATGCGAGGTAACTGCACCGTAGTATGGGGACGCTACACCTAAATAAACATCGAAACACACGACGTCAGTCAACTACAGCGCACGGGAGAGAGAGTATTCCTGCTAACGAGGCTCCCTGGCTGGCAGTTGACTGTTCGCTGCTTTGGACGAGAGTGCATTAAATACGTGAGATTTATTCCGTGGCAATATGAATCCAGCAAATATAGCTCGCGACTTCAATAAAAAGGTCAATGAATATTTTCCTATGGAGGTATCGGTTGAACTATGACCTTGCGATCAAATGTTTTCGGTTCCCATTGGAGAGGCACGTCCTTTCGTCTACTAATCGCTCAGTTTTGCGGTGCGGTCGCAAAACACAGACACTAAACTTATTACAGTGAACAGAGACGTCAATGAACAAACGGACAGATCATAACTTTGCGAAAATAAAGAAAGTAAACTTTTCACTCGAGGGAAGACTTAAACCAAGGATCTCACGTTCCGCAGCTGCTCACGCTAACAACGGGACCACGGCGCTCCTAAGCTCACAGTATTCTTCATGTTGCCTATGTTGCACATGGACTATTCAGTTTGTATATTTTGCTTATTTTTTCATAGTTCCACATAAATTCTTCCTGTTTTCTCGATTGATCTGTGTTCAGTTTTTCAAGGCCTATCCACTTCCCTTGTTAGAGCAGAATTGTGGTAAAGTTTGGTGCCACTGTGACGTCATTAAACAACATTACTTGTCACATACTCTCCTCAACTGCTGCCGTTTCTTCACAGTGTTTCGACATCTTGCTGTCTGAAGCGTCATTGTGCTCAAGGGTGCCGTCGCAGGATTCCACTCTCCTGCACCTTTACAGGAGAAGTTTGTACGTACCTTTGAGCCAAATTTCTGAATTAAGCGTTGCAGTGGGTGAGAATTACAGGTTTTCGAAAAAGTGATCTTTTAATTCTGTTGCGCAGTGTAGTTTCTATCGTTTCTGGTCGTCTCCAGATCAGAATATAAAAAGCCGTGTCTAAGATAACAGGACACTTCTGTCAATTGGGCATTAACAACGTAAGGGAATTGTTAACAATCAGCTGACAAAAGCGTGCCCTTATCTTAGACACGGCTTTTTATATTCCGATCTGGAGATGGGAGGAAGCAATTGAAACTAGTTACCTATTTCCCCATATGCGATTGTGGCTAGTTAAGACTTTACAAAAAAAATCAGTATTCACTGAAATAACAGATTGCTGGCTCTACACTGACCATGTCTGCTAATTACGAGAAGTAAAATAGCCAGCGCTCAATTATGCAAAATTCAGTATCTAGTGCAACAGAACAAAGGATAAACTCCTATGCATATTAGAATGTCTGTAGCTTTATAGTAAAAGGAGGGCACCAGGCAGTGTAGTAGAAACATACCTTGAATAATTATGCATGTTGTGAAGGAACGACGAGAAAGACACAAACTAATTAAATACTAGGTCAGGGCGCAAATTCCAACGAATACCCCAACACAAGCCGACACATCAAAGTTCCAGCATTTGTGATGTGTTACCATACAAGGATATTGAAAATCAGATAGACCCATAAGGCCTCGGTGAACTCAAGTTAATGATTGTATGGTACCCGGTTCCGCCGTAACAGGTGCAAAATCATTTAAAGGAAGTCTACGCTCGCTAGCGCAGAAATACTCCGAGCATGTAATATTAGCTGGAGGCGACTGTTACCCTATCGAGTATAGACTCAGACTTCTACGGATTTATTGCAGGGGATAGGGGCACACAGTCTTGTTAAAAAGATATAGCCGAGAACCCGTGGTAGTTCTGATCCCACGTAAAATTACTAAGCAGGTCAATGACTTCTACCCAATCACTCATCGACTGGTCTGTTGTGGCAATAGAAGTGAGCAAAAGTAAAGCAGACGTTTCGAATTTCACGTTTAAAAAATCACTCACTCAGGAGGGTCGTATAGATATACAATCATATACTGCACAAAGTCCCGTATGGAGCAAATATTAATAGGCATCGCTTCCGTCGAGAAGGAACTGAAAGAGTTGGAAACAAATTAGTCCCCAGGTCCAGACGAAGTCCCAGTTCTGTTACACACAGAGTACTGTACGGCACTGGCCCCTTACTTAGCTTGCGTTTATCACGAGTCTCTCGCCCAGCGCGACCTCCCAAGCGACTGGATAAGCGCAAGTGTCTTGTATATATAAGAAAGGTAGAAGAACTCACCTGCAAAATTATAGACCCATTCCTTAATATCGGCATGCTGCAGAATTCGCAAACAAATTCCAAGTTCGAATACAGTAAATTTCATTGAAACAGTTAAAGTTTCTCTCTATAAATTAGCACGGGTTTTGAAATCATCGCTCGTGTGAAACTCAGTTTGACCTTTCTCTTACGAATCCTGCGAACCATGGATGAAGGGAAACAGACATTCTACATTCCTAGATTTTCGGAAAGCGTTGAACACGGGGCCCCACTACAGACTATTAAAGAAGGTCCGAGCTTACGGTATAGGTTCTCAGATATGTGAGTGGCCCAAAGACTTCTTAATTAATAGAACGCAATATGTTGTCCTCGACGGCGGGTGATCACCGGAGACAATGATATCGCCAGAAGTTCCCCAGGGAATAGTGAAAAGGACTACTGTTGTTCTCTACGTACTAAACAATCTGACAAACAGGGCGAGCGGCAATCTGTGACATTTTGCTGATGGCGCGGTAGTATAAGAGAAGGTATCGTCATTGAACGACTGTAGGAGTATACAGAAAGACTTAGACTAAATTTCCATTTGGTCTGTTGAATGGCAATTTGCTTTAATTGTAGAAAAATGTTAGTTAATGCGGACGAGAAGGAACAACAGTCCTGTAGTGTTCGAATACAGTATTAGTGATGTGCTGCTTGATAAAATCACGTCCAATAAATATCTGGGCGAAACGTTGCAAAGCAATACGAAATGGTACGAGCATGTTATATCGTTAGTAGGGATGGAGAATGGTACACTTCGGTTTATGTGGAAATTTCTAGGAAAGTGTAACTCATCTATAGAGCAGATAGCTTACAGAAAACTTGTGTCGGCCATTCTTGAGTAGTGTTCGAGTTTTTGGGAATCCACAAGGATTAAGAAAAACATCTGAGCAGTTCAGATACGGGCTGCTAGATTTAAAACTGGTAGGTTCGATCAACACGTATTACGGAGATGTTTCATGAACTTAAATGGGAATCCCTGGACGAAACACTACATCCTTTTCGGGAAACGTTTAGAGAATCTGCATTTGAAGCTGACTGCAGAACGGTACCACTGCCACCGTTGTACATTTTGTACGTAACGTGAAAACAATAGGAATTAGGACTCGTACAGAGGCGTATAGACAGTCGTTTCTCCATCGCTCCATTTGCGAGTGAAACAGGAATAGGAATGGGCTGGCAGTGGTACAAGATACTCTTTACCAAGCACCGCATGGCGGCTTGCGGACTAAGTAAGCAGCTGCAGAAAAAAAGTGTCGCATTGCTGAATGTGTAAAGAAGAAATAGAATCTTCTCGGGCTTTCAGCAGCGTCAGGTGGTTAAAATTCGACGAGCTGTCGAAAGATCTCTTCTCGTCCATTGTCAAGCGGTAAATGAATGCCGTGTAGCCGTGGCTTCGCCTTTATGCAGCAGCGCTGCTGGCTGTGACGTCACTGGTGCTCTCTGCCTCGCCAACTGTGGCAACGTTTTCGTCTCGTGTCCGTCGCGCCCGCTTCAGGCTCGTGAAGGACGGATTCCAGGTTGTGCTGACCTGCAACTTCCTTCCTTACTAATGACGTTTTCAGATATTTTTATTTCTATCGCTACTTTTATAGCGGTATCCCAAAATCCATTCGTCCTCATAATGACAAACGTTTCGTCGGACAGAAATCGGTGTCGATTTTCTAAAGCGTGTTCTGCCACGGCTGATATTTCCGGATAGCGTAGGCGTAAGCATCTCTCTTGCTTCATTCGGCGTTGCTTCACAGTACGTACTGTTTGGCTGTCGTAGTAGCAGACAAACTGACGTGGAATTTTGTACACTCCAGACATTTTGAGCCCTAGACCGTCATTCACACGCCTCATGAGCTGTTGTATATTTGCTGGGAGCCTGAACAGTGATGAAATGTTATGTCTCTTAAAAATCCGGCTAATCTTTCCCGACACTGTGCCACAAAAAGGCAAAATTGCAAGAGTTTTGGTATTTTTATTACCTGTATCACAAGAAATAGCTGCACCTGGCGGTGATTGCAGCCATTTTCTCTGAAGGCAGCTTAGTTCCAATGACAGAATTTCAGCGTCTGAGACGACTTTAGTACGGTGGACAATGGTTTACAATACTCGGGCTGTTTAATGGAGATTATATTGCAATGATTTTTTTCTTTACTGAACGACACGAAAACTTCTATGAAACAGTACGTCGTTCCAACAGCTGTCGATATATGTAATGATCTAGATCTGAAATTTTCTACATCAACGTTGTTTTTAGACTTTGAAGACAGTATAATGAGATCTATAAATGAAGTCTGGACTGATCTAAGAATACAAGGGCGCAAATTTCATTAAACCCGGAGGTGGTGGCGAAGAATATAAACATACGCAAGAAATGATATTGGGAGGTTTCTGTTGCGACCTAACATCCCAGAGATGATCGGGTTCACATGCGGTTCCTCTTCGTCGAAACGTCTTGGCTCAAAGTCGTCTAGGGCTGATTGCAAGTTTGCGAAATTGTATGAACCATTCAAAGTTAATATAACATATAACAACAGTAATAATAATATCGGGAGCTATATTAACGACTTATAAATGATGTAGGCCACACAGTTGCGATTTGGTTAGATTAATGTTTATTCAGAAAGCAAATTAATAGCGAAAGTGGTCGTATTTAGAGTTACCGTTACACTCTAGCGCATATCCATTTGACACAGTTCGATCATTCACAATCTCATCGCGAAACACAAGTCCAATACTCCACTTCCAAAGGCTGACACTTTCGGCGATATATTTAAATGAGAGCGAAACGCTCGTTAACTCACACTGTCGAATATATTTCGTTTGCCGATGTTGGATCCTGATATGGTTTGTGACTGTTTCGTTGAGGACTTCATGTCAGCGAAGCCTGCTTTGGAAAAACTGCAAACTTTCATGATTACTTAGTGGAAACTTATATGGAAGAAATTGCACTCATAACTCCATCTATGTGAGAAGAACTAAACTACAAAAGGTAACGAACCACGAATGCTTGTGAAAGTTTCCACAGCAAAAATAGTAGGCGGTTTAAACTCCTACAGTTCGGACATTTACAGATTTATTGAGTTTATGAAGCAGATTCCACTCGTCCCTAAACTCCCAATAAATTCGTCAAAAACCAAGAATTTACAAAGAAACTGTCAAGATTTGAGATTCATGATGCAGCAAGTGGCAAATTTCAAAGCTGGGAAAATTTCCATTTCAGTATATGAAATTGGTTGTCCATAAAATCAACAATTATACATTAAAAAAGGAGTATTAAGATTTTAGGTGTACATATGCACTGATGACCCTAAACAATACGACCACCTCCTTAATAACTTGTTTGGCCATTTTTGGAATGAAATACTTAACTGAATCTGTATATCAGGAATCCGACAGTTTCTTGGTAGGTTTGTGGAGATATGTCTATGCACAGATTAAGTAATTCGCGCAAATAACGGGACGCGCTGATGGCGACCGACAGCGACCTAAATGGCTTCTGTAGGGTTTACGTCAGGCGAATTTGGTTGCCGGTGCATCGACGTTAGTTCACTATAATGCTCCTCAAACCACAGGCACGGACAATTGCACGGGAAAGACATCAAGCCTGAAGAGATGCACGTGGTTCGAAGCTGTCAGCGTATCTTCGGTTACTACGATAGCTCCCATGCAAGCGCAGGAGGTCCCCCATAGCTTAATACTACTCCCACCAACCTGTGTACGTGGCGCTCTGCACGTTTCGAGTCGCCGTTCACCTCAATGACGGCAGTTATGGGGACGACCTGCGACCTAGTGTAGCATTAATGTGATTCATCCGAAGATCCGACACGTTTTCATTAATCGACGGTCGGATCCCGATGGCTCCGTGCCCACTGCTATCGTAACTGACGATGTCGGTGGGTCAACATGTCAACACGTACTGCTGCAGAGCTCCATGTTCAGTACTATACGATGAACGGTGTGCTCGAAAACACTTATGCGTGCACCAGCATTGTGCTCTTTCGACAGCCTGCCGATGTGGCCGTGCGGTTCTAGGCGCTTCAGTCTGGTACCGCGTGACCGCTACGGTCGCAGATGATGTCCTTAGGTTAGTTAGGTTTAAGTAGTTCTAAGTTCTAGGGGATTGATGACCACAGATGTTAAGTCCCATAGTGCTCAGAGCCATTGAAACGTCCCCTTTAGAACAATTTATACAAGACTGTGCTTAAACTGACACACAATGTTTTTAGCGCAACGCAATCTGACTATCAAAGATCCCTGCAAAGGAATGGCCCTGAGTAACATTAAACTATACCTTTCACAAATAACTTACCTCACAAAAATCTTCATTACTGGAACTACTGCAATACAGCGAGCGCCACTACTGCCAGCTAAATAAAAGATTCAAACTACTGAAGGCACTAACTACTAATAGGGATAGTTAGAAAATGAAAGATTTTAATAGAGAACAAACACTGTATTTACCTTAATATCATCAAAAGTCATAATACATGTAATTTCAAAACTCCGCCATCTCTCTCCTCACATCCACCACTGCTGGCGGCTCACCTCTAACTGCGCAACGCTACGCGCTGTTCACATCCAGCTGCCGCTGCCCAACACTACAATGGCAGACAACAATGCAAACTAGCCATAGACTGCACACACCACAGCCAGTGATTTTCGTACAGAGCGCTACGTAACGTTGCCAATAAGAAAACATAAACAGCCTACTTACATAGCCCCCATGCTCCCCACAAAAAAATTTTACAAAATATTTTTGGGCAGTGGCCAATAATGATTTGAAAAATTTTTTCATTATTACAATAACAAAGATATCAAATGCACACACTTATTTATACAATGTTGGTCAAAAGCTAAAATTTTCTCACAGTCCATAAAGATAGTCCTGATCATTCATCATAATAGTAATTACAGTTTTTTTTTCACAAAGTCTCATTAGTAAAAGAAATTGCACACAGAAGTAGTGGATTTCCATGCAGTCTTGAAGAAGTAGTGTTGTCCTTCCAACGGAAAGACAGTGCTGACTCTTGACATGCTGCCAGGTAATGGGCCACAATGGAGCAAACCCACAGCAGAGTCATTCGAAGTTTTGAAGAATATTGGTAGGTAGGTCATCACAGAGCAGACCCACTGGAGTCCTGGTAGAGATTGTGGTATTGGTTGGCCACCAGAGGTGCAGACCCACTGTAGTCCTGGTAGAGATTACGGTATTGGTGGGCCACCAGAGGTGTAGACCCACTGCAGTCCTTGTAGAAATAATGGTATTGGTGAGTCATCGAAGATGCAGACCCACTGTAGTCCTTGTAAAGATCGCCAGCAGCCATCTGTTGTGACTGTGCAGGTGCACAATCACCATTGAAGAGTCTTGCAGATAATATAGCAAGTCCATAACCACCACTTGTGCACTCACAAATTTTTTGGAATTGTCCTTAGAACCAGCAATGCTGTTATCCAGTCCCTTGCTGAATTATCAACACACGTGCAAACACTCACAGTCCCTACTTCTCACATATTGTCCATATACTATGACCAACGGAAACGTGTGCAGTGAAATGTAACTTACAAGTTACTAATTTGATGAACTGGTGTCAATTACAATATTATAACATGAGAATACAATTACAAAGGTACAAAATACATCATTAAAGAACATAACAATACAGACAACATTTGTAGTACAGGCTTTACAAAACAATAGAAATAGACATATACATCAGTGTTACAGGAATTATGACATAAGTACATACATAAAAGATCAGAATAACTTGCGAAACATCAACTTCACATATGAGCAACAAAACAGAACAGATAAATAATGTCTAAGCATATTAACAAGGTAAATAACATATTATTAATGCCAATTATATTCGAGGATAACAGTATTCCTCATCATAGTGAATGTAGCTTAGTATTAGAAGAAGAAAAAATTCTATGAAACTACACAGAGACAGGAAGAAAACAAATACACAAGGGTACACAAACACATAGTGGGATAACACAAAAGGAAAGGACAGGGTTTGTTTCATTGCAGTATTTTGCAAACAAAACTTTCTTTGCTTCTTGGAGATCTCCCTTCATTCATCATTATTCCCAAAAAGTCTTATTTATACCTCCTTCCTGTATTCTATTCACATTTCTTTCAAAATAATTGTTCCTCATTGTACAATACTCATTTTGGCCCAAATCTTTTTCATATAACGTCGCAATGCATTCTTTACCTATTCTCCATAGTCAGTTTCTTATATAGTCTACCCCTCTTAAGCTTAGCCTAGGATACCTCACTGGAATCTTCTGATTTTTTTTTGTAGTTTGTGTATTTAGTGTAGCTTTTGTTTATTGCTAGCGCGTAATTGTAGAGAGAATCTCCTTTGTAGTTGCAGTCTTTCATTGTTGTACTGTAAAACAGTTGTGCCATGCATGTTGATTTGCACCAAGTATTTCACAGCTGCGCTTGTAATTAACTACATATTATTTTCAGTGCTATGTTAATGTGTTCTCTTATTTTTGCTATTCAAATTGTGCTTTTCTGTGTTATCGTGTGCAATATTGTGACAATAATGGCGTGTGAAAAACGTAACACTCGGCTCCAAAGTAAACTGAGAAATAATAGTGACGACGAGCGTAGCTTATCAGCACCACTGGGTAGTGAATTAACAGACATTCGAAGTAGTAATTTGGTAACTGTGCATAGGGATATGGAACGGGCGGCAAATAATGGTGTAGACAGTCAAACAGGTAGTGAACAGGGAAGCATTATCGATCGATCGGTCGGCAACAGCTCGCCTCAGGAATCCGAAATGATAGGACACAATTTTGCAAATACTGTAGATTCAGGTTTTGCGTCCTGACTGTTTTCTCAAATAAGTCAAGACACATTTTCTGCTTGTCAAAATGTGAATGTTGCTGGTGCAAATGCACTGCCGAAAAGCGTAGAGGAACAGATTCCAGACACTAATGCATTGTTATTACAATTAATGCAACAAATGGGAGAAAATCTTCAAAAGTTAGACACAATGGAACAGAATCTTCAAAAGTTAGACACAATGCAAACTAGCCACAGACTGCACACAGCACAGCCAGTGATTTTCGTACAGAGCGCTACGTAACGTTGCCAATAAGAAAACATAAACAGCCTACTTACACCATTTGCACCATTTTGATCTTTCGACAGAGATGCCACCGATCACCATCTGGCCTATTTTATAGGGCAGACAAGCCTCCGAAATCTACGTTATGTGAAGAGTCGTGCACGTCCAACCATCTGGCGCGTAGTGATAGCTTCACTGTCCGGTCACCTCTTTCCGTAAATGCCCAAGACAGTATCACGTGAACATTCGACCAGCTTCACCGTTTTCGAGATTCTGGTTCATTGGCTCTGCGTAATAATAACCTGCCCTCGGTCAGAGTCATCAATGGATTTCCCATTTGCAGCCCATATATTCGGTAGGATGATCCCCCGTCCGTATCTGATCCGCCTATATACTATTGTGCGGTGGCCAGTGGTCATAATGTTTGGCTTATCAATGTGCATATTAGGATATAAATAAAGAAAGTTTGTAAATATATTTAAAAAAACAAAAAAAATTAAATATGTAAATATTTTTGGGTGTGAAAGAGTTCGCCTCCTCATGTTGAGCCCTAGATAAGGACAAATGAACGGTTATTATCACATGTATTTTCTTTACTGACGATTATTTTTAGCAACATGAGCTGATTCCGAAGAATTAGCAACTTTCATTCAATCTGCAGTAAGCTACTACGAGTAGTCAATTATCTTAGCGGCAATCCTTTCACTTTCCAATCTAAATTGAAGAATATCATCATGGAACACACTTTTTATTGTGTCTCGTAGTTTCTAGGATACATTTCAGCCAATTCCGGTGTTTCTTTGCTACTGTGCTAGTTTATATCCAACTGTTTTACGGAGTTTATAGGGTCTAGTGAAACTTGACGAGTAAAAAAAAATGAAATCCCATGTCACATTTAACCATACTCATGACAAATGCGACGGTAACGTGTCGAAGATGAGGGATGTTGGAAGATACTGGAAGATACAAGACGACTTAGACAAAATTTCTAGTTGGTGAGATGAATGACAGCTAGCCTTAAATGTGGAAAAACCTAAGTTCAAGCAGATGAGTAGGAAGATCAAACCTGTAATGTTCGGATACAGTATTACTAGCGTTCTGCTTGACACAGTCGATTCGTTGAAATACTTGGGCGTAACGTTGCAAACCGATTTGAGATGGAACGAGCATATGAGAATTGTGGTAGACAAGGCGAATGGTCGACCGGTTTATTGCGGAGGTTTTAGAAAAGCGTGGTTCACCAGTAAAGGAGACTGCGTATAGGAAGCTGGTGCGACCTTTTCTTGAGTACTGCTCGAGTGTTTGTGTCCGTACCAGGTCGCATTATAGGAAGACATCGAAGCAGTTCAGAGGGGGGCTCCTAGATTTATTACAGGTAGGTTCGAATAATACACTTATTGGCCACTAAAATTGCTACACCAAGAATAAATGCAGATGATAAACGGGTATTCATTGACAAATATATTATACTAGAACTGACATGTGATTACATTTTCACGCAATTTGGGTGCATAGATCCTGAGAAATCAGTACACAGAACAACCACCTCCGGCCGTAATAACGACCTGGATACGCCTGGGCAATGAGTCAAACAGAGCTTGGATGGCGTGTACAGGTACAGCTGCCCATGCAGTTTCAGCAGTTCATCAAAAGTAGTGACTGGCGTATTGTGACGAGCCAGTTGCTCGGCCACCATTGACCAGACGTTTTCAATTGGTGAGAGACCTGGAGAATGTGCTGGTCAGGGCAGCAGTCGAACATTTTCTGTATCCAGAAAGGCCCGTATAGGACCTGGAACATGCGGTCGTGCATTATCCTGCTGAAATGTAGGCTCTCGCAGAGATCGAATGAATGGTAGAGCCATGGGTCATAACACATCTGAAATGTAACGTCATCTGTTCAGAGTGCCGTCACTTCAAACAAGAGGTGACCGAGACGTGTAACCAATGGCACCCCATACCATCACGCCGGGTGATACGCCAGTATGACGATGACGAATACACGCTTCCAATGTGCGTTCACCGCGATGTCGAAAGACACGGATGAGACCATCATGATGCTGTAAACAGAACCTGGATTCATCCGAAAAAATGACGTTTTGCCATTCGTGCACCCAGGTTCGTCGTTGAGTACACCGTCGTAGGGGCTCCTGTCTGTGATGCAGCGTCAAGGGTAACAGCAGCCATGGTCTCCGAGCTGATAGTCCATGCTGCTGCAAACGTCGTCGAACTGTTCGTGCAGATGGTTATTGTCCTGCACACATCCCCATCTGTTGACTCAGGGATCGAGACGTGGCTGCACGATCCGTTACAGCCGTGCAGATAAGATGCCTGTCATCTCGACTGCTAGCGATACGAGGCCGTTGGGATCCAGCACGGCGTTCCGTATTACCCTGATGAACCCACCGATTGCATATTCTGCTAACAGTCATTGGATCTCGACCAACGCGAACAGCAATGTCACGATACGATAAACCGCAATTGCGATAGGCTACAATCCGACCTTTATCAAAGACGGAAACGCGAACAGCAATGTCACGATACGATAAACCGCAATTGCGATAGGCTACAATCCGACCTTTATCAAATTCGGAAACGTGATGGTACGCATTTCTCCTCCTTACACGAGGCATCACAACAACGTTTCACCAGGCACGTTGTAGGTGTCACCACAGGCGCCAACCTTGTGTGAATGCTCTGAGAAGCTAATCATAGCATCTTCTTCCTGTGGGTCAAATTTCGCGTCCGTAGCACGTCATCTTCGTTGTGTAGCAATTTTAAAGGCCGTAGTGTACATAAGTGTTACGTAGATGTTCCGGGAACTCAAATGGCAATCCCGAGAGGGAAGGCGACTTTCCTTTTGAGAAACACTGCCGAAAAAATTTAGAGAACCGGCATTTGAAGCTGATTGCCGAACGATTGTACTGCCGCCAAGAATGCGTAAGGTTGAAATGGCTCTAAGCACTATGGTACTTAACATCTGAGGTCATCAGTCTCCTAGACGTAGACCTACTCAAACCTAGCTAACCTAAAGACATCACACACATCCATGCCCGAGGCAGGATTCGAACCTGCGACCGTAGCAGCAGCGCGGTTCCGGACTGATGCGCCTAGAACCGCTCGCCCACATCGGCCGGCTACGCGTAAGGACCACGAAGATAAGATATGAGAAATTAGGGCTCATATGGAGGCATACAGATCGTTGGTTTTCCCTCACTCTATTTGCGAGTGGAGCAGGAAAGTAAATGATCAGTAGTGGCGCAGGGTAGCCCTCGCCACGCACCGTGTGGTGGCTTCCTAGAAACAGATGTAGAACGAATCCCTTTCTTTTCCGGAGCCTTGAGGACTTTTGGAGGAACAGGTTGAATTTTACTGACCGCGCGAGGAATGAGTCCTGCTCCCTAGCAGCGTGGCCGAGAAGAGTTGGGTCAAAGCCTCTTAGGATTTTAATCACATGACGCGACTGGGAGCCTTAGAAGATTTTATTAATTCATATAGCCGCGAGAGCATGCATTTATACATGTGGTGAACGACTAACACCGTCAACTACACTCCTGGAAATGGAAAAAAGAACACATTGACACAGGTGTTTCAGACCCACCATACTTGCTCCGGACACTGCGAGAGGGCTGTACAAGCAATGATCACACGCACGGCACAGCGGACACACCAGGAACCGCGGTGTTGGCCGTCGAATGGCGCTAGCTGCGCAGCATTTGTGCACCGCCGCCGTCAGTGTCAGCCAGTTTGCCGTGGCATACGGAGCTCCATCGCAGTCTTTAACACTGGTAGCATGCCGCGACAGCGTGGACGTGAACCGTATGTGCAGCTGACGGACTTTGAGCGAGGGCGTATAGTGGGCATGCGGGAGGCCGGGTGGACGTACCGCCGGATTGCTCAACACGTGGGGCGTGAGGTCTCCACAGTACATCGATGTTGTCGCCAGTGGTCGGCGGAAGGTGCACGTGCCCGTCGACCTGGGACCGGACCGCAGCGACGCACGGATGCACGCCAAGACCGTAGGATCCTACGCAGTGCCGTAGGGGACCGCACCGCCACTTCCCAGCAAATTAGGGACACTGTTGCTCCTGGGGTATCGGCGAGGACCATTCGCAACCGTCTCCATGAAGCTGGGCTACGGTCCCGCACACCGTTAGGCCGTCTTCCGCTCACGCCCCAACATCGTGCAGCCCGCCTCCAGTGGTGTCGCGACAGGCGTGAATGGAGGGACGAATGGAGACGTGTCGTCTTCAGCGATGAGAGTCGCTTCTGCCTTGGTGCCAATGATGGTCGTATGCGTGTTTGGTGCCGTGCAGGTGAGCGCCACAATCAGGACTGCATACGACCGAGGCACACAGGGCCAACACCCGGCATCATGGTGTGGGGAGCGATCTCCTACACTGGCCGTACACCACTGGTGATCGTCGAGGGGACACTGAATAGTGCACGGTACATCCAAACCGTCATCGAACCCATCGTTCTACCATTCCTAGACCGGCAAGGGAACTTGCTGTTCCAACAGGACAATGGACGTCCGCATGTATCCCGTGCCACCCAACGTGCTCTAGAAGGTGTAAGTCAACTACCCTGGCCAGCAAGATCTCCGGATCTGTCCCCCATTGAGCATGTTTGGGACTGGATGAAGCGTCGTCTCACGCGGTCTGCACGTCCAGCACGAACGCTGGTCCAACTGAGGCGCTAGGTGGAAATGGCATGGCAAGCCGTTCCACAGGACTACATCCAGCATCTCTACGATCGTCGCCATGGGAGAATAGCAGCCTGCATTGCTGCGAAAGGTGGATATACACTGTACTAATGCCGACATTGTGCATGCTCTGTTGCCTGTGTCTATGTGCCTGTGGTTCTGTCAGTGTGATCATGTGATGTATCTGACCCCAGGAATGTGTCAATAAAGTTTCCCCTTCCTGGGACAATGAATTCACGGTGTTGTTATTTCAATTTCCAGGAGTGTAGTTTCATACTTGTTCGTTGATTTTTTTGAGACGATAATTAAAACTTGTCGGCTACGCTTCGTAGGTACGCCCGTTCGCATCTGGTTGGGAAGACGTGAAACAACGTCGACTCCCACGCGCACCACGCGGCCGTGCGCGTGTCTTCGAACACTGCCTGGCAGAGAACCTCCGCACGCGGACGTCACTCCCGACGAAATGAAGCGCGCAGCGGCAAGTAGGCGTCCTGGGAGCCGTGCGCGAAATTAAGGCAGCAAATAACGGCGCAAAGTTGGCATGCCTGAGCGGCTCTGGCGGGCGTCAAGTTGGGAGTGAAAAGGCGGCGGTGGCGGCGGCGGCTGCGGGCCGCGAGTATCGCGCGGGGGGCGGTGCCTGGCACGCGCGGCGCCTGGGGCTGGCGCCAGAGCGCTGGCGGCTGGCGACTGGCGGCGCGGGGGCGGAGAGGCCCGCGGAAGCGCGACGCCTGACAGACGGACGCGACGGACAGGCGCGCCGCCGCTGATTTACGGCCGCGCCCTAATTAGGCGAATTTATTAACGCCGGCGACTCGCGGGGACGGCACGGCGCCCAGGCGGCCGCGATGGTTATCGGGACAAAGTTTTAGCGACGGCCGCGCGTGTGCGATTAGCATGTCGGCCGCGCATTCATCAGCGCCCGCCGCCGCCGCTGCTGCCGCCGCCGCAGAGTCCTACATGTCTGTGTGTGTGTGTGTGTGTGTGTCAGCGCTGCGTAGGCCGCCTCTGTCTTCCGTCACCGGCGCAAACGCTCCGGCCTAATCAGGCCCCGGACGGCTGGCTGGTCGATGCGCTGACGACAGTTGATGTAGTGCTTCGTCATTATTTCAGCGGATGTGCCCGTCTTCGATTTTGTGTCACAATCCGTCGCGTCACTGAGATATGGGTTCCTCGTTTCTGATCATTAACAGACTCTCTACAGCCTTGACTTCTTGATATACAGATAAAAGTCCTTCCGTTTTGTAGTGAGTATTCACTGCACTGGAGGAGTTGATGTGAGGGTAAGGAGGAGGGAACAGGATGTTGACGCTGCAAAAATGAAAATAGAGCTCAGGTACTTCTAAATCCCAAGAGGTTACCGACCTCCGTCGGTTTATGTTAGCCCAAGATGATTACTGCAACTATATCTTGAAGTTATTACTATTATTATTATTATTATTACTCTTTCTTACCCGGCGTGGTGGCCGAGCGGTTCTAGGCGCTTCAGTCTGGCACCGAACGACCGTTCGGTCGCAGGTTCGAATCCTGCCTCGGGCATGGATGTGTGTGATGTCCTTAGGTTAGTTAGGTTTAAGTAGTTCTAAGTTCTAGGGGACTGATGACCTCATATGTTAAGTCCCATATCGCTCACAGCCATTTGAACCTACTCTTTCTTAAGGATAGATTCATTTTCAGAAAGTGTAGCTTAGACAACACGGACGTTGCCTTTCGTCACTTTCCGTGCGAAGAAATTTAACTTAGGGTATACTCTTGCCCCATGAACTTGTATTTATAGTGATCGTTAATCTGGAGTGAGGACAAAAAATAAACAAACAAATGTTGTTGTGGTCTTCAGTCTTGAGACTGGTTTGATGCAGCTCTCCATGCTACTCTATCCTGTGCAAGCTTCTTTATCTCCCAGTACGTACTGCAACCTACATCTTTCTGAATCTGCTTAGTGTATTCATCTCTTGGTCTTCCTCTACGATTTTATCCTTCTACGCTGCCCTCCAGTACTAAATTGGTGATCCCTTGATGTCTCAGAATATGACCCACCAACGATCCCTTCTCCTAGTCAAGTTGTGCCACAACTTTCTCATCTCCCCAATTCTATTCAGTGCCTCCTCATTAATTATGTGATCTACCCATCTAATCTTCAGCATTCTTCTGTAGCACCACATTTCGAAAGCTTCTATTCTCTTCTTGTCCAAACTATTTATCGTCCATGTTTCACTTCCATACATGGCTACACTCCACACAAATACTTTCAAAAACGACTTCCGGACACTGAAATGTATACTCGATGTTAACAAATTTCTCTTCTTCAGAAACGCTTTCGTTGCCATTGCCAGTCTACATTTTATATTCTCTCTACTTTGACCATCATCAGTTATTTTGCTCCCCAACTAGCAAAACTCCTTTACTACTTTAAGTGTCTCATTTTCTAATCTAATACCCTCAGCATCACCCGATTTAATTCGACTACATTCCATTATCCTCGTTTTGCTTTTGTTGATGATCATCTTATATCCTCCTGTCAAGACACTGTCCATTCCGTTCAACTGGTCTTCCAAGTCCTTTGCTGTCCCTGACAGAATTACAATGTCATCGGCGAACCTCAAAGTTTTTATTTCTTCTCCATGGATTTCAATACCTAATTCAAATTTTTCTTTTGTTTCCTTCACTGCTTGCTCAATATACAGATTGAATAACATCGGGGAGAGGCTACAACCCTGTCTCACTCTCTTCCCAACCACTGCTTCCCTTTGATGTCCGTCGACTCTTATAACTGCCATCTGGTTTCTGTATAAATTGTAAATAGCCTTTCGCTCCCTGTATTTTACACCTGCCACCTTCAGAATTTGAAAGAGAGTATTCCAATCAACATTGATCAGCATTGTCAAAAGCAACAAATAAATAAAATTTAGAATAATAACCGCTTGAAAACCCCCAGTGTTTATGTGTACAAATGGCGTGTGTGCATAAGGTTGTCTGACGTTGTGTCCGAAACGGAAATATCACACATATAAATGAATTAAAAACAGGCCTGCCATTGACAAACAACATCTAGAGGAATACATTAGATGAGATATCTAGACGTGATGATATTCTACTCTAGGTTACTTAGGAGATCGGTAGTGCTGAATAGATATCACACTAGAATTGATACAACTAAGTACCGAAAATTATTTATTTTCAAACAGTAGAAAAATGCAGAAATGTATACAGAATGTTAAATCTACTGTTAATATACTTTTTACATCGGGAGAACATCTGTGACCTCCCGCAAAATCGCGCCCCCTTTATGAGACAGACTCACTAAGTTGGTTGATGCTGATTAAGCACACCAGACCTCCACCCTAATGGCACTGACAGTAAAGAGCTCACAGAACAAGCAAAAGAAACTCAACACGTTTACTGTGATTGTTTCCCTGTCTACCGAGTCGCGCTGCTTACATCACCGACTAAACAGTGCGGGGGACGTGGTCCGCAGCGTCGATCTACTTAGTGCCGTTGGTTGCCGTATAGAAGATGTACGTTGCGTACCTCTAAATTCTGTCTACACAGTGGACGTAGAATACCGTTCGCAAACCCATAGCGCTGAAACGACTTCAGTAAGACACAGAACACGAGTCGTGATTTCTGACTGTACAAAAGCCAGGAATGGAAACTCACTTAAGCATTCATTCGTAAGAAAGAGCACTTCAGTATGCCTCCGACTCTACAGAGAAGCAACGAATAGTCACACTACTCACAGAGAAACGACTTATTGAATTGTATGTTAACTGGAGGGCTAGAAACGACGTGGAGGCTCCGGCCCCCCCAAAGCCGCAGTGGTCCACTTTACCCCTCAGCCGCCCCACAACGAACCACTCTTTCACGGTTATTGTGCGGTTCGGCCCCGGTGGAGACCCCACCCCCCTCCCCCCAGGGAACGTTTCACACCAGACGAGTGTAACACCTATGTTTGCGTGGTAGAGTAATGGTGATGTACGCGTACGTGGAGAAATTGTTTGCGCAGCAATGGCCGACATAGTATAGCTGAGGAATAAGGGTAACCAGCCCGCATTCGCCGAGGCAGATGGAAAACCGCCTGAAAACCATCCTTACAATGGCCGGCTCGCCGGGCCTCAAGTCCGCCGGGCGGATTCATGCCGGGGACGAGTCGCTCCTTCCCAATCCGGAAAGCCGTGCGTTAGATCGCACGGCTAATCGGGCGTTTTGAAACGACTTAACTCGCTCCTAGTGATGAACTCGACACATTGCAAATGATAACAGTGAGACTCTTCACTGACGTTCCCCGAGCGATGTGTTCCCTTTCGACACTCGCAGGAGTCCCCTTTCATACATTCGTTCCCAACAAGGTTCGCAGGGTCCGCGTGTGCGCTCTCTGCAATTAATCCCCATGCCCGTTACAAGAGCAGTGCTTCCCACTGCATGGGCCATGAAGCTGCCAGCCAATCGTCTGCAGTTTATACTCCATGTAGAACTCTAGTCTAGAACATTCTAATGAAACTCCTCCTACGACTGAAGACTCCACCATTCAAATTCACTTTCTGCATTTTGGCGGGAAACGTGGTTCACGTTCACTCGTGTGAAGATATGCGAAAGGTCAACTCGTGTTTACCGTTAGTAAGCCCCTCACATTTCTTACTAAAAGGATGCCTCATTCCCTTGTAAGACGTTATCGCTCTACACCCCCAGTTTCCAGTACCTGGCTATTTTCGCCGATTTTTCAGTGACAGGAGTACGTCTAGCGTCAGTTCACTGGCTCGCAGGGTTATAAAGTCGCTGCCTCTTCTTTGTTCTCTTTAGAGCAATAAAACATCCCTCTCACTTGAATCACGACGACTGCTCTCCTGAACTCCGTTGTCTCTACGTCGCTTTCACAGGAAAGCATAAGGCCCACTGCTCCATGCTGTTAGCGTCCTGCTCAAATTAATTGTGAGGCATGCAACACTTCAGAAAAATGTTAGTACGAGGTGTTACCCAGGATTAATCAAAGAAATGATCAATTATCTGATCACCTGTCGTCAATCACAGTGACATATCGAACAAGATATGGAAACGAATTGGTATAATGTTACATGTAGGCCTACATCCGTAGGCCGTCTTACAAGCTGGTCACTAACGCACGGCTGTCTTGTGGCGATCTATTATGTGGTAGCCAGTTAGAATTCTATATACTTACATGGATATGGTGTCTGTTCTTTCGGACATGTCCGACAGAGCAGACACCATATCCAAATAACTATATAGTTCTGGCAATACCGGCCTTGACCTTCTTCTTCTGTGCGGATGCACACATATTACCCGAACTCTTACGGGACTTGGTAAGAATGTCTTCCACGAGTAAAGAGTGTGTTGGGTAGGGACACTACGAATGTAGTGTGTGGACATATAAGGTGAGAATGTGGGTCTCGCGGGAGGCGTGCGCGAGATAGTCCCTGCAGTCGCACTATCCTATGTGCCCTCAATGGCTCAGATGGATAGAGCGCCTGCCATGTAAGCAGCAGATCCCGGGTTCGAGTCCTGGTCGGGCACACATTTTCACCAGTTCCCGTTGATATATATCAACTCCCGTCAGCAGCTGAAGGTATTAATATATAATTCTAATTTCGAGTTAGAATTCTGGTGGTGGACGAAACTTTGACCGATTGTATTTGGTTAGTATGGCCGAGGAATAGCGTATTTGACACGTAGTCAATGCGCCGTAATTCCAGGATTAGATACGTCACTACTTGGATTTGGAATAAAAATCATTATCAATGGTGGCAAAAGACTTGTGGTACAAGGAATCACCTTCGTTGAATCAGTGGCTTTGTCAGTGAGGGCGGAGGAGTGGACAGAGGTTCAGGGCAGTCTATTGGTCTTGGAGTAGGAAACCGCCCCTAAATGCCGGAGGAATTTGTAATGTTCCATGAGGATACAAAAAACCACCGCATTAAAGATATGTAATATGTATCGATAGGACACGTGGCACGTAATTAAAAAAAAGAAGTGTCATGATGATTCACCATTGGCAAAAGATTCCGGATTAGAATCACTTTCGGAACTCCGGAAGGGTACTGTCAAAGGCGTGATGATCATGAGAAAGAGTGAATTACCAACCAAAAGATAACACTCAACAAATTATAAATCTGGCCGTTGTCGGGCTCCCAGAAAATCTGGAAATGGAAATACAAAGGCTCAGTTTACAGTGCGGGTCAGTGAAGTGAAATAAAAATCAGATAAGTGTTTCTGGTCAGGCGGATATAGGATCGTAAGAACAGAAACAGAAATCGTCATGGGAAAGATAGGACAGACAGTGGATTATTGTCAAGAGTTCGGTGAGAGACTTATTCTCACCACAGGAAACCAGTTAACAACAATAGTTCAGGTATACATGCTGACATCACTAGCAGGAGACGTAGGGATAGATACAGTATATGAGGACGTTCAACGCAAATACGGTATTTAAAGGGAGATTAACATGTAATAATCATGGGGGAATGGAATTCTGTAATAGGGGATGGAACAGAAGAAAGTTAGCTGAGAATATGAACTCGGTAGTAGGAATGAGAGAAGAGAAATACTGAGTTATGCTAGAAATTTCAGCTAGTTATGGCGAATACACTGTTCAGATAACGTAAGAGGAAGAGGTATACTAGGAAAAGACCTATAGACACGGGAAGATTCCAGCTGGACTAGATTGTGGCGAGACAGAGCGCTAGAAATCACAAAGGCGAACCCAGGAGGAGATAGAGATTCAGATCACAATTTAGTTATGACGGAGAGTAGGCTGAAGTTCAAGAGACTCTCTGACAGAATCAGTGTAGAATAAAGTGAGATGCTCAGCTACTGAGGAAAGATGCATTTGAAATTCTCTACAGCTGTAGATACTGGGACAATGAAAACCGCAGTAGCCCGTTCAGTTCAAGAGCAATAGACATCCGTACAAAGAGCAATCACAGTTGTTGGCCAGAATATTCAAATTTTCAAATATGTGTGAATTTCTAAGGGAACAACTGCTGAGGTCATCGGTCCCTAGACTTACGCACTACTTTTATGCTAAGAACAATACACACCCCCATGCCCGAGGGAGGACTCGAACCTCCGGCGGGAGGGGTGGTTGGCCAGACATATACAGGTACAAGGTAGGTAACTTTGAAGAAACCTAGAGTAACAGAGGAAATCCTTCACTGGATCTATGAAAGAAGGAAGTAAAGATATGGTCAGACAAAGACAGGAATACCGCAATACAAATCGCTTAGGAATGAAATAAATATAGAGGGTAGCCAAGGCGAAATAGCTGCATGAAAAATTTGAAGAAATCGGAAAAGAAATGATCGACTGGTGGACTAACTGAGCATATAGTCAAAGTCATAAGACGATTACATTAAGAGTGCAAGAGGAATTCCTCTGTTAGACGCAGAGTAGGCAGATGTAAAGAGACAATGAAGGCCAGTACGAGGAGGAGGAAGTGTCTCGTGATATGATAAAAGAAGAAATGCCAGTCGATGTGGAAGACATTGGGGATGTAATATTAGAGTCAGAGTTTAACAGAGCTTTGGAAGATCTGAGATCAAATGAAGTGGAAGGCATATGTAACATTCCTTCGAAATTTGTAAAGCCACTGGGGAAAGTTACAACCAAACATCTATTCACGTCGGTTTGAAGAGTCTATGAGACTGGAGACTGTGGCGCAAGGTTTCAGTGGGAGTGGAGTTTGGCTAGGGTTGTGCTAGCATGGACTCTTAACAAGCTGCAGTTTAATTTTATTAACAGTAGTGAACCGCACAATGCATAAGACAGAATAATCCAGGAGTTAACACTCAATTTTCGAAATGACTTAATACATAATATAACGAGATAGAATTTCACGAAAATAAGTTTTTGCCCACACTACTAATGCAGGTCTTAATGGAGCACAAATGAATATACAGTCAGAATATATATAATGTGGAACGGACGCACGTCACCTACGTAGAAAAAATACAAAAGAATAGGTAAAAAAGTAAAATCCGCGCATTTACGAATGCCTCTCCCATCCGTTATATATACGAAGGTTGGATATATACAGGAGGGTTGGAACTTAAATAGTGGCAACTATTTATTCAAAACCGATACAAAAGAGTTACATGTTTGCACCTGTTACTGTCCTTCAAAGTAGTCTCCAGCGTTGTGTAGAACCCGTTGCCAGCAATGTGGTAGGCGTAGTATACCGTTAGCAGAGCCTGTTCTGTTGATGGTGCGAATGGAGCGGTCTACTGCCTGTCGAATCTGTGGAACTGTTCTGTAGCGAATGCCACGAAGTAGATCCTTCATCTGCGGAATCAAATAAAAGTCACAAGGACTTAAGCCCGGTGAGTATGGTGGACGGTACAGTACTACCCAGTCCCATCGACCGAACAGAGCAACTACAACTTGCGCTGTATGCGCCCGCGCATTGTCGTGCAAAATTATGGGTGGGTTGTGCAGAAAGAGTCGCCGCTTCTTTCGCAAAGCTGATCGCAGGTGATGCTCAAAAAACGAACAATAATACTGTGCACTGACGGTCTGCCGTAGAGGAACGTCATGCATTAGGATAACACCATTATAATCGTACACGAGAATCACCGTAACTTTCACCATACTGGGGCTCTGGCACACTTCCGACCCATAATAACGCCATTCGTTGGATTGGTGATTCTGTTTTGGCTCGTACGATATGGCCCATGTCTCATCCAGTGTTACGATATGGGGTAAGAAAGCCTCTCCTTCGCGCTCATAGCGCTCCAAGTGCGTCTGAGCAGCGTCGTAATGCATCCATTTCTGCACTTTCATCAAGTCATGCGGAACCCATCGTGTGGCATGCCCAGGCGTTCCCTTCACGATGCGAAGCACAATCGCATGCACTAATCCGGTTTCGCTGGCGAGCTCACGAATCGTATGGCGCCGATCACTGTCCAATAACGCGGCAATAGCATGCACTTCTTCTTCAGAGACGCTAGGACGACCTGCCCGATGCATGTCTGCCACAGTTTACCGACCTTCGTTGAAGGCTTTTACCCAACGTGCCACTGTTCTGTAAGGCAACGCCGATTTCCCGCACGCCTCTTGAAGACCTTGATAACACTGTCGCGCTGTACGACCTCTGGCACATTCAGTCTTGATCCAACTCCGTTGCTCCTGTTTCGAAAACATAGTGACACCGCTACGTTAGACCGCTCCCTCGCAAGTGACTATGTTTCCCTCGATTTTGCGCACGCCGGTGACGTGGGACGGACGAGTCCATTTGCTCGGAGGTAAGGCAAGTATGTCAGCAACGTGTGCTATCAGCAACAATAGTAGATTCCATTGCATAGTGTCTCCACAGCAGTGTAATCACTCTTTATTCTCCACAGCAGTGTAATCACTATTTATGTTCCAAACTACGTATATACACTCCTGGAAATGGAAAAAAAGAACACATTGACACCGGTGTGTCAGACCCACCATACTTGCTCCGGACACTGCGAGAGGGCTGTACAAGCAATGATCACACGCACGGCACAGCGGACACACCAGGAACCGCGGTGTTGGCCGTCGAATGGCGCTAGCTGCGCAGCATTTGTGCACCGCCGCCGTCAGTGTCAGCCAGTTTGCCGTGGCATACGGAGCTCCATCACAGTCTTTAACACTGGTAGCATGCCGCGACAGCGTGGACGTGAACCGTATGTACTGTTGACGGACTTTGAGCGAGGGCGTATAGTGGGCATGCGGGAGGCCGGGTGGACGTACCGCCGAATTGCTCAACACGTGGGGCGTGAGGTCTCCACAGTACATCTATGTTGTCGCCAGTGGTCGGCGGAAGGTGCACGTGCCCGTCGACCTGGGACCGGACCGCAGCGACGCACGGATGCACGCCAAGACCGTAGGATCCTACGCAGTGCCGCAGGGGACCGCACCGCCACTTCCCAGCAAATTAGGGACACTGTTGCTCCTGGGGTATCGGCGAGGACCATTCGCAACCGTCTCCATGAAGCTGGGCTACGGTCCCGCACACCGTTAGGCCGTCTTCCGCTCACGCCCCAACATCGTGCAGCCCGCCTCCAGTGGTGTCGCGACAGGCGTGAATGGAGGGACGAATGGAGACGTGTCGTCTTCAGCGATGAGAGTCGCTTCTGCCTTGGTGCCAATGATGGTCGTATGCGTGTTTGGCGCCGTGCAGGTGAGCGCCACAATCAGGACTGCATACGACCGAGGCACACAGGGCCAACACCCGGCATCATGGTGTGGGGAGCGATCTCCTACACTGGCCGTACACCACTGGTGATCGTCGAGGGGACACTGAATAGTGCACGGTACATCCAAACCGTCATCGAACCCATCGTTCTACCATTCCTAGACCGGCAAGGGAACTTGCTGTTCCAACAGGACAATGCACGTCCGCATGTATCCCGTGCCACCCAACGTGCTCTAGAAGGTGTAAGTCAACTACCCTGGCCAGCAAGATCTCCGGATCTGTCCCCCATTGAGCATGTTTGGGACTGGATGAAGCGTCGTCTCACGCGGTCTGCACGTCCAGCACGAACGCTGGTCCAACTGAGGCGCCAGGTGGAAATGGCATGGCAAGCCGTTCCACAGGACTACATCTAGCATCTCTACGATCGTCTCCATGGGAGAATAGCAGCCTGCATTGCTGCGAAAGGTGGATATACACTGTACTAGTGCCGACATTGTGCATGCTCTGTTGCCTGTGTCTATGTGCCTGTGGTTCTGTCAGTGTGATCATGTGATGTATCTGACCCCAGGAATGTGTCAATAAAGTTTCCCCTTCCTGGGACAATGAATTCACGGTGTTCTTATTTCAATTTCCAGGAGTGTATATTGCTGGTGATTAGTGTGTATTGTTGCAGGTTACACGAGGTGCCCCGTTTCTAAAGTTAATCTCAGTGGAATGAAATAGTCACATTGGCTGTCTAGTTCCTTTAACAGATTGGTCAGCGTGTCTGACAGCCCCGCACCGGGCCCAGGTTCGACTCCCGGCGGGGATGGAGATTTCTCTCACTTTGACCATCGAGTTGCAAGTCTTTTCAGTTGACGCTACGTTGGGCGACTTGCGTGTCGATGATGATGAAGTGGGGAAAACACAACAGCCAGTCTCTGAGTGGAGAAAAACCTTCAAGGCGGTCGGGAATCGAATCGGGGCGCTCTGAATAGCATTCAGACGTACTGACCACTCAGCTAAGGGGGCTAGACTTTGAGCATAGCTGTTTCGTCCCGCTAGGATTAACTTTAGAAAAGGGGCGCTCAGCATAACCTGCAACAATACACAATAGTTACCAGGAGATTCCAACTGCATCCGACTTTCACCTACACTGAACTACATTCACTGTGGCAACCCTATGGGTTAGGCACGTCGATGCAAATTAGCTGGCGCGACATGCACGGTTCCTGGTGCTACACGGAAACCTCTCAGCCATTACCCTCAGTGGTTCGGTGAGGGTCCAGTTCCAGCTCCGTACTTCCAACTTTTATAACATGGCTGCTTCACTCAACCAGTGTTCGCCGTCCTGCATCACAGATGACAGTGCAGATACGGGCACACTGTGGGCCATGATACCAATGTGTGAGCCCCTGCGAAGAATTGCAAACTTGTCAGCTGCTTCCCGCAGCTACCCGGAGCTGGCTCTGAGAAGCTGTGGCCGATTCTGTACCGATCGCGCAACTGCCACTTGGTGTCACACAGCTAATGTCAACGTGGCGTTGCGTGCACAAAATCAACGACACTTGTGCCCTCAGTCGCAACCGGAGGATGTAATCCGCGCTGGTATGAGTTACTGGGCAAGGTGGGACTACAAGGTTATGCACAAGAAGGCCATCACACTTTCAGAAAAATTCACACAATCTCGACGATAGCAAGGGCAGGTAAGTTCAGCAACTATCGCCCATTGACTTCAATAGTTCATCCTTCAAAGTTACTGAGTAGAACAATACACAGAAAAATGGGAAAGAGAATGGAGGATCTGTTCGCTGATGATCAGTTCACCTTCAAGAAATGTATAGACACCAGAGAGGCAGTTCTGACGTTGCGCTTCACAGTGGAAGCAAGACTCAAGGAAAATCTGCAGACGATCATCGGATTTGTCGAGCTAGAAAATACGCGTTTGACAATCTAAAATAGTGTAAGATATTCGTAATTCTCAGGAAAACATGTGTAAGCTATAGGAATATGCCGGTAATGTATAATACACAGGGTGTTAGGGGTAGAGGTACAGATATTTTGATAATTGGTACCTTCATATGTACTCACTTCCGTGTATTAGTTGCTTTTTTCTCTGCGTCTAACAGTCCTTGCCGCTAACACATCACATAATTGACTGCATGTTCTCTGCATAATCGTAAGTGCGCCACCAAGTGCACTACGGCTGTCAGTATAGACTACCAATTTTGCGCCCAAGCATCTACACTTTAATACCCACCTTGCTATGCAGCAGAAAATAAATATCAATGACTTGCTTGTGCCATGGGTACATGCAGGTACTAGCCAACCTAAAAATACACTATTCATAATAGCTATTACTATTAGTCTGCAAATGGAGTAAATACTAATGTACTGTTTGTTGTTCGCTCGCCAGTCATCAATAGAAAATCTGCATTTATATCCCTAACATCCTATATATAACAATTAAGAGGAACAGTAAGAATTAAAGCCCAAGAAAATAGTGCTGGGTCACAAACTTTTCCTCTACTATTCGTGTTGTGGATTCGCAAGAGAGCCAACCCACTATGAGAGGAAGCCGAAACGCACGCGTTTTAGCTCACGCAGGCTGGCGTGAGGTCTGGAACAGGTCAAGGAAATGACACTAGCAAAAAAGGACGTAGCTGTGGAATAAATCCATAAATCCATAAATGGTGAACATCGCTCTTGACGGTACATGTTTTACAGCATCAATAGTAACTGGTAATGGCGCCTTGCTAGGTCGTAGCAAATGACGTAGCTGAAGGCTCGGCAAACGAGAGCGTAATTTGTCAGTGAACCATCGCTAGCAAAGTCGGCTGTACAACTGGGCGACTGCTAGGAAGTCTCTCTAGACCTGTCGTGTGGCGGCGCTCGGTCTGCAATCACTGATAGTGGCGACACGCGGGTCGGACGTATACTAACGGACCGCGGCCGATTTAAAGGCTACCACTTAGCAAGTGTGGTGTCTGGCGGTGACACCACAATTCAAACCACACACGGAATAAAATTCGTGGTAATATGATAAGTTTCACTAATGACGTTCCTATCTCCAGTGAAAGTGAAGAATTACGTGACCTGTTGAATCGAATGAATAGTCTAATTAGAATTACAGAATGCGGATTGAGGGTAAACGAAAGAAAGACGAAAGTAACGAGGAGTAGCAAAAATGGCAACAGCGATAAACTTAAGGCCAGAATTGGTGACCACGAAGTAGACGACATGAAGGAATTTTGCTACCTTGTAAACAAAACAACACGTGACGGACGGAGGAAGAAGGACATAAAAAGCAGATCAGCACAGGTGAAGCGGACATTCTGGGCCAAAAGAAGTCTACTGGTATGAAAAGAGGGCCTTAATTTGAGGAAGAAATTTATGAGAAAGTACATTTGTAGCACAGAATTGCACGAAACAGTGTCTTGGACTGTGAGAAAGCTCGAAAAGAAGAGAATAGAAGCGTTTGAGATGTGGTACCACAGAACGATGTTGAAGATTAGGTGGGGTAAGAAATGAGGAGGTTCTACGTAGACTCGACAAAGAAAGGAACATGTGAGAAGCGCTGGGACAAAAAAGAAACAGGACGGCTGGACATGTAGAAAAAAAGAAAACGAACGACGCACCACGAAAGAGTTATGCAAAGTGGTTACAAACTAATATTCATATACTGTAGTTATCGACCGAAGACGCAAAATTGTAAACTTTGGTGGTCAAAGGATGAATGTGTAACGCTGCACCGTAATGTCACCGCGCAGCCGGCAAGGATAGTAAACAAGGGACATGTCGATACCACGGCATAAATTCTTCGCGGATTTGGACAGTAATTAAGCCTCGCAGACAGGCTTGTGAACAATATTCGCAGATATAAGCATTTGAGAAAGGAAGGCTGGAGTAATGGGCGAATCGCTCGACGTTTGAAGATGGACGTTGCAATTCTTAGATGACGTTGGCAGGAATGGGTGAACCGTAGCCGAACACAACGTCAAGGAGGAAGCGGTCGACACAGGGAGACGACAGCGCGCGAGGACCGAGCAATTGTCAGAGAGGCACTCACAGCCCCGGGTTCAACATTATCATCGATCCAACGTACGACTTGTGCTTCAGTGACCCCAAGGACGGTTAATAGGCGGCTCACAGAAAGAGGACTGAGGTCACGGAGCATCTTGTGACGATTACCATTGACCTCTGCAACAGTGTGGGGCGCATTCGGTCTGGAATCTCATTGAATGGAGTAGAAGTGTCTTGAATGATGAGTCCCGCTTCGAACTGAGCACCGATGACCAGCGCTGGGCAGTGGCGGGATACCAACTTTACTGTTGCCCGTCATACGGCCTGACAACCAGGGGTGATGCTGTGGGCTGCCATTTCGTTGTCATCCGCGGCACCCTGACATCACAGCGGTACTTTGACGGTATTCTACGCCCCGTTTTGTTGCCCCTCATGGTAAGCCATCCTGGGATTACATTTCGGCAAGATAATGGCCGCCCGCACACGGCGAGAGTTTCTACTTGTTGTCTTCGTACGTTGGCCAACAAGGTTGCCAGATCTCTCCCCAACTGAGAACGTTCCGAGAATTATGGCCTGGGCCACCCAGCGTCCGCAGCTCGTGGTCGTGCGGTAGCGTTCTCGCTTCCCGCGCCCGGGTTCCCGGGTTCGATTCCCGGCGGGGTCAGGGATTTTCTCTGCCTCGTGATGACTGGGTGTTGTGTGATGTCCTTAGGTTAGTTAGGTTTAAGTAGTTCTAAGTTCTAGCGGACTGATGACCATAGATGTTAAGTCCCATAGTGCTCAGAGCCATTTGAACCATTTTTTGGGTCACCCAACCTTCTCTGGACTTTGAGGATCCAACGCACCAATTGTACAGAATGTGGCACGATATCCAACAACTTGTAAGGGGTTCACCACCCTGCTGGAGCAAATATAATCTCGATGTATTGCTCACTTGCTAAAACGACAATTCACAGGCGCTGCCTGAGACGTAAAATATCTTTGCCCCTGTCAAAAGAGAGCTGCAATAGAGTCGCAGGTTAGAGGACTCTCTGCCGCAGTTGCAGTCGCTCGGTGTTACAGTGTAGTTGTAGTCTGTAGCTGGTGCAGCGCAGTTTATAGTTAGTAGTTGTTGAAGTCGCAGTGCAGAACAAACTGTAAAATTTTATTATATGGAACTGAATAATAATTGTGAGATGATGATGAACAAATGAATAATTGTTAATATAATGAAAAATCAACTGTGTAATTAAGTCAACCATCTGTTGTAAGGTAAATTTTATTGGCATGCGCGTAGTTAAGTTACTTGTCTGAGATGTTAATATGAATTTGTTTCAATCTTTTCTTTTGTGATTCGTCAGCACCAGTTGACTCAGATTTGTAATATATTCAATTTTCCCTTGTAATGGATTGTAGATCTTAATCAATGACGTAAAAAAATTTCAGAATATGTTTTTACCAGGCATCTATAAAATTATATTACCCCTTAAGTCTTTTCCAGTCCCGATCCAGTCATTTATCTAAATTAAAATATTCCAAAATTTTTGTCAGATTATAGCCATGCGCTCTTTATTAATCAGACGACCAGCTGTGCAGCTGTATCACTAAGTAAAGTGAGTTTTGCTCGAAATTCAGATCTCAGACAAATGTTATCCAGTATTAGTAGATAGACCAGTATTGCACTAAGCTGTACTGTTTATGAGCAGATATATAGACAGCGTTATCCGGCGACACCATCACGAGATAAGAATTTGCATTTTATTTCTCACGGACAGATTCAGATTGATTTCACAGGGCCATGGCGTAGCGCTGCTTACGTCAAAATTCATGTTTTTAATGAGTTAAGATTAATCAGTTTTCATACGTCAGAATTTAATTATCCAAATTTAATTACTTTTTTTTTATTTATACGGGAGGGTTACAAAATCTCATCCAACAACCCGTATCTACCCATTCCCGTCCCATTCAGACAATTTCTTCGTGATGTCTCTCTTTTTTTGTCTGAGTGTGTGACTTACGAGTTCAAAAAATATTTGTTTTGAACTTGTGGGTGGCCGTAACGATGCGAAGTTGATGACAGACCCGATGACATTTCATCGCTGATGCCTTGGTAGCGGTGGGAGTGGCGTGACATGAAACTAAAGATGGACAAAGCCAGATAATAGGATACTTCTTCATAAAGAGTGAAAAGTCATAATGGATGCTTATGCTACAAAACCACAACAGAGGCAATGACATATTCCCGTATGGAGGACATAGTGATAGACATCCCTGGGATTATGAAGCAGCTGAATGGGTTGAAAATAAATAAATCGACAGGTCCTGATAGGATTCCAATTCGGTTTTACAGAGAGTACTCTACTGCATTGGCTCCTTACTTAGCTTGCATATATCGCGAATCTCTTGCCCAACGTAAAGTCCCGAGTGACTGGAAAAAAGCGCAGGTGACGCATGTATATAAGAAGGGTAGAAGGACGGATCCTCAAAATTACAGACCAATATCCTTAACATCGGTTTGCTGCTGGATTCTTGAACATATTCTCAGTTCGAATATAATGAATTTCCTTGAGACAGAGAAGTTGCTGTCCACGCATCAGCACGGCTTTAGAAAGCATCGCTCCTGCGAAACGCAACTCGCCCTTTTTTCACATGATATCTTACGAACCATGGATGAAGGGTATCAGACGGATGCCATATTCCTTGACTTCCGGAAAGCGTTTGACTCGGTGCCCCACTGCAGACTCCTAACTAAGGTACGAGCATATGGGATTGGTTCCCAAGTATGTGAGTGGCTCGAAGACGTCTTAAGTAATAGAACACAGTACGTTGTCCTCGATGGTGAGTGTTCATCGGAGGTGAGGATATCATCTGGAGTGCCCCACGGAAGTGTCGTAGGTCCGCTGTTGTTTTCTATCTACATAAATGATCTTTTGGATAGGGTGCATAGTAATGTGCGGCTGTTTGCTGATGATGCTGCGGTGTACGGGAAGGTGTCGTCGTTGAGTGACTGTAGGAGGATACAAGATGACTGGGACAGGATTTGTGATTGGTGTAAGGAATGGCAGCTAGCCGGCCTGAGTGGCCGAGCGGTTCTAGGCGCTACAGTCTGGAACTGCGTGAGCGCTACGGTCGCAGGTTCGAATCCTGCCTCGGTCATGGATGTGTGTGATGTGGTTAGATTAGTTAGGTTTAAGTAGTTCTAAGTTCTAGGGGACTGATGACCTCAGAAGTTAAGTCCCATAGTGCTCAGAGCCATTTGAATGGCAGCTAACTCTAAATATAGATAAATGTAAATTAGTGCAGATGAATAGGAAAAAGAATCCTGTAATGTTTGACTACTCCATTAGTAGTGTAGCGCTTGACACAGTCACGTCGATTAAATATTTGGGCGTAACATTGGACAGCGATATGAAGTGGGACAAGCATGTAATGGCAGTTGTGGGGTTCATTGGTGGAATTTTGGGAAGATGTGGTTCATCTGTAAAGGAGACCGCTTATAAGACACTAATACGACCTATTCTTGAGTACTTCTCGAGCGTTTGGGATCCCTATCAGGTCGGATTGAGGGAGGACATAGAAGCAATTCAGAGGCGGGCTGCTAGATTTGTTACTGGTGGGTTTGATCATCACGCGACTGTTACGGAAATGCTTCAGGAACTCGGGTGAGAGTCTCTAGAGGAAAGGGGGCGTTCTTTTCATGAAAAGCTACAGAGGAAATTTAGAGAACCAGCGTTTGAGGCTGACTGCAGTACAATTTTACTGCCTCTAACTTACGTTTCGCGGAAAGACCACAAAGATAAGATAAGAGAGATTAGGGCTCGTACAGAGGCTTATAGGCAGTCATTTTTCGCTCGTTCTGTTTGGGAGTGGAACAGGGACAGAAGATGCTAGTTGTGGTACGAGGTACCCTCCGCCACGCACCGTATGGTGGATTGCGGATTATGTATGTAGATGTAGATGTAGAAGTAGCAGCACCACAGTGGCGCTGCGGCCGTAGGTGACTGCACGGCGTTTGTCTCCCTGGCTTCATTTCGCGGGTCCACGACACTCCTCACACGGTGACTGTGGACGCTGCAGATCGTACCCCCGGCCCGGCCAGCGTCAGCTCACCTCGGGGTGAGACAGCGCGCCGTGGCCCAGGCCGCGGGCATAATTTATGCGTCGGCGGCGGCGGATGGGGGGAGGCGTCGGCGGAGACGCGCCGTGTCCGGCCAGAGTTAATCACGGCAGGCCTCGCCGCGCAGGGCCGCCGCTAACGAACGCCGTTCGTTAGGCGCTGCGGCGCGGGCCGACGCGTGGGAGCCGGACTACCAGACTACCTGCTGCCGCTGCCGCTGCCCGCTGTCTGCCCGTGCCGCGGCCATTCCTCAGGCCCCGCCCGCCTGCCCACCGCACAAAACGACGCCGCCGAAAACTTTGCGCCGCCGCCGATCTGCTCCTGCACCCGTGACGTACTCGTAAAGCTCGACCCACACTGGTCACTGCAGCAAGCCGAAACATTCCACAATGTTAACTGCTTCGATTCGAAGTCCATTTCCATCTTTTATTGTATTAATGTACTGCCTGCACCCCGTCGCGCTTTGCTGCCGCCAGTCTGTTGAAATGAAAAAGAAAGAGAAGAGAAAGCACACGTTTCTTATATTTATGGGAACTGGACTTTCTCGTAATAATCTCCTTTCTCCTATCCACGTCCATCTCCCCCTTCTTATTTCTTTGTCCACCTCCTCCTGTTTCCGCATCACTCTGTCCGTGACTACCTTCCCTCTTTCAGTCCATCTTCTCTTCGCCCGCCTTTTTCCATATTCTCCTGCCCCCTCCCTCTGTCCCATTTTTTAAATCAATCGCCTCCACCTCTCTGTCCTTCTCCTTCCTGGCGTTGAACTTGGCATATTATTACGGTAGATTCAGATTTTGTATATACCGGGTGATCAAAAAGTCAGTATAAATTTGAAAACTGAATAAATCACGGAATAATGTAGATACAGAGGTACAAATTGACACACATGCTTGGAATAACATGGGGTTTTATTACAACCAAAAAAATACAAAAGTTCAAAAAATGTCCGACAGATGGCGCTTCATCTGATCAGAGTAGCAATAATTACCATAACAAAGTAAGGCAAAGCAAAGATGACGTTCTTTACAGGAAATTCTCAATATGTCCACCATCATTCCTCAACAATAGCTGTAGTCGAGGAATAATGTTGTGAACAGCACTGTAAAGCATGTCCGGAGTTATGGTGAGGCATTGGCGTCGGATGTTGTCTTTCAGCATCCCTAGAGATGTCGGTCGATCACGATACACTTGTGACTTCAGGTAACCCCAAAACCAATAATCGCACGGACTGAGGTCTGGGGACCTGGGAGGCCAAGCATGACGAAAGTGGCGGCTGAGCACACGATCATCACAAAACGACGCGCGCAAGAGATCTTTCACGCGTCTAGCAATACGGGGTGGAGCGCCATCCTGCATAAACATCGTACGTTCCAGCAGGTGTTTATCAGCCAGGCTGCGGATGATGCGATTCTGTAACATATCGGCTTACCTCTCACCCGTCACGGTAGCAGTTACAAAACCAGAATCACGCATTTCCTCGAAGAAAAAAGGCCCGATAACGGTAGATGTGGTAAATCCAACCAATACCGTGACTTTCTCGTCGTGTAACGGAGTTTCCACGACAGTTCTATGATTTTCGGTAGCCCAAATTCTGCAGTTGTGGGCGTTGACAGACCCTCCGAGCGTGAAATGAGCTTCGTCGGTCCACAACACGTTACTCAACCAATCGTCATCTTCCGCCATCTTTTGCAACGCCCACACCGCAAATGCCCTCCACTTCACTAAATCGCCAGGTAACAATTCATGATGCCGATGGATTTTGTAGCATCGGAGGGTACGCCTAAGTGCTAACCAAACAGTAGTGTATGGAATGCCGGTGCGACGTGCGACTGCACGAGCACTGACTTCCCCGTGCATAGGCGAACCCGCTATAGTCTCCATTTCTTCCTGAACTGTCTCAGCAGCATTACGCCTTGTGCTTGGTCGGTTTTTGGTTCTAATAAAACCCCTTGTCATTCGAAGCATGTGTGTCAATTTTTACCTCTACATTATTCCGTGGTTTATTAAGTTTTCAAATTTATACTGACTTTTTGATCACCCGGTATATAGAAGTGAAACTTTAGCAAACAGAAAGTTGTATTATGGGTTACTAGTTCAGTGTGCGTCTAAACGTTTATTACAGTAGCGTGTGAAAATCTGAAGTAAATCGGAAAGGTACATTTTGACATTTTTGGTAACAATATTTTCCCTTTTTATTTTCTCTTTATACACACACACACACACACACACACATATATATATATATATATATATATATATATATATATATATATATATACACATAAGATAATATATATATATATATATAAGTAAGTTCCGATCGGTCAAGAAATGGAAACCACTGTGAATATCTAATAAAGCTTTGCACAATGTGTTCGACAGTGTCTCTAGTATCCCTGTCGGTTGCATCACTTCACTCTTTCAGCTCTGAGCGCATGGTGAGCACATAAAGATGCGTAGGAAATAGTGTCCCTCGCCAAGTATGAGGTCCTGGTGAGAGATTTCGCCTGATGTTATGCAGCCCACATTACAGAACTGTCATACGGTTCCTACTTTGTGACAATACACGGTCTCAATCTGCAGGGGCAATGAAAATGCTCCTGCAGCGTTTTCGACGGGAAGTGTTTGATCACCCGCACTACAGCCGGTAATTGGCTCACTCTGTGTTTCATCTCTGCTCATATTAACTACCGGCTATGAAGACAACATTTTCGCATAGACAACGAGCTATAGCTGAGCGTAGAGAATTGGCGGGAAGCACAGGAGGCTGCCTTCTATGACGAGGTTATTGGAAAGTTGGTATAACGGTCCGACAGATGTCCTAGCTGGAGAGGCGACTATATAGAGAAGTAGGTGGACGGCGGAGCCAACTGTGGCAAATAAAACATTTCTGATCTTCAATGTAGTTTCCATTTCGAGACTGATCGGTGCTTACTTTCTGGACTTTCGTAAGTAATGCATACTAATTTTTTTTATTTACACGTTCATTTATTTACAGATCTTCAATATAGTCTCCTTGCTTCTCTGTCACTGAATCCCAATGTCTCGGCAGCTCTAGTATTCCATACAGGACACCACTACTGATCATCTGTAGAACGGCTCGAGTAGCCTTAGTAGAAAGCTCTTCCAGAGAAAGATAAGACGTCCACGCATAGGTTTTTTCAACTTTCGGAGCAAGTCGAGGTCTGATGGACTCATGTCTGGACTGTGGGAGAATGCACAACACTGGGCAGACGTATTCGTGCAGTTCTTGGGCTACAACATTGCCGATATGCGTGCAAGCATTGTCCGTGGGGAGTGAGTGGCCCAGCCCCCAGGAACTGAGGTCGAGTTTCGTGCATTTTTTCTGCGCAGGTTTTGCGTGAAGTTACGACAATACACTGCTGTGGCACTTGCTCCATATGGGACTCCATCTGTCATAATGATTCGTTGTGATCATAAACAAAAATCATCATTGAGCTTTGACAGAGCATGTCGAAATTTCTTTGTACGTGGAGAATCTGAAACTATCCATTCATTGGACTGTGATTTCTACTCCGGTTCAAAGTCTCTAAACGTTCCATTAATAGTGACAATTGTACACAATAATCCTTTACCTTCAAGGTCGAATCGTCGCCTGAGCAAGGTTGCCATGCCCAAGCGTTTCTGTTTCTCTTCAACAGTCAAACGTCATGGTACTTATCTCGCAGAAATCCTTCTGCTCTTCAAGTAATTTGTCAGAATAGGGAATACTGATGTTTGGGGAATTCCCGTGGCTTCAGAGAGTTCCTCACAAGTCGCACGGCGATCTTCCTTCAAAAACATCTGCCACAAGTTTCAAACTTCCTTTATGTGTTGACATTTTTGGTCTTCCTGGTCTTGGCTTATCGTCTATGCTCAGAGGACCACCATGAAACTGTACTACAGTCCACTATAAACTCACCATAAACTTCGCTTAACGCACTGTGGAATTCCGTCGGGTTTTCGCCGCGTAAAGTTTCGATATTCATTTACGTCCTCTGGGCTTCAACAGCCACTGTACCCGAGACCCCTGCAGGATCCATTTCTACCTCTCGCCAATTTTATGTTAGAGTACACAGCGAAAAACCAAAACACGTGCTTCTTCCTTGGGCTCCCAACTACATCTGACGTAAGTTTCATTGCTGTTGCATCAAATGGTATACAGGGTAATACCGACTTGTGCATTATTTATGAAATGTCTCTCGTATTATATCTATTCAAAATATACATATGCTGAAGAATTAGATACCTAAAATAGCGTCCGGATTAGAATTTAAGATTGTGTCAAAATTTCAAAGCAATCGGTCAAGAACTTGCGGAAAAATGGTTCAAATGTCTCTGAGCACTATGGGACTTAACATCTGAGGTCATCAGTCCCCTAGGACTTAGAACTACTTAAACCTAACTAACCTAAGGACAGCACACACATCCATGCCCGAGGCAGGATTCGAACCTGCGACCGTAGCGGTTGCGCGGTTCCAGACTGAAGCGCCTGGAACCGCAAGGCCATTCCGGCCGGCGAACTTTCGGAGTTAAACGGTTTTGAACAAATAAACACTTACATTTTTACAATGTTTCCCCTTTTATTACATATAAACAGGTGGTTGGAAATTCCCGTTACAAACTTCTGGGACATGTAGCGGGTAGTGAATACATAACATTTTGAATAGGATCCCATATCCGGAAACGTATCGTTTCCGTTCTACGACAGTTTCAATGCAGATGATTATCTCATTCACACCCACATGAGGAATGTACTTAGGCGTGACACAATACAATTGTTGCAATCCATTTGAAAAGAATACTGACTCGTTGCGTTATTACTTGCGCATTTGCATTATAACTTACACCTTATGGTTTGCGTTAGTCGACAACAACAAGAACCCAGCATCTACGGCACCAGCCGCAACGTAGGGCCTACCGATGCATCACAACAGCGGCTAGATGTGGCGACCACCAACGTTGTTACACACATTGTACCTCCGAAGCATGTTCTGGTACACTCTCTCCACCCCACCTGGTGTCTCTTCAATGTCTTGTGCAGCGGCCAGAACTCGTGCCAGCAGATCTTCCTCTGTCTCTACAGGTGTCTCATAAATTAAGCTCTTCATACGACCCCACAAGAAGTAGTCCATAGGAGTTAAATCCGGCGATCGTGGCGGCCACACGGCCTATCCATCTTTCACCATACCGCCTGTTGAGATGTCGCCGGACAGCCAGTGAAAAGTGAGGTGGTGCTCCATCATGCTGAAACCACATTTCCTGACGGACACTCAATGGCACAGCTTCCAAGAACGGGTCCATTACGTGTCGTAGGAGGTCTAAGTATGCGGGACCCGTGAGCTTGGATGGACGGAGGTACCGTCCAATCACATGACCGTCCAGAATACCTGCCCACACGTTATTTCCAAACCTGTCTTGAAATCCCTGAACATGCGTGGCATGAGGCTTTTCGTCCGCCCAGACATGGCTATTTAGTGCATTCAGAACACAATCCCTTGTGAACCTTCATTTATATGTGAATAGAACTCGACATGGAAACAGGGGCGCGTCGATGCAACGGTGCAGGAACCATGTGTAGAAGACGACGGGTTGAGGAAAGTCTGCTGGACCCATAACGTGTACCCTTTGTAAGTGGTACGGATGTAATTGTTGCTCATGCAGGACGTCCAAGACGGTACTGTGACTAACAGCCATTGCACGCGCAATTGTTCGCGAACTCGTTGACGGGCTGTCTTCAGTGCGACGCAGTACACCTCCTTCAAATTAGGGAGTGCGGCGTCGCCGTGCAGCACCACAGCCCTGCCTCCTCACGGTGAAGGTACCCGTTTCTCGTAGCTGCTGTGTAACTTGGGCAAACAGTTCTGTGCGATAGAGTGTGACGGTGTGGAAAACGTTCGTGATACAGCCGACTAGCAGCTCTTCCGTTACCTCCAGCTTCGCCATACACAAGGAGCATGTCTGTGAATTCCGCAAACGTGTACTGCACCATGTTTCCTCTATCGGTGATGCACACGTATTGGCTCGGTCTCACAGCAAAGCGGACAATAAGTGACATCCGGGGTTCGTTTGAGGTAGTACACGTCATCGTGTCTACCCTGTTGCATACCAGGACAGGGAACTCTGAGACGTTTCTCTTGCCCTAAGCAGACTTTGACGAGGTACACATCTGAAATGAAACTGTCGTAGAACGGAAACGATACGATTCCGGACATGGGTTCCCATTCAAAATGTTCTGTACTCACTACGCTCTACATGTCCTAGAAGTTTGTAACGGGAATTTCCGACCACCCTGTATTTTATATGTAGACCAGTTGGAGTTCCAGTAGGTATATAAAAACACGTGAGTATTCTAATGCAATGTTGTCTCAAAATTTCATAACAGTCAGTGAAGAACTTTCGAAGACTAGATTTTGAAGAAACGAACATCTACGTTTGTACAAATGACTGAAGCGATTTCACAGCTCTACAATAACTTTATTATTTGAGATATTTTCACAATGCTTTGCACACACATACAAAAACTCAAAAAGTTTTTTTAAGCATTCACAAATGTTCGATATGTGCCCCTTTAGTGATTCGGCAGACATCAAGCCGATAATCAAGTTCCTCCCACACTCGGCGCAGCATGTCCCCATCAATGAGTTCGAAAGCATCGTTGATGCGAGCTCGCAGTTCTGGCACGTTTCTTGGTAGAGGAGGTTTAAATGCTGAATCTTTCACATAACCCCACAGAAAGAAATCGCATGGGGTTAAGTCGGGAGAGCGTGGAGGCCATGACATGAATTGCTGATCATGATCTCCACCACGACCGATCCATCGGTTTTCCAATCTCCTGTTTAAGAAATGCCGAACATCATGATGGAAGTGTGGTGGAGCACCATCCTGTTGAAAGATGAAGTCGGCGCTGTCGGTCTCCAGTTGTGGCATGAGCCAATTTTCCGCGGGCTACGCGTGAAACTTGTCCGCACGCGTTGAACCGTTTCTTCGCTCACTGCAGGCCGACCCGTTGATTTCCCCTTACAGAGGCATCCAGAAGCTTTAAACTGCGCATACCATCGCCGAATGGAGTTAGCAGTTGGTGGATCTTTGTTGAACTTCGTCCTGAAGTGTCGTTGCACTGTTATGACTGACTGATGTGAGTGCATTTCAAGCACGACGTACGCTTTCTCGGCTCCTGTCGCCATTTTGTCTCACTGCGCTCTCGAGCGCTCTGACGGCAGGAACCTGAAGTGCGGCTTCAGGTGAACAAAACTTTATGAGTTTTTTTACGTATCTGTAGTGTGTCGTGACCATATGTTAATGAATGGAGCTACAGTGAGTTTATGAAATCGCTTCAATCATTTGTAATAGCCCTGTACTTACATCGAAAATGTAAATCTTCGATCTCCGAAACTTTTTAAGCGATTCCTTAAAATTTTTGACACAACGTTGCATTGGAATATGCGTGTATTTTTATATATCTATATTTTAATAAAATAATACATAATTTTTATAAAATTGATAAATGGGACGCCCATGGCGTCACCCTTAACTTTCAACAAATAACATTCTATACGGCCTCTTCTAGGACCTTATAACCTAAAATTTTTATTGACACCTGATTGCCTGTCGAGCCGTTTTACCTAACTTCCTTTTTCTATGTCTTACTCGTACTTTTTGTATGCTTCTATAATGTCCCTTGCTGCTAGCGCGCCTAGTTGACGCCGTATATCTGTATGGTGCGCAAAGTGTCAGTTGACACTAAATAATGAAAAGTGTGAAGTCATTCACACGAGTATTAAAAAAATCCATTACATTTCGGTTGAGAGGCACCCACATGCCTTGCTCATACTGTGGCATCAAACAGTCAGGCCTGCAAGATGAGTGGTCTGCCAGTCGAGTGGACTCATTCTTATTTATCGAGTAACATGAACTCTAGTACTCACAATTAAGTTACAAGTTATTCTCCTGTTTGAATATTACGCAACGGAAACGCACATCTGACTATTAGTAATTTACACAACTCTGACTGTTCACTACGCACTGGCAATACCACATTTTCTTTCTTTTTTAACGGCTTTGATCAACACGTGACCATCGCACTGAATACGAATGGCGCACACATTATAAATTCTGGATATCATGACAAGATACAATTCGAAGGAAAAGGCCACCAATCTTTTTCTTTTCACTATCTTATTTATTCCGATAAATTCTATAACCTAAACACACAAATTCTATAACCTACAACACTAACACATGAGAAATTCCGCCCAGTGACCATGGCTTTACATTGGTGATTCTCTATCTTATGGTCTCGTAATTATTTAACGCTACAGTGCACTCTCTGGATAGGATGGTGGATCTTTTGCTATATTTCACACTTCGATTCTCACACCCATCATCACGAAAATTTCCTCCAGACCGAGCGGTACAAAAGGAACATGCATAACCCACTACCTCTGAAACTATCTTGCTACTCTCCCATGCAAACCACACATACTTAAATTACATGACATACACCACACTGCAACATGGAATACAACACAAGGAATAGTCACAACGTTATAATCACATCACTTTCAGCTTTCCCACTTCAATTAGTGTTCATCCTAGTTTCACACGACACTGCCCCACTTCGTAACTTTTCTTTCCTACTATGCACTCTTGAGGATATATGTACGTCTTCCTGTGCAATGCAAGCCAAGTGGCGTTGCTGGATAGACGGCTGACTCACCTTGCTTCTCTCTCAGAGTATTATAGTTTGAATCAAGCGCCACACGGAAACATAACACGCAAAGTAATATTAAGAACATATTCATCACACACGCGAGTCCTCAACTGATAACATGGACGAGTACTTCTCTTTATCCTTTGTCTCATACACAGATTGAGACTCACACAGTACTCACCACGTGGAAGTACTCGTATCTAATTTCAAGTCCTGCACACGCCATTTCTTAAATATTTCCAACTTATAGTACACACGCTAGTAATTCAGCTTAACTTAAGCACTCGGAAGTATTTCAACTTATTGCTACAAGTGGTTTCATTGTGACCGTTGGTCACCTCCAAAGATTACTATGATCCCCTTGATATTACCTGCCTGACATTTAATCCTCCCCACAAAAGTTCCTGGAATAGAGAAATTATTATTCCAAACTACTCTTAAGTATTTCACATGCATACCATGTCTCCACTCTTTTGTCTTTACGGAGCACACTTAAGACAGGTCTTACCAACACTAGATCCAGCGGCAGAGTGCTGAAACATGGCCGTTCTTCAGGTCCTCTCGCACCTCTGCCGCAGTGGGGGAGCACCTTGCTACCGTATTGGTCAGCCACATTTCAGGCGCTCAGAGCTCAGGTAAATTTCATCTCTTTGGTTCCACCAAAGGTGACAAAAGTACCGTCTCAAAGATGATCATATATTGCACATTCACTATCTGTGGTTAGCAGACGACCATACATTCATTCATTTCGCAGATCTCACCAAATTGGATGTAGGGATTTATTTTGTGGGAGTGCACATGTAATCAGTTAAATAAATAAATTGTCATTCTTTCCCACACTGGTATCCAGTTTCGCTGTATTAATTTAAATTGAGATATTATTAGAAAAAAATATGTTGTACTGACAAGAATAACGAAGAATGTTGTACCTATTTTCAATGTCGGGCGGTACTGTACCTTTTCACGGTTACACAATAAATCAGACAAATCTAAAGGCTGACATTTCAACGAAACATGTGGGAATTACAATCACAAACAACTTACATTGGAACGATCACGTAGATAATGCTCTGGGAATTCCAAAGTAAAGACCACGTTTTACTAGCAGGACACTTAGAAGATGCAACAAGTTTACTAAAGAGTCTGCCTACACTACGCTTGTCCGACCTCTGCTATAGTACCGCTGAGCGGTATGGGATCCTTATCAGATAGGACTGACGGAGAACATCAAAAAGTTCAAAGAGGGGCAGCTCGTTTTGTGTTACAGCGAAGTAAGGGAGAAAGTGTCACGGATATAATACGCAAATTGGAACGGAAATCATTACCATAAATGTATTACTCGTTGCGGCCAGATATTTACACGAAATTTCAATCACCAGTGTTCTCCACAGAATGTGAAAATAGTTTGTTGACACCGATCTACATAGGGAGAAATGTTCATTGTAATCAAATAAGAACAAACAGAGGTCTCACGGAGAGACTTAAGTGTTCGTTTTTCCCACAAGCTGTTAGAGAGTGGAACGGTAGAGAAACTGTGTGACAGTGATTCGATGAACACTTTGCCAAGCACTTAAGTATGAACTGCAGAGTAGTCGTGTAGAGGTAGACGTACATAATTCAGATTAATTCACTCTAACCTATCAATCTGTGGTGATAACCATGTACATGTTGCGAAATGTCATGTCGTTACCGTCGTTACGAGGACATGTTAATTTCCCGACCCTGAACTACCACCAAACCACCGATTCTTTAAAGAAATGAGCTCCTACGTATAGAAGAGCGCCAAACATCTGATTACTTTACGAATAAGTTAATGTGTTAAATTTTTCACTTTAGGCATGTAAGAGAGAAGAATATAGGGAAGGTTGGAAATTAGGCTTAAAGTTTGTAGGCAGACGCTAAGGGTTCTCATTATGAAACACTGGATGAATATAGCCTGGGTAATTTGCGCGACATTTTAAGCAAAAGCTAGTTTTTCACGCATCTCAATGTTTATAACGTCATATCTCTTGAACTGTGTCGTACGATGACATAATTTTGCACGTGCGTTAAGTGATGCATGTAGGTACGGTATGACAGTATGCAAAGCCTGTTGAAAATAGAAATTGTAGTAAAGGAGTAATAAATTAGAACGTGCAACTAAACTTTGGTGTTCTGTAAATTGTATTAAAAGTTCAACCTAATGACATAAGTATTACAGTTAGAAACGGTGTGCTTTGTTTTGAGGCAGGCCGGCCGTTGTGGCCGAGCGGTTCTAGGCGCTTCGGTCTGGAACCGCCCGACCGCTACGGTCGCAGGTTCGAGTCCAGCCTCGGGCATGGATGTGTGTGATGTCCTTAGGTTAGTTAGATTTAAGTAGTTCTAAGTTCTAGGGGACTGATGACTTCACATGTTAAGTCCCATAGCGCTCAGAGCCATTTGAACCATTTGTTAAGTCCCATAGTGCTCAGAGCCATGCCTATGGCGGATGGAAGGTATGAGATATCAGCCGCCGGTAAGTCTAAATATGCCCGTTTATCATCTGAACTTCTTCTGGGTGTAGCAATTTTAATGGCCAGTAGTGTATGTGTATGTTTCACAAATCCTGCTAAACAACTGGAATGATTTCAACCTAAAGTTCGTGCATAAACGGGTATTCATTGGACAAATATATTATACTAGAACTAGAGCCACGGGTCGTATCACATCTGAACTGTAACGTCCACTGTTCAAATTGTCGTCAATGCGAACAAGAGGTGACCGAGACGTGTAACCAATGGCACCCCATACCATCACGCCGTGTGATACGCCAGTATGGCGATGACGAATACACGCATCCAATGTGCGTTCACCGCGATGTCGCCAAACACGGATGCGACCATCATGATTCTGTAAACAGAACCTGGATTCATCCGAAAAAATCACGTTTTGCCATTCGTGGACCCAGGTTCGTCGTTGAGTACACCATCGCAGGCGCTCCTGTCTGTGATGCAGCGTCAAGGGTAACTGCAGCCATTGTCTCCGAGCTGATAGTCCACACTGCTCCAAACGTCGTCGAACTGTTCGTGCAGATGGCTGTTGTCTTGCAAACGTCCCTGTTGACTCAGGGATCGAGACGTGGCTGCACGATCCGTTACAGCCAAGCGGATAAGATGGCTGTCATCTCGACTGCTAGTGATTCGAGGCCGTCGGGATCCAGCACGGCGTTCCGTATTACCCTCTTGAACCCACCGATTCCATATTCTGCTAACAGTCATTGGATATCGACCAACGCGAGGAGCAATGTCGCGATACGATAAACCGCAATTGCGATAGGCTACAATCCGACCTTTATCAAAGTCGGAAACGTGATGCTACGCATTTCTCCTCCTTACACGAGGCATCACAACAACGTTTCACCAGGCAACGCTGTTTGTGTATCGGTTGGAAACTTTCGTCATGTCACCACGTTGTAGGTGTCGCCACCGGCGCCGACCTTGTGTGAATGCTCTGAAAAGCACAGCATCTTCTTCCTGTCAGTAAAACTTCGCGTCTGTAGCACGTCATCTTCGTAGTGTATCAATTTTAATGGCCAGTAGTGTATGTTTATAATATGTATGGATTTTATAGCATCGTGAGTAGAGAGCGATACAGATGTTCGTGGCGGGAGGGCTTAGGCCGGCGGACGGAACAAAGACGAAGAAGGCGCCGCAGCGGGGCGCGACGTCCCCCGGCGGGCCTCATTCTTGCAGTTTTAACGAACGTGTGATTTATATTGATGGGAGCCCAGAGCTCCTTAACAAAAATTTACAGCCGCTGTAATATACGGCGTGTGTTCATTAGGCTGCGGCTACGCCGGTGGCAGCGCGGCGCGGAGCGGTGGACAGCCACAGCCGAGCTGCAATCAGGGCCCGCCTGGGCGCCAACCACCCGGTAGGAGCCGCAGCGCGCTGCCCGCTCGCAGGCGTCAGCCGCACCGCGGCGATACTTCTCCGTGACGTCACGTGTGGACCGTTGGGGAAGCCTATCGCCTCTCCTCGTGGTGTCGACTTCGATACCTTAGCTGTAGCTGAAGCTGGTATATCTTAATTTTTATAACGGTTAGTTACAGTTAAACCGCCCGTGTTCCGACTGGAGCAGTTGTAATGTCCCCACAGCAAATACCCTCCACCACTCACCAATTAATCATTTTCAATCAAACCATCCAAATTCATTCACTTTGTAAAAGCTATCTGATCTGTTTTTCTCGTAATATATGCGGCGACAGCACGTCGACGCCATAGTATTTTCGAGTGCATTTATTCTTTGAAATAACAGAGATGCAGATATGCATTCTCCATGGTTGTTAAAGGGGTAACTAGGACAGCTTCTGGAGTATCTGTTGAGGGATTGGCGTGTTTCTGAGAGATACATATTCTGCTTTTCTTCTCGCTAAAGCGAGCCAATTAACATTTGTGCCGCTAGCGGTTTGTTTTGAAGAGAAAGAGATTGTAAAAGGAAAATAATTAAGGCGTGGAAGCACCGGAGATTGGGCATGTAATGGATTTAATACACGATTTCCTCCATAAATAAGGTTTGTCACTTTTTTGTTCTCGAGTGAATGAACGAATGAGTTTTTTCTGACTCATTTGTTGATCGCGTTGGCCCTGTAATTAGTGGGGAAGTTTCAGCTGTGTCGAAGAGAGCCTGCAATCACTGAGTCTGTGTTAAATCGTCCAAGAAGGCTTCGTACACATCTGGAATTCGCAATCTTTCGTAAAAGAACAAATTGTCCAAACGATTGATTCTCCCGACTGACTGCAATGTTTAACAGTAATAATAAATGTAAAGATCTCTTACAGCAAGCCAGCCGCTGATTACCAAGACGAAGGACTCCACCAAAGATTCTATGTGGCTGATTCCTTTTATCCCCATATCACGTAATGAAATCTTATGTTAAAAACTATACATAGATAAAGGAGAGAAAGAGAGAGAGCGAATGAAAGTAGAGATAATACTAATAATCCTCCATTAGTCTAATTTTTCGCCTGTCTTATCACGGGTCAGCCAAGAACTGGGAGGGCCTTACTTTATAGACTTATGCGTGAAGGTGAAGGGATCTTAAAGACAACAGATACACGTCTATACAGACAAGACATTACACAGAGATAGCGGCTAGCTGCATTGATAATCTATTCTTAGATTAAAAAGACGGCAACTTATTATCCGAACATTAAAATGTTAAACAGTGTGGGCTCAGTACATCGCAGCACGCTGAAACATTGTAGGTGTTTACCAAAGAAGAGATTATTGCGCAAAGTTTAGATGGGAAAAGAGGAATATGTATTGGTGGAAAGAGAATAGAAAGTATAAGATTTGCTGATGACACGGTATTAGTGGCAGAAAGCGAGCGGACAGTGAATAACATGCTAAAAGATCTGACTGAGGCTTGTGTGGAATATGGGATGCAAATAAACACAGCAAAAACAAAGAGTATGGTCATCAGTACAAGACGCAGACTGTCCAATATTAAAATAGGACTGGAGAGAATAAGCTGGATGGAAAGAGTGAGTATTGGAAAGGGTTGGTGAGAGAAGATGTCTGCAGGAGGTTGTAAGAGAAAGGAAATAGAAATGGTTGGGACATTCATTGAGAAGGGAGTGCTTGCTAGTAGATGCTTTGGAAGGATTGGTTTGTGCGGGAAGACTGAGAGGAAGAAGGAGATAGACGACATAAAGGGAAGAGGAAATTATTCAGACCTGAAGAGAATGGCAGAAGACCGGACAGCCTGGAGAACTACCATGTGAAAACCTGCCTTTAGGCAGAACACTCATAATGATGATCAAAAGACATCATATTCACCGTTGATTATAGAAATTATTTATTTCATAGCTGCAATTCAGTCTGTCAACTGCCGTTTCTAGTTTAATACAATGTTTTAAACTCCTTGTTCTCACGTGACTGAAGAGCGGCGACTTTTATCCGCTGAGAGCCCATCCTCCACCTTTTTTTTATGGGGCGAGAGGAATGAAATGACTACAGAGAAAAAAAGTATACATTTCAACTGACGAAAGAACATCGAAGACGCACAATGAGCGCAAATTATACATTTACATCTGCGTCTACATCTACATGGATACTCTGCAAGTCACACTTAATTGCGTGGCAGAGATTTCATCAAACCACCTTCACAATAATTCTCTATTATTCCACTTTCGAACAGCGCGCGGAAAAAACGAACACCCATATCTTTCCGTTTATTATGATGATCGTTTCTCCCTAGGTAGCTCAGGGCCAACAAAACATTTTCGCAATCGGAGGAGAAAGCTGGTGACTGAAATTCTTGTGAGAAGATCCCGCTGCAACGAGAAACGCCTTTGTTTTAATGATGTCCACCCAAAATCCTGTACCATGTCCGTGACACTCTCTTCCCTGTTTCTCGATAATACAAAACGTGCTGCCCTTCTTTGGACTGTCTCGATGTACACCGTTAATCCTATCTGATAAGGACCCTACACGGCGCACCAGTACTCCAAAAGAGGACGGACAAGCGTCACTTTAGTAGATCTGTTGCATCTTCGAAGTGTTCTGCCAATGAAACACAGTCTTTGGTTCAAATTCGGCAAAACATTTTCTATGTGTCCTTTCCAATTTAAGTTGCTCGTAACTGTAATCCCTAGATGTTTAGTTGAACTTACGGCCTGTAGGTTTGGTTGATTTATCGTGTAAGCGAAGTTTTACGAATTCCTTTTAGCACTCACGTGGATGAGCCCGCACTTTACATTATTTAAGGTCAATTGCCAATTTTAGCACCATTATGAAACCCTTTCCAAAACGTTTTGCAGTTTTTTTGATTTTCTGATGACTTTACTTGGCGGTAAACGTCAGCGTCATCTGTAAACAACCCACGAATGCCGCTCAGATTGTCTCCTAAATCTTTTATACAGACAAGGAATAGCAGAGACCTGCAACACTACGTTGGGGAAAGCCAGAAATCACTTCCGTTTTACACGATGACTTTCAGTCACTACGAACTGTGACCTCTCTGACAGGAAACCATGAATCCAGTCGCATAACTCTGGCGATATTCCATAAGCACGTAGTTTTATTACATGCCGCTTTTGAGGTACGATGTCGAAAGCCTTCCGAAACCCTAGAAATACGGAGTCAATTTGAAATCTCTTGTCGATAGCACTCAACACTTCATGTGAGAAAAGAACTGGTTGGGTTTCACAAGAACGATGTTGTCCATGTTTGCGTTGACTGTGTGCCAGTAGACCGTTCTCTTCCAGGTTATTCATAATGTTCGAACACAATATATGTTCAAAAATCCTGCTACATATCAACGTTAATGATATGGCCATAATTTAGTGGATTAATCCTATTGCCTTTCGTGAATATTGGTGTGACCTACACAATTTTCCAGTCATTGGGTACGGATCTTTCGTCGGGCAAGTAGTTGTATGTGATTGTTAATTGCATCAGCATACTCTGCAAGGAACCTAATTGGTATACAGTTTGGATCTGAAGACTTGCTTTTATTAAGTGATTTAAGTTGCTTGATTACTCCGTGGATATCTACTTCTAAGTTACTCATGTTAGCAGTCGTTCTTGATTCGAATTCTGGAATATTTACTTCGTGTTCTTTCGTGAAGGCATCTCGAAAGGCTGTGTTTAGTACGCATGCTTTAGCAGCACTGTTATCTACATTATATCCATTTATCGTGCAGAGAAGGCGTTGATTGTGTCTTGCAGCTAGCACCTTTTACATACAACCAGAATCTCTTTTGATTTTCTGCCAGGTTTCGAGACAAGGTTTCGTTGTGAAAACTATTATAAGCATCTCGCATTGAGGCCCGCGCTAAATTTCGAGATTCTGCAAAAGATCACCAATTTTGGGTATTTTGCGTTTGTTTAAATTTGGCATGCTTTTTTCGTTGTTTCTGCAACAGTATTATAACCTGTTTTGTGTACCATGGGGGATCAGTTCCATCGTTTGTTAATTTATTTGGTATAAATCTCTCAGTTGCTGTTGATACTTCTTATCTGAATTCAAGCCACAACTGGCCTAGACTTATATTGTTAATTTGGGAGGAGTGGAGATTGTCTCTCACGAAGGTGTCAAGCTAATTTTTATCTATTTTTTTGAATAGATACATTTTTCGTTTATTTTTGGAGAGTTTGGGAGTTACGGTATTCAGTCTCTCTGCGACAAACTCGTGTTCACTAACACATCTAAAAATGCAGCATAACAAATTTGGAGCCGGCCAGTTTGGCCGAGCGGTTCTAGGCGCTTCAGTCTGGAACCGCGCGACCGCTGCGGTCGCAGGTTCGAATCCTGCCTCGGGCATGGATGTGTGTGATGTCCTTAGGTTAGTTAGGTTTAAGTAGTTCTAAGTTCCAGGGGACTGATGACCTCAGATGTTAAGTCCCACAGTGCTCAGAGCCATTTGAACCATTTTTTGAACAAATTTGGACAATACCTCACAAGATGCTGTATTGTAAACACGGGATGTCTTCTTACCAAGCTCTAATATGTGGAATGTAGATATGTAAAATCTTATAATAATAAATGACAAAGTGCTTAAAATGTTTTTGATAAATGTGTAAAAAAGTAATTATGCAATAATATGATGCACTGCTAAAATAGATTATATATGACAATTTAGAGTCTCAGGATAAAATGAAATGTAGAGGATAAAATTAATTTTGAAAAAGTAAGTGTGTGGGTTTGTACTTGATCCTCCCACGTTATCATGTATAAAAACTGCAACACTATAGTAAACATCGGGAGCATTGATAACACCTGTTACAAAGCATTTATGAAGAGCTAGTAAAATGCAACACTTCAGAGATTCTAAAAATAAATGAAACAAAGATGAAAATAAAAGGTGGTAGTGCATACGACTCTTCCATGCTGCCAAATAAAAACATAGCAAACACCACTCATATTATGAAAGCAGTGTACACACATTTGTGTATAGATACTGAAATTGCAAGTTTGAAATAAATAATTTCTATAGTCAACGGCGAATATGATGCCCTTTAAAAAATTCTGCATGAATGTGAACCCCGACCGTGAGAAGTACATCTCCATATGTTCATTAATCCCTTCGCTGCTTTAGACGAAATCCTTGCATTCCGGGCGGAGGATGCTTTTGTTATGGCTGTACAGCTCGCCTATATGAAATGCTTATCGTCCTATTATTCGAAAACTATTCGGTGGAAAAACTGATTTTTGCCTATCCTACTGTGTGACACCTTCGCTGGATAAAGGACGAACCTTCTTTCGTTGTATGCCAGAGTTACTGTATTGCATCAAATTAAGTAAAACGTCCTGCGGTAAAAACATACTGCGAAAACTATGCTTATGGTTGATTTTCGCTCACAAATTGCAGTGAACGATACGGGGATAACATATCGGAATTTTATTCAAGATAGCCGAGCGGTCTAAGTAGCTGCACTCATGGACTGTGCGGCTGGTCCCGGCGGAGGTTCGAGTCCTCCCTCGGGCATGGGTGTGTGTGTTTGTGTGTTTGTTGTTAGGATAACGGTTCAAATGGCTCTGAACACTATGGGACTCAACTGCTGTGGTCGTAAGTCCCCTAGAACTTAGAACTACATAAACCTAACTAACTTAAGGACATCACACACATCCATGCCCGAGGCAGGATTCGAACCTGCGACCGTCGCGGTCGTGCGGTTCCAGACTGTAGCGTTGTTAGGATAATTTAGATTCAGTAGTGTGTAAGCTTAGGGACTGATGACCTTAGCATTTACGTCCCGTAAGATTTCTCACACATTAGGACATTTTTATTCAAGATTGAGAGCAAAAGGATACCTCAATTCACTATCGAGTTATTGGGTTTTGTATCCGAAGGACGGTAGAGCCCTACGCCCCGATTCGCGTCCTTCCACATAGCGAATTATGTGGCCATATCAATCGTCACATCTTATATACGATTCAAGGTATCAAAGCGAGGTTTCCTGACAAATAATAGGACTCAATGAGGCACGTATTTTTTGTGATGAATAGTCGAAACTTTTTTATTCACCGAAATATGGTAGTAATTCATCCTTTGCAGTGAGTGGTCGGCGGCTCAGGACGCATTCAGACGTCCATAGCACTGTAGGGGAACCGCAAACGGCGCACGCATACACGTCCACATCAGGAACGGCACAGTAGGAAGTATACACACACCCACAGCAACGAAGGGTTAATCTGCACACTCGTGAAGTATCACGAAAACAATAATAGTTTCACTTTCTGCCACTATGTGAAAGTATGCCGTTGTAAGCAGTCAGAATGTGGAATGTTTCCTGTTTTGACGACAGTTTGCTGCTTTCCGGCTTGGTAACACTTGTGATTCCATTTGTGAAGTGACTGTTGGTGTAAAGAGTTAAGAAGATTGATTTTTTCCGTACGAAACGCAATGGCTATTGAGAAGGAAGACCATGTACTACTGGTAAAGGTGTTTTGCCAGAACGGCGGTAATAGCGCTGCATTGCTGGAATATCGCCGACAGAAACAGAGGCCTCATACACTGAAGCGTCGAAGAAAGTGGTATAGGCATACGTATTCAAATACAGAGATATGTAAACAGGCGTAATACGGCTCTCTCATCAACATCGCCTACATAAGACAACAAGTATCTGGCGCAGTTGATAGATCGGTTACTGTTGCTACAATGGCAGGTTATTAAGATTTAAGTGAGTTTGAACGTGGTGTTACAGTCGGCACACGAGCGATGGGACACAGCATCTCCGAGGTAGGGATGAAGAGCGGATTTTCCCGTACGACCATTTCACAAGTGTAAAGTGACTATCAGCAATCCTGTAAAACACCAAATCTCCGACTTCGCTGTGGCCGGAAAAAGATTCTCCAACAAAGACTGAAGAGATTCGCTCAACCTGACAGAAGTGTAATCCTTCCGCACATTTCTCTAGATTTCATTGCTCGGCCATAAACGAGTGTCAGCGTGCGAACCATTCAACGAAACATCGTCCATATGGGCTTTCGGAGCCGAAGGCCCACTCGTACATCCTTGATGATTGCACGACACATAGCTTCATGCCTCGCCTGGGCCTGTCAACGCCGACATTGGACTGTTGATGACTCCAAACATGTTTCCTGTTCGGACGAGTTTCGATTAAAATTGTATCGAGCAGATGGGCGTGTACGGGTATGGGGACAACCACATGAATCCATGGATCCTGCATGTCAGTAGGGGACTGTGAAAGCTGGTGGAGACTCTGTAATGGTGCTGAGCGTGTGCAGTTACACTGATCGGCAACCACTGATACGTCTCGATACGACTCTGTCAGCTGACTCGAACGAAAACATCTAGTCGGATTACCTCGATTCCTTCATGTCCATTGTACATACCGATGGACTTGGGCAATTCCAGCAAGATAATGCGACACCTCATACGTCCAGAATTGCTACAGAGGAGCGGTTCTGGGCGCTTCAGTCCGGAACCGTGCGACTGCTACGGTCGCAGGTTCGAATCCTGCCTCGGGCATGGGTGTGTGTGATGTCCTTAGGTTAGTTAGATTTAAGTAGTTCTAAGTTCTAGGGGACTGATGACCTCCTATGTTAAGTCCCATAGTGCTCAGAGCCATTTGAACCATTTTTTTGCTACAGAGTGGCTCCAGGAACAGTCTTCTGAGTTTAAACACTTCCGCTGGCTTCCAAACTCCCCAGACATGAACATTATTGAGCGTATCTGGGATGCCTTGCAATGTCCTGTGAGAAGAGAACTCCACCCCCTCGTACTCTTACGGATTTATGAACAGCTCTGCAGGGTTCATGGTGTAAGTTCCCTCAGACTTTAGTCGAGGCCATGCCACGTCGTGTTGCGGCACTTGTGCGTGCTTGCGGGGGTCCTACACAATACTGATCAGGCGTACTAGCTGCTTTGGTTATTCAGTGTATCAATAAATGGGCAAAATAGTGTGGTCAAGAAATCTGAAGAAACAGCTGATTTAGGTGGTGCAACAGGGAGAGGAAGGCAACCCATTCCCATGGCAGTTGTTCTTGAAGCTGCTGTAGCTATAGTCGATAGTGCAGCACATGGCCCAGATTCTAAAGCCAGTGCTCGAGCATTGTCACGGGAATTGTGTCCTCCGTGGCCAACAGTTCAAAAGATTTTGCAGTGAATTTTACACTGGCATCCCTACAAGATTCAGAATGCGCATCAAATGAAGCCCCAAGATAGCCTAAAATGCAGTGATTTTGCCTTCTGTTTATTGACACCTCGGACAGACGAGACACATTTTACTCTGCACGGTATCGTGAATGCACAGAACTGTCCATGTTGGGTTCTATTTCGCCACATGTTGTGCAGGAGTATCCACTGCAGTCAGCTTATGTGACTGTGTAGTGTGGTTTCAGCTCCTTAAATCTCGGTCCATTTTTCTTCGAGGAGATGAGACTTCCCGGGCCTGTTAAGCGTACAGTGACATCTTCACATTGGCCGACACCACATATCTCTTTCCATGTAAAGATTTGCTTCGAGAAACCTTCGGTAACAACCGCATCATCTCTAGGCAATTTCAAGATGTGTGGCCTTTCAGATTCCCGGACCTAAATATTCTTGGTGTGGGGATATCTGAAATATCGTGTCTAACGAGGATGTGTCCGGAATCTTCCTGATCTGAAAGATAGCACACGACAACATTTCGCGCTGATTATACTCGATATATTGTGAGCAATTGTCGACCATGCTGTATTGCGGACGCAACATGTTGCTGGTTCGGGAGACTAGATTGAACACATGTTGTAACTTGTGATCATATCCTAATCAAAACCAGGCTTGTCAAGTGTGTGATCGTTTCTCCCCTTTTCCTGCATTCACGCCACTTTCTAACTGGTAACAGCGCCAATTTTCACTTCGTGACCTGGCGACAGACAAGAATTCAGACACTCTACCGAGAGAGGTGGCGCAGTGGCTAGCCCACTGGATTCGCATTCGGGAAGACGATGTTTTAAACCTGCGTCCAGCCATCTGATTTAGGATTTCCGTGATTTCCCTAAATAGCTTCAGGCAAATGCCGGGATGGTTCCTTTGCTAGGGCACAGCCGACATCCTTCTCTAATCCAATGCGACTGATGACCTCGTTGTTTGGTCCTCTACCCCAAATCTACCAATCAACCAACACTGATCCGAAGCGAAACTAGAAAACTTGAAAGTCAGTTATGGATGAGTTTTCAACACCTTACACGACATTTTGTGCATGACAGTGGCCGCCGCCCGCTTGGCTCGGTTCTACGACTGCCCAACCCAACCGAAAAAGTCCGCCGAACCGAGACACTACCGGAAATGTCGCAGCTGTGTCAGGCCAATCCAGATGGGTGCTGAGTGTGTCGCTATGACCCAGAGACAAGGGAGTAAAGCAAGCAGTTGGAACACCAGTACTGACGCACCCAGCTGTCAAACGTTTACAGCCGAGTCTTATGAGGGCATGACGCGCTAACATGAAATGTTCTAGAAAAAATTTTACGTCTGACATTGCTTGTTTACTGCTGGCTTTTTACTTCTGACAGCGTCTAATCGCACAGAAGCTTTACATACTTGGTAATGGGATAACGTAGTCTCGAAGCGTGCAGTGATAAATATTTTACACGTTTGGTACATTCTCAGTACTGATACGTGAGACAGTTGCACGACGCCTTTACAACAGATAGGAGCGGTAACATGTTGATTTACTGTCTCCAAAAAGGGCGAAGATCCAACCAGCATTGAGCTGTTATTGTGTGTTTCCAACATTGGACCCGCTAGGTTAGCCGAGCGCGATAACACGCTGCTTCCTGGACTCGGGGAGGCGCACCGGCCCCGGATCGAATCCGCCCGGCGTTTTAACGACGAGTGCCCAGCCTGGATGTGGTTTTTAGGCGGTTTTCCTCATCCCCTAGGTGAATACCGGGCTGGTCCCCTCGTTCCGCCTCAGTTACACAGCTCCCACTTTCGCACTATTCCATGGATTACACTAGTCGCAGACAGTTGGGGTACACTAATTCCTTCCCGGGGCGGGGGGGGGGGGGGGGGGGAGGGGCGGCAGGAAGGGCATCCGGCCACCTCTTCAACTAACATTGCCACATCAGATTAACCATGCCGACCCTGCGTATCTGCGGGGTAAACGGCACAAGCAAAAGAAAGAAAAGAATTGTGTGTTTCCAACATTATTCTCGGAATGAGCGCTGCCGACACGTTCTGACGAGGTTGACGAGGCCATGAAGACGAGTTGTCGCGGATGGCATGTCAAAAGGTGTTTTTGCTTCATGACAGAGTCACACATGCAGCTTCGTTGGGCTATCAAAGTGTTCTTCACTCATTCTCTTCATACAGCAGCCAGAGGCTTCTTCCTCTTCTTTTAGATGAATAAACCAGTGCGTGGCAAGTATTTTCAGAATGACAATATCATATAGGTGGAACGTTTCCTGAACAGCAGACTTCTACAACCAAGCTCTCCGCCAAGTCATCCATCGTTGAGAACAATGTATTGCATTGAGGGATGAATACGTAGATTAGGACATATACTATCATAATTATAACTTTATCACTGCACCTTGCAGAAATTTATAGACTAGTAATTACCTTTTAAACCACACATTCAAGTAATGTTGTATCTTAGATTGATAGCACCTCCACTGCCATCCCACAGTTGGCAATAGAAACGGACGTTTCCGACAGACGCCGATAGCGGTCGCGTTGGGATCGAATGATGCGCGCCCGCTGAGCCACTTCTTCAGCAGCTATGAATATGAGCGCCCTCTGGCTCTCGTAGGATTGCCTGTGGCAGTTACAAGACCCAGTCTCAGTGGCAGTCTGTGACAGTCTTGGTCAGCCTTCGACAGTTCGCTTGTGCATTAGTAGGTGGAGCCTCACACTGCACGATGCTCTTAAGTTTGATGCTTGTAACAGCTGGACTTTATTGTCGTTTGTTCTTTTGTAAAGTTTCATCAGTACGCTTAGAGAAAGCTATACATTAAATAGAACTTCTGTTTACTCTGGTTACATGTTTGATCATCATTTCTGCTCCTGTTCAGCTTTCCTATGACAAAAGCTGCTGCACCACTACGTATCCTGCCTCTCCTACCGTTGTGTACAAAGTAATTCAAAACAACAGTCGTGCTTCCAGAATTAAATTTTCACTCTGCAGCGGAGTGTGCACTGATATGAAACTTCTTGGTAGACTAAAACTTTGTGCTGGACTGAGGCTCGAAGTCGGAATCTTTGCCTTTTGCAGCAGAGCAATTGCAAGCGAAAGTCAAAGGTCCCGAGATGGAGTCTCGGTCCGGTAAACAGTTTTAATCTTCCAGGAAGTTTCAGTACGCATATCTCTTTTCCGTATGCTACAACGAGAGCAATGTGAAAAACTGTCACCTTTGCCCACAGAGACTACTCAAATCAATATAATTTTGTTTTTGTTAACGGTACAAGTTGCGAAATAACGCAGGTCAAATGTCAGCTTCAACAGCGGAACAATTTTGTTTATATGGTTTTTTAAAGTATGTGTGAGCTACGGTTAGCATCATTGACCGGCAGTCAATACATCCTGATTCCCAGGTTCCATTCCAATCAGTGCTTAAATTTTGAATAAAAATCGCAAACAATAGTGGAAGAAGACTTCCAGTACATGTAATTTCAACTGTTCTGCCAATGGCCTTGTCAAAGAGAACAGAGGAGGAGAGAGGTTTCCAGGGCACGTTCTTGTCCATGACGTGGGAAACTGTCCCTAAGAGCGGAAGAGTGAGCAATGGCCAACGCCATGAAGTTGCAGAAAACACTAAACTGTAGACAAATACGATGTATCCACTCGACATGCCCTCGCCTACAACTGAAAACTGTTAAGATGGTCTCTCAATTTGCAAAAGATTTCAGATTACACGCACATTCGAATCTGCAGGAGTGAGCTGCCAAAGGGGAGGTAGTAATGAGAAAAAGATTGAATAAACAACTGAAGGGCAACGTTTTACAAGTCGGAGAGTGGAATGGCAGAAATTTCAACGTGGTAGGAAACCTAGAAAATCTGAAAAGGGAACTGAAAAGGCCCAGTATAGACATGGTGGAGGTCAGTAAAGCGGAATGGAAAGAATGTGGTCAGACGTGTGTAGGGTCATACAGTATCAGCAGGAACTGAAACAACGAGAGTAAGACTCGTTATGAACAAGAAGTTAGGCCACAGAATGAGTTACTTACTGTGAACAGTTTAGTGACAGGGTCGTTCCATCAGAATCGACAGCAGATCAACGCCAAGAACAAGAGTACAGATGTACATGCCGACATCACAAGCAGATCATTGCGTAAGTCAGATGGTAATCAAGAGGGATTGTGACTTAGAAACAGAGGATGGAAGAGATGAAATACTTGGCGGTAGATATGAGTTTGACAGTAGGAACGAATAATTGGGTCTGCATACATTTGAGATGGTTACAGCAAATACTTTGTTCAGAAACGACAAGAGGAGGAGGTATACTTGGAAAGGGCTGGGAGGCACGGAAGGATTCCCACTGGATTGCCTCATGGAGATCCCGAAAACTGATACTGGATTACAAGGCGTACCCAGGAGCAAATGCAGACTCGGATCCCAATTTAATAATGATGAGGAGTACACTGAAGTCCAAGAAAACCGTTCGGAAGAATCAGTGCGGAAAGAGATATGGTATTTCAGTACTGTGGAAAGACAAGATGTGTTTGAACTTCTGTAAGGCTGCAAATATCGCGTTAACGAATACAACACTCGAACCACGATACCGATCGTGTTCGACAGTGTTCCTGGCTGCATTGTGTATTCCCATCTCTCTCCACAGGAGGGTACCTCTAGCAGTGTCGAACATGACCGTTTTGGTGGCCCAGATACTACGGTGTCAGGTAGTGTAACGTAGCGTGGGTGTACTGACCTCCAAATAAACATGGCACACTCACCGGTCAACAATGCTGTGACGCTGTACTTCTTCCCCCGTGCGTTCTTTCAAGAGCATATCTGGCCCAGACTTCATTTTTATGAACGGCAATGCGAGAGCGCATCCGCCCGGAATGCAACTCTTGAAACGAAAGGATACTCGGCGAAGGGACTGGCCCGCCCGTTCCCCCAAATTAAATCCCATCGAGCACACGTGGGATGTGCGAAGAAAACGAATTGCAACACGGATACATGCACCGACCACCATCCAACAGTTATCGACCGTGCTGGTGGAGGAATGGAACGCTCTGCCACAAGAACTCTTTACCAACCTTGTGGGCAGCATGGTAGCACGTCCATGGTGATGTGATGATCACAGATCCACTGAGAATCATTTGGGGTTGGGTTGATTTGGAGGAGGCGACCAAACTGTGAGGTCATTGATCTCATCGGGTTAGGGAAGGAAGTCGGCCGTGTCCTTTCAAAGGAACCATCGAGTCATTTGCCTGAAACGATTTAGGGAAATCACAAAAAACCTAAATCAGGATGGCCGGACGCGGGATTGAACCGTCGTCCTCCCGAATGCGAGTCCAGTGTGCTAACCACTGCGCCACCTCGCTCGGTGAGAATCAAGTCCCGTCTTTTATGTTGTTCGGGGAATCATCATAAATGGCGGTAGCCTCAGTGTACTTATTGTCTCTGAATTAAAGGCGTCATCACTGTTCGTCTGATTGTGTATTTCTTTCCATTACCTTCTGTACTATATGTAGCAATTTTTTCTGTATATGGCCCAAGTTTCTTCGAGCTGTATTACTTGGCAGTGACACATCATGCAAAACATACATTCGTCCTTAAGTTTCATACGCCTTGTAGATAGTAGGACAAAGAATTCTGCATTCGGCTTTCCGCTGCTGCATGCTGTGCTGGGCTGTCTTGTTCCGGCGTCGTTGCCACTACATAAATCGCGAGGGCACTGCCTCTACTGGTAAAATGATACGCATGATGCCTCATTTCAATGGCCACTTGTATGCTGCAGCATACAAGAACTTACCGTTGCTGTCAGGTGCACCATGGCGTCATTTTTCGTTGCAGAATTTGCAGTTTCGTAGATGTACCTTCCTTTGTACGTAAGACTTGTTCATAGAGAGACTTTATTCCACGCACAAGGATGAATATCGGTATTTCATTCAATCATCCGTGGGTGTAGGACATAGCTATTAACCCACTTAGTTAATATCTCTACAGGTATTTTGGCTGGTATGGGGTTTCTTTTGTTTCTGTTTATAATATCAGTGGAATTGTACTCCACGTGGTCTATTGGAGGACAAATGTAATTTTTATACTGCAGTTTCTTACTGGGTTATTGAATGATGACATCTTGTTAATCTAAATTCTTCTTGATTTATTTTTCATCCCACAATCATAATGCATTTGTAGGTTGGTCCAGTGTGCTCTTTTGTTATTACTTAAATCGGTAGTTGATATGAGCACACGCTCTTAAATGCATTTTATCTTTCCGTTGGACCTTTATCCAAACATGCTGCCGTCAGCAGAAATGTTTTCGAATCTAATCTTATCGAAATTCTTCTTGATTTATTTTTAATCTCACAATCATGATGCATTTGTGGGTTGGTCCAGTGTGCTCTTTTGTTATTACTTAAATCGGTAGTTGATATCAGCACACGCTCTTAAATGCATTTAATCTTTCCGTTGGACCTTTATCCAAACATGCTGCCGTCAGCAGAAATGTTTTCTAATCCTTTGCACGTATTTTACAGCCAGTATAAGGTGAGTTATAGACTTCAGGCTGATTCTGAGTGTGTTTGGAGCGATCACTGTGTGTTACATCCATTTGTGAATAGCTTCTACGGTTTACAGAGCACATGTTCTTTCTAAAAGTAGGGACACAAGCACACACAGACTCTGCCAGGATATCAGAAAATGTGATTATAATGTTGCACTCAGTTAAATTTACGTTGAAGCTTCGCTTTATATTTTTCATTGCGTTATGAAACCATTTCCTCCTTCTAAATATACAGGGCTATTACAAATGATTGAAGCGATTTCATAAATTCACTGTAGCTCCATTCATTGACATATGGTCACGACACACTACAGATACGTAGAAAAACTCATAAAGTTTTGTTCGGCTGAAGGCGCACTTCAGGTATCTGCCGCCAGAGCGCTCGAGAGCGCAGTGAGACAAAATGGCGACAGGAGCCGAGAAAGCGTATGTCGTGCTTGAAATGCACTCACATCAGTCAGTCATAACAGTGCAACGACACTTCAGGACGAAGTTCAACAAAGATCCACCAACTGCGAACTCCATTCGGCGATGGTATGCGCAGTTTAAAGCTTCTGGATGCCTCTGTAAGGGGAAATCAACGGGTCGGCCTGCAGTGAGCGAAGAAACGGTTGAACGCGTGCGGGCAAGTTTCACGCGTAGCCCGCGGAAGTCGACGAATAAAGCAAGCAGGGAGCTAAACGTACCACAGCCGACGGTTTGGAAAATCTTACGGTCAAGGCTAAAGCAGAAGCCTTACCGTTTACAATTGCTACAAGCCCTGACACCCGATGACAAAGTCAAACGCATTGAATTTTTGGCGCGGTTGCAACAGCTCATGGAAGAGAATGCGTTCAGTGCAAAACTTGTTTTCAGTGTGGGGTTATGTGAAAGATTCAGTGTTTAAACCTCCTCTACCAAGAAACGTGCCAGAACTGCGAGCTCGCATCAACGATGCTTTCGAACTCATTGATGGGGACATGCTGCGCCGAGTGTGGAAGGAACTTGATTATCAGCTTGATGTCTGCCGAATCACTAAAGGGGCACATATCGAACATTTGCGAATGCCTAAAAAAAACTTTTTGAGTTTTTGTATGTGTGTGCAAAGCATTGTGAAAATATCTCAAATAATAAAGTTATTGTAGAGCTGTGAAATCGCTTCAATCATTTGTAATAACCCTGTATAAATCAAACCGAAGTCATGCCGCAATAATATTCATCCTTCGATGAAATTAATGAATAATAAGGGCTATATTTTCAGGCATTTCCAGTGAGGTCATATCAGCTATGAACTCACAGGAGAACTGTCCAGTCTGAAATGTCGAAACATGCCCTATTCTTTTTATACAGTAGGAATACAGCGAACAAAATACAGTGTCAAAATTTTAGCTACTAAGACACCCTGTGAGTATTTTGGGGAAATGTATACCCCTGTCGTACCTCTAGCAGACAGTGTGGTCACATGTCCTAGATTGTCGGTACATTGGTAAACAGATGACATGGCACAACACAATCGTAATTTGTAAAGCGAATTTCAATTGCCGTGGATAATTTATCTGGCAGAACTAATTTAATATCCGTAATAATTGAACTATTGAACCCTTGATGAGAGGAAACATGTTGCCTGGTCGAACGGGTCTCGTTTCAAATTCTATCGATCGGATGGACGTGTAGAGATATGGAAACAACCTCATGAATCCATGCACCCTGCATGTCAGCAAAGCTGGTGGAGGCCCTCCAGTGGTGTGAGGAGTGTGCAGTTGAAGTGATATGTGACCCATGATATTCTAGATACGACTCCGACAGATGACATGTAGGTAAGCATCCATTCGTGTCCATTGTGCACTGCGACGGACTTGGGCAAATCCAGCACGACAATGCGACACGCCAGACGTCCAGAATTGCTACGGAGTGGCTCCAAGAATACTCTTTTCAGTTTAAACAATTCCATTGGCCACCAAACTCCCCAGACGTGAACATTATTGAGCATATCTGGGATGCCTTCCAACATGCTGTTCAGAAAAGATCTCCACCACCTCGTACTCTTACGGATTTATGGACAAGGCCGCAGGATTAACGGTGTCAGTTCCCTCCAATACTACTTCAGACATTAGTCGAGTCCATGCCACGCCATGTTGCGGCACTTCTATTTGGTGGCAGGGGTCCTACACGATATTAGGCAGATGTACCAGTTTCTTTGGATCTTTAACGTATTAATCCTCAAAGCGCCACCATAGTTGCAAAGAGAAATACACTGTCCCGTCACATTAATGTGACCACTTGTCAAAAGTCTGAATGACCACCTTTTGCTGCACAGACGGCTGCAAGACTTGCAGGAAGAGAGTCAGTGAAGTTCTGGAAGGAACCGACAAGGATGTGGAGCCACGCCGACTCCAGTGTTGTGGCCAGCTGCGGTTAATTTCTCAATTTTGGTCCCATAGATTCTCGATTGGGTTTAAATCCAGTGTTTGGTGGCCAGCACATTACGGTAAACTCATCCTGAAGTTCTTCGATCCATGCATATACACTGCGAGCTGCGTGTCACGTTGCAATGCCCTGCTGCTATATGACATCGTTCCGAGGAGAAACAAACGGCATGTAGCGATGGAAAAGTTTCCTAAGGATACAAGCACACTTGTGTTGATCCATTGTGCCTTCCAGAATGACGAGATCATCCAGAGAATGCTGCGAAAACATTCCCCAGATCCTAACACTGTCTCCTCCGCGCTGGACCCCTCCTACGATCGTTGCAGTGTTTTAGCTTTCTGTCCGATACGACATAAAACGTGATTCATCTTCAAAGGCCCCCTGTCGACACTCAATGGACGCCCAGTAGCGGTACTGGAGTGCAAATTCCTGGTTCAAATGGCTCCAAGCACTATGGGACTTAACATCTGAGGTCATCAGTCCCCTAGACTTAGAACTACTTAAACCTAACTAACCTAAGGACATCACATATATCCATGCCCGAGGCAGGATTCGCACCTGCGACCGGAGCAGCAGCGCGGTTCCGGACTGAAGCGTCTAGAACAGCTCGGCCACAGCGGCCGGCGCAAATTCCTTCCTTCTTCGCCGATGAACATCAGTTAGCACGGGCACATTATCCGGGTGCCTGCTGCGGACCCCCATAAGGAGCAGCTTTCGTTGAAAGATAGTTGAGGAGACACTGTTGGTAGCTTCTTGGTAAATCTGGGCGGTCAATTGCTCAACAGCTGCACGTCTATTCACCCGTACACATCGCCGCAGCCGTCTCTTCCACTCTTCTCATCTAAGGCCCGTGGTGCTCCACAGTTTCCTCGGTGCTGTTTTTGGATAGCGCCATTTTTCCACGCACCATATACTTTAACCACGAACAGTTTGCAAAGTTAGACGTTTCGGAAATGCTTCCAACCCATGCCCGGAAACAAATGATTATGTCCTTTTGGATGTCAGATAAATTGCATCTTTTTCGAACTACGGCAACGACTGCACTGTGTGCTACGTCGCCCTCCCCCTCTCCGATCACATTTCATATATCCTCCACTGCTAGTGCTACAACCTGTCGTCTCCGAGTGATTAGCATGTTGATGTCGAACACAGGCGGTCACATTAATGTGACTGGGACAGTCTAGTTTTGAGATTTGGTGACAAACTGGGGATTTGGTAATATATACCAGGCGTAGAAGTATGAACCGGAATTTGGTTGCAATGATTACACGTCTGTTGTTTGAAACTGATAAGGAATATTTTATTCAAAATAACCTCCATTGCTATTTATACATTTCTCCTACCTCTCCAGTGGGCAATGAATGCCATCCCCAAAAGCAGTTCTTCTTTTGAAGCGAACCACTCAACAAGCCACTTTCGTACTTTTGCATATAAACTGAAGCGTTCTTCAGCCATAGCGTGTTCCAGTGATGCAAGCAGATGATAATCCGACGGAGCCAAGTTTATAAAATAAGTCACATTCCCTTGTATTTCCCAAGTGAATACTTCGACACTTCGATCGTTTCCCTGACCCGTTTTGCTGTGTATGATGCGGCGTTATCATGGAGCAATATGACTTTGTGTTGCCTTTTTCCATATTCCGATCGTTTTTCACGTAATGCACGATTTAAATCGATCATTTGCAATAACAATTTGTCCATTATATTTGGACTGTTGAGCTCCGTGGCCGTGGATAACGATATTTCATTGTAAAAATACAGCAACCAGCCACTTTTTAATGCGTTTTATTTATGCCAATATGCATTTCGGGTTTGCACCCATCTTCAGCTGGCAAATTACATGGATCTTCAGTTACTACAGTAGTACAACCTCGACAGCAGTTTGGATGCTGCAGCAGGCATTCTCCTCTCCTTGTTTTTTCTTGGCTTTTCTTCTTTCTTGCAACAACACAAACACTTTTTACCACGTATTTTACACAGGCGCACTGCGTTATCCGCCATGTTGTCGACTTGCGCCTGTGTAAAATACGTGGTAAAAAGTGTTTGTGTTGTTGCAAGAAAGAAGAAAAGCCAAGAAAAAACAAGGAGAGGAGAATGCCTGCTGCAGCATCCAAACTGCTGTCGAGGTTGTACTACTGTAGTAACTGAAGATCCATGTAATTTGCCAGCTGAAGATGGGTGCAAACCCGAAATGCATATTGGCATAAATAAAACGCATTAAAAAGTGGCTGGTTGCTGTATTTTTACAATGAAACGATCATTTGCAGTTGGTAGCAATCATTGTTAACGGTTTCACCAGGTTTTAGCAGCTCATAATAGATGGCAGCCCTCTGATCTCACCAAACACAGAGCATTGTCTTCTTTCCAAAGCGACTTCGTCTTTCAGTAGATGTCGATGGTTTGCCTGGATTCACCCATGATTTACGACGCATAGGGTACTCAAAAGCCGATTAGCCTAGCGGTCTGAGGCGCTGCAGTCATGGACTGTGCGGTTGATCCCGGCGGAGATTCGATTCCTCCCGCGGGCATGGGTGTGTGTGTTTGTCCTTAGGATAATTTAGGTTAAGTAGTGTGTAAGCTTAGGGACTGATGACCTTAGAACTTACGTCTCATAACATTTCACACAAATTTGATTTGGTTCTCAAAATATATACATTTTTCATCGCGTGTCACTATTCGATGGAGAAATGATTTTGCTGTGAATCTGGCGAGCAGCATTTCACACATGCCCTTTCGATGTGTTTGCTGTCTTTCATTCAGTTCACGCAGAAACCGTTTTCCCACTTTCCTCTCTTCTCCCATAGGTTTCAATCGAAGAGAAACGGCTTTCCACGTCACATTCAATTGTTCCGCGGGTTCCTGTTGAGTTATCATCTTCATACAATAAGGCCTGAAATTCGTTCTCTTAGAACTTTTTCGGTGGTTTCCCGCGGTCGTCGTTTCTCATGTCAAAATCATTTTGAACCACTCGAAACACTGTGCTTTCCCAAGAGCATGTTAGCCGAAAGCTTCGACAAGCATTAGATGCGATTCTGCAGCAGTTTTCTTCAAATGGTAACAGAAAACCAATGCTGTCCGCAAATCGTAGTTCGTAGGCACAAAAGTCGACATGTTTGCGGGTTACAAACAGACGATGTATGGAACTTGGGTTACTGTGTGTTGACATTCATCGTCAGCCGTTACAGGAAGCAGATGGCGTTGTAGACGCGGTCTCTCGGACTCTTCACTGACGGTTAGCACCATCTATAGGGAAATTCCGATTTCATACTTCTACACCTGGTAGCTCCTAAGCTACAGGCACAAATGGCTCTGAGCACTATGGGACTTAACATCAGAGGTTAACAGTCCCCTAGAACTTAGAACTACTTAAACCTAACGAACCTAAGATCATCACACACATCCATGCCCGAGGCAGGATTCGATCCTGCTACGGTAGCGGTCGCGCGGTTCCAGACTGAAGGGCCTAGAACCGCTCGGCCACAACGGTCGGCTCCTAAGCTACTAGCCGGTATATATTTTTTCTCATGTCCTCGCTTTCTCAAAACTGATACTCATTGTATTAAATGAGTATCAGTTTTTCTGTGTGGCTTGACTGGAAGCTTGTTCGAGGTGTAAAGATCATAATCGCGAGGCAGCAGCCCTCCTCATTTTCTTTATGAAGACGCTCTTGAGTGGTTCTTTAGCCCACAGTAAGGAGTGTAGAATCGTCTGCAGTTTGTCACCCTAAAGTTTTTGGACACCGTGTGTATTAGTATGTCGCTCGCATCGTTACACGATCTTTCGCGGCAAGGAAGTGTATGGGACCAACCTAGAGCAATATTCCAGAACAATGCGGAGTCGCCTAAGATGGATTATCACAGGACGTCAACATGTTGTATTACTTGGCGATCTCTTGGCATAAACGAGACAGAAACTGTCCCTGTACCAGTTGAGAACATCCTGATATGGATGCAGTGTGCAATAATATTGCTGAATGCTCGTTAAAATAGTAACCATTTTAAGTAATCGATAGCTCATTTCTCCTTCCCAACTCGCAGTCCATTTAAAATCCTCGTGACTGCGTCTCTTTCCTTATCATTGTCTAAGAAAACAGTCGTATTTTCAGATATATACGACGCAGTGTGTCCGCTGGTCACTGCGGCTGTGTTTCTAAAAAGTCTGGCTGTCAGGCGAGAAACGGTGCCTGCGTACTGCTACTTTACTTTAGCTGTGCATTCCGATGTCACCGGTACCGTACTGTTCTTTTATTTTCGTTTTTCTGTGATGCCCTCTCCTCTATACAATTTTCGCTCGATCTCGTTGACCTTGGCCACTAGACAAAGACTTCTGACCACAAACACGTCGCTCACAGCGTCTTTTTTTTTTCTCTCGTCCTCTCGCCCAGCTCCTGCACATTATGCACGTTGCAGCGCAAGGAGATCCAAGGTCGCCCAGGTCGGTGAAATGCTTCAGCCAGCTCTTCCCGCGCGGACAAACCTGTTCAGTAACTCAAGTCAGAATCAACATGCGTGTTCGGCCGTCCTGTACGCCCCATATTCATTTACGCAACTGTACGTCTTGTCCTTATCGTCCCTGCTCGACCATTAGGAGGGTATACGACGTGGCTGCGTCCGCGACGTGGGAGTAATATACGCTGATGGCTACTCATAAGCTTCAACATAATTGCCCTCTCTCCGGCCCATCTCCGTGCCTAGAGCTTTTAATTCGTAACAAATGCTAAAAACAACTGCCAGCTACTTTTATACTGCTTTTTACTCGGAACAACTTTCGGGATAGGCTCAATCTGAATGTGATAACTTACTTCCATTCGCCTGCTTCCATTACTGCAAGAGTTCACATTATCATTGGGCTGTTTCTTTCCTTAAATAATCGTTCTATCCCTCTGTAAGTAAATGTTGGATTCCTCCCGGAAAGCGGGTTGATATGTACAAAAATGTAGTCTCATGACCTTATACAGACTCCTCAACAGCTCCTGAATAAAATTAACTTCAGCAATGGCTGGATAGCGTTTTTATTTCTCGTTAGAAATTACTTGTAAATTGTAATTCATCCAATGTTACTGAGTCCAGCTGTAGCATTGCCCAAGCATGTAGTACTGAAACGGATGGAATAAAGACATCATGCCTATCTTAGAGGAAAAGGTAAATGATTAAAATTGCCTAAAATATCCGTGTATCACATCATGTGCTCTGGGCAGTAGGAAAACATCGTCGTCGGCACAAGACCAGTCTGAGATCGCTGGAAACGAAAGTGCAAACGCCCAAGCAAACCAAGTATCCGAAAATTGTACTCATATCGATGTCTGTCAATCATTTGACAGAGAGCTGGCAAGACGAATATTTAAAAATACCTTAAATAACGGGCTACTACAAAGTTTTTGAACAGTTATAGCAAACTGAAATTCAGTCATCGAAAATAGAGAACAAGAGCGGGGTGGCGGCTGGTGGGGGGGGGGGGGGGGTGGCGGTTGTCGGGAAAGCCATGTCGATGAACTCTTTCTGAGTTGATCAGCACACGATGTCATAGAGAGGGAAGCAATCGCCAGCCTCAAGTACAGTTGTCATTGGGGAAGAAGGCGTATTTAGAATGCAAGAGCTCTCATTAAAAAACAAAATGGCTCTGAGCACTATGCGACTTAACATCTGAGGTCATCAGTCCCCTAGAACTTAGAACTAACTTATCTACGGACATCACACACATCCATGCCCGATGCAGGATTCGAACCTGCGACCATAGCGGTCGCGAGGTTCCAGACTGAAGCGCCTAGAACCGCTCGGCCACTCCGGCCGTTGCTCTCATTCAGACAGATGACAAAGTGAAATATGAAAGCCGAAGTTGTGAAATTTTCCAGTTCCAGCAGACCTTCTGGAGGACCTGTCTAAACAGGAAACCTGGGGCAAATCGAGTCATCGCCGTCCAGTGGGGATGCCTGACCTCCACAGCCTGCTGCATAAGTGCTGCCACTGGACAAATACTGACCAGCCAGCATACGCAAGTGACCCCTCACCCTCCACAAACTGATCTTTATTCTCAGATATTCATTATATACAGCAGTATCCAGGTGTGTACTGTACGCCATGCAACAGAGTCTATGGCAGCTGATGACCATCACATGGAGATCAGTTACTGCATAATAATATTATGCAGCCATCCACCATCCATGGACCTTTCTCCCGTCTGCTTGCTGTCAACTTTCTGTCTCCACTCCAGTGGGTCACCTGCTGATTACTACCTTCTGTTGCCGACCACCTCTCTGGTAAATTGTTTACTTGAGCATGGGCTGGTTTGCTGCTCAGCTACATTGTCCCTTGTCATCTGGCCTGTACGAGGCTATATTGTCATTGTCCATCACCCAAGGTGGGTGCATGTCATTGTCGCTTACTTTCGTTACTGCAAGACTTCACATTATCATTAGGTTGTTGCCGATGTCTGTGGTTTAAACCAACCTTCCCCAGTGACCACTTTCTGATGCATGCTACCTGTGCCGCCATTGTGTCAGTCCTTGATGGTCTACTGCCGATATCTACACTTTAGGACAGAAGTGATCACTACTACCTCCACATCGTCAGCTGCAACTCACAGAGTCAACAAACAATATGGTGAAGTTTGAAGACAGTATAATCAGATGGTGTTCTGAAAATTATAGAGCTGTGCGTTAGTTTGCGCCAGTTGGAATGGACAATGTGCGAGGGCTATTTGGAAAGTAAGATCCGATAGATCGAGAAAAGGAAACGTCAGTGAAGATCCGGATGAAGCTTTGCACAAAAGTGTTGGACAGTGCCTCTAGCATGCCTGTCGATCACGCCACGTCCCTCCTTACAGTTCTGAGTGAAAAAAAAAAAACTATAACAATAGTGTCTCTCGCCCACTGAGAGATTTCGCCTGATTTCACGCAACCTCACATAACGTACCTGTCATGCATTTCCTTCTTCATGACAATCTCAGGTGCACACTGTAGGGGCAGTGAGAATTCCCCTGCAGCGTTTTCGGTGGAAAGTGTTTGATCATCCACAATATAGTCCGGACTTGACTCCCTATGATGTTCATCTCTGTTCACTTGAACCTGTGGCAACAACGAACTGCAGACCAGTGTAGATAAGTGGCGGAAAGCACAGGTACCTGCCTTCTGTGAGCGGGCTATTGGAAAGTTTGTACAACACTACAAATGTCTAAGTCGGAACACGTAGCAAACCGCTGCAAATAAAACAGTTTTGATTTTCACTGTGGTTTCCATTTCGCGACCGGGGAGACCTTGCTTTTTGAATAGCCCTCATATCTTATTGTGAGCAGGGAAATGGCTCTGAGCACTATGCGACTTAACTTCTTAGGTCATCAGTCGCCTAGAACTTAGAACTAATTAAACCTAACTAACCTAAGGACATCACACACATCCATGCCCGAGGCAGGATTCGAACCTGCGACCGCAGCGATCGCTCGGCTCCAAACTGCAGCGCCTAGAACCGCACGGCCACTCCGGCCGGCTGTGTGAGCAGGGAGTAAGACTCAATATTGGAAGGCATGTAAAGTAATACATTCAGGCAGTTATTCCGGTAGAAAGATTATTTTTTAGTAAGTAGTGTTATGTTAGTCGTATATTTAACAAAATGACTGCCACACACATGTTGTTGTATATTTTACTGCCAGGCCAGACTAGGGCATGGGTTGAGGTGTGAGCCTCTGCTGTGGCTGCCAGTAGCCACAAGGTGTCAGGCATAAGGTTCTGCTGTGACCACCATGCGTCCTCCCCTTCTTTCTGTTTTGTTCTCTTCTCGCTTTTTTGGTAGTTGAAAGGGGGCTGACCAGTTCGTTTTTGGGGGCAACCCCAGAGGAAATATTGCAAATTTTAGTGAGCCAAGTAACGCAACTGCGAGCAGCGAGTGCAAATATGTCTTATAAAATAAAGACTGTGGGAGCAGTCCAGACAGACATAGAAGAGAAAATAAGAGTTCAGAAAGAATAGAATTTGTCCTTGCATGGTACAGTTACTATGAGCCGGGATGGCCAAAAATTCGGCTTGCAAGCCGTGCCGTAGCGCTCAGCCTCGCTCCACACTTGTCCAACCACCATGCCTCACTATCTGACCACAAGGAACGGGGAGAGGAGGAACAAACACGCCAAACCTAAATGGCAATCCTATCTCACTGCATACGACTTGGTTTTATATTTCACATTTTGCAACCACGTAGATCACAAACAAAACTAATTTTCCATATTATTTACTTATTTTTGGTAAGCTGAAGACATAATATGTATGTGTTACAAACTGTCGGCACACGGACAGACGCAGACAGTTTCAGGTTTTCACACTAATGTTACCATGTAATCGTGAATTACTTAGTTTCATAATCAAACAAACGTCTTTCCCCGAGTTATGTCTATCGGAATACACACACATCAAAAAAATATTTTGCATCACCCTGGTTCCCAGAACTGCTAAAGATAAGCGTTGGCTGTGGACGCATGAGCAGCCCCTATTAGACGGAGGGGATCCGACAGCCAATCGGTTCCAGTCATTCCACCAGGAAGGAGGTACACGGCTCGTGTTGTCTGCAGTTCAACATGCCTAGATGATCAATACCGCGGTTTGATCGCATTCGCATTGTTACTTTGTGCCAGGAAGGGTTCTCAACAAGATGTCCAGGCATCTCGGAGTGAATCAAAGCGACGTTGTTCGGACATTGAGCAGATACAGAGAGAAAGGAACCGTCAATGACGTGCCTCGCTCAGGCCGCCCAAGGCCTACTACTGCAGTGGATGACTGCTACCTATGCATTATCGCTTGGAGGAACCTTGACAGCAACGCCACCATGTTGAACAATGCTTCTCGTGCAGCCACAGGACGTCGTGTTACGACTCAAACTGGGCGCAATAGGCAGCATGATGCGCAACTTCAATCCCGACGTCCATGGGGAAGTCCATCTTTGCAACCACGACACCATGCAGTGTGGTACAGATGGGCCCAACAACATGCCGAATGGACTGCACGGTATTGACATCACGTTCTCTTCACCGATGAGTGTCTCATATACCTTCAACCAGACAATCGTCGGAGACGTGTTTGGAGCAACCCGGTCAGGCTGAACGCCTTAGACACACCGTCCAGCGAGAGCAGTAAGGTGGAGGTTCCATGGTGTTTTGGGGTGGCATTATGTGGGGCCGACATACGCCGCTGGTGGTCATGGAAGGCGCCGTAACGGCTGTAAATGCCATCCTCCGACCGATAGTGCAATCATATTGGCAGCATATTGGCGAGGCATTCATCTTCATGGACGACAATTCGCGCCCCCATCGTGCACATCTTGTGGATAACTTCCTGCAGGAAAAGTAATCGTTCAGCAGTATGTTCTCCAGACATGGACCCTAACGAATATGCGTGGGACAGATTGAAGAGGGCTGTTTATGGATAACTTGACCCACCAACCACTCTGAGGGATCCACCCCGAATCGCCGTTGAGGAGTGGGACAATCTGGACCAACAGTGCCTTGGTGAACTTGTGGATAGTATGCCACGACGCACGATGCACAAAGCAAAAGAACATGCTACTGGGTATGAGATGTATCGCTGTGTACAGCAGTCTGGACCACCACCTCTGAAGGTCTTGCTGCATGGTGGTACAACATGCAATGTGTGGTTTTCATGAGCAATAAAAAGGGAGGAAATGATGTTTATGTTGATCTCTATTCCAATTTTCTGTACGGTTTCCGGAATTCTCGGAACCGAGGTGATGCAAAACTTTTTATAATGTGGGTAATAACACTTTTGCGACTTCATTATGGAGACGTAGAGAAGCACTGTAAACGTCCTGGGCATTTTAAAATAAAAGGAATTCTCATTAAAACGAGAATTACGTTGCATATCAACCAGTTACATCTGCACATGCACAGGGGATACATCAGCACATGCACAGGGGCGCTTTCAACTGAAACGGCAAACGGTCTTGAAAATAGATGTAAAACACATGCACGATTGGCAGTTCCTCAAAAATTTTAGGAAACTATACTTGTAATTCTTTCAAGGCGACAGTGAATTCTTCAAAAATCGTGTTTTCTTTAACGGCAGTGAGATCAGGAAACTGGACTGCCTTTGCTTGAATATGTCTCTTCTATAAAGCGATTTTCTTCTTCAAATGCATCCCCATCAAATCAAAAAGAAGTTGCTTCTTTTCTTACAGTGTTTAGTGTGAGCTATGTGCAGTGAAGTCCACTTAATGTGCGAGGTGTGTAATCATTTGCAGATGTTTTAATTTTCCATCCTGCACTCCTTTCTGCTTCATAATGTCAACAATACCGATTTCCAAACCTAAAGATCGTTCCAGGCATGCCCCTTGACTTAAACAGCGTACTTTGCAATAAGATGTAAAGTCCCTACACCATGATTTCAGTTCAATCGAATACTGTTGGACTGACAGTGTAATAACGCACGCGACTTAAGATATTTTCCTATTCCCACCACCAAGTTCTTCACATGCTGCATGCCTGCAAATTTAGCAAAAATTTGTTGATGAACGGAATAATGAGTCCCATCTGTCGATCGTTGTAATGTTTTGCTCTTTCATTGCCAACTAAATCTTCGCATTCTTTCCGCACGGTATTGTTAATATATTTGCATAGTAAATTTTTGGTATCCGTCATTTATGCGAGTTTATAATGTACATTGAGATTTCTCTTCTGTCTTTTTCATTCCTTTTTAAAGGCTTGTGACGACAGAGCGATAGATCGCTTCTTTTTGTGCAAACAGCCTCTGGGCCAGTGAAAGTCCTTCATACGATGCACAAATCGTGAAGAGTAAGCAGCGCTGACACAATGATTCTGCCGAAATGAGGAGAGTTGTGTAGACCGAAAAAAGCCACACCCCAATGAAATGTCTCGCTATAACAAATACTTCCGGGTAGGAATGAGCCCTGGCCCGCTCGCGGCAATACGTCCGGCCCCCGTGAAGTGTGACTCTAGAGTATATAGAGAAGAAGCAACGTGAATTTGACGACTGATAGGTTGGGAATAGGCAAAACTATGCTTAACCGCCGATAAGTTATGCTTGGTTTCTGAAATTATTGAGAGATTAACAAGGAGAAGTGCTTGCATAGAAGCAGGAAGTAGGGAGAAGAAAGGCGATAATGTGAATTAATTGATGAAGATAGAACTAAAGTTGTAGAAGTTAAAGAGAGTAATGCAGTATTCTCAGCTACAATATCTTGTGAAAATGCTAAGTCTGAATCCCACGAAGACGAAGAGAATGTGTGCTGTAATGAAGTAAATGACTGTGTGGGTGGCAACATAGATGATACTGATTTAGGTGCAGTAGTAATCTATTGGGTGATAAGGGGTGTTGGGGACAAACTGTGGAGGTTAGGTCAGATGTGCAGGGAAGCATACGTACCAACGTTTTTTGTGTCAAGCAGCGCGTACCAGCAGATGGTAATTTTAGTGTACATACTGCGAGGAATGAACAGGAAAGTACTGGTGATATTAAATGTGTTGAACAGTTGTGAATGATAAGGTAATACAGACGCATTTGTTTCTGAAGGACACAGTTTCGTCTCCACTTGCGATGCCACGATCTCCTCGTAAAAGTGGAGGGAGAAAGAGGAGGAAAATTGCTTGCAAGACTAATAATTGTGCCAACGTGACTGAATCTTTACAGGACTGTCTGCCTTGGAACAAGAAGCTTCATAATGTTGATAATACTTGCAATGTTAAAAATAAACGTCGTGTTATTCTTCTTCGTCTGCGCATTGTCGAACTCGGGGAGACATTGTTTCGGCCGAGGGAAACTGTTGCAAACGACACACTGCTGCAAGGTTTTCTTGTCATGAAGGAAGAACGAACTAAACTGCGTACCAAATTATTAAGATTCAGTTCACGCAGTAAAGTGTCACAGGGCACAGGGAAGTTGTTTTGAGTGAGAGAAAGCTCAAAGATGCACAGCAATCAGTGTGCAGTTAGCGTTAAAGGGAATCAGTAGGACCATAGACCAATATCTTGCGTGTGGTGGTGCATTGTGCGGTTTCCGTTAGAGGCGAGTTTTAAGGATGTGTTTTCAGAGAAAACATAAGGAAAGCTTCTGTTGTAAAAACAAAAATCCGGATGATGTAACAAAACAACGAGTTGATCGTGGGACTTCGATGAAATTGAACGAAAATGTCAGTTTTCAATTTTTTTTATTCATTAGTAGAACCCATGAGCAATAGGTTCCCAAAGCTTCAATTATGAAATCGCAACCGAAGCGCCTGCAAAATATGTAAATCTGTGACGTGTGCTTCCTGCCACGCCCAATTTTTGAAGCAACGTTACAATACTAGCCTTGTGAACAACGACTCCGTGGATTAATTTCAAGCAAACTTGCACGGGACACATCTAAAAGGCTGTGAGATGCACTCTTTGGTTTTATAGATAATTGTGAACTTTGTTCCGTTCGAAGACGGAAAGGACATTAGTGGACACAACAGACTCAGAAAGATGATGGCAGACACTCTTCACGTTGTTTACGGCAAGGCTTTCAGACAGAACCTATCCATTGTAAGTGACATGAAAAGCACAATGTAGGCTACATTTTCCATATAGTGTCAAAATGAACATTCCATCTCCCATCAGTATTCATTAGCTCGTGTAAATATCTACACGCTCAGACGGATAACAACCTCTACATTCATAAGAAGAGGCTCCCAAATTGTATCCCGAATGTTGTCAAGCTCACTTACAAGTTTCGGGTCGATCCTGAAGTTCTATAAAAGTGTGTTCGTGGTAAAACTCAGATCCCAAATCAGTCCCTAAATGTACTCATATAGAAACGCTGCCTTTAAACCACATTTTCACCTTTTAAAGTTGTCAGAATTGCAGCTTATGTACCCCTTGTTCTATTTAACGATGGGAACATACTGGGATGAAAGTGTTAGAGAGAATGGGATTAAAGATAGGAAATTTCACTCAAAACATATTGAGAAAAATATATTTACAGCGTCTTTCTGCAGTGAAAAGTCAGTTGAAGACCTGGTAAAGGAAAGAAGGCAGAAAACAAGAAACAGGAAGAGATGCCTTCTGAAGAGGTGACATAACAAAAACGTTAGGTTCAACTTTACATTGCATTTCCTGAAAATTATGCTTTTTAAAGCTTGTGTACTTTCTTCTCAGAGTCTATGAAAGTTACAATTACGAATTTTTGTACCCTTGTTTCTATAAACCGAAGAAATGTTGTCTGAAGAGTAAATTTCGAAATTCTGAGTACTAGCTGAGATATGGGGCAAAGTACTTGTAATTTTGCATAAACTTTATATTATACTTACAGAATTATGATTAAAAAATTATTAAAATTCTCCTACTGCATATATTCAAAAAACGTCTCGAGAGAAGCTTACTACTATATCAAAGAGATTAAAGAGAGAAAATGTTGTAGAAATTTCTTGAACAATTTCTGAGAAACGTAAATAAAATTTTTAAATTCTATAAAAAATTAAATAAATGTAATACAAGGAACTTCACAGTAAATGTATTAATTTCATGTTCAAAATGTCATTGACATTTCTTCAAAATTGTGGATTTGATGGATTTTTTAAATAGTGTGTGTTTTTCATGAACGTCCATCCTTAAGAAGCCACTTGATATACAAGAAAGTATGTGGAGCATGAGAAAAAAACTGAATGGAACCAAATGCTGTTAAATGATTGTTAAGGAATTCCTTTATATGAGAGCATTTCGTGATTTTATTTTACTACTTTGTTGAGTGACGATTCAAACTAGCATTTAAATCAATATACAGCCAATGAAGCAAGTGGTTTACGCCAAATCAGAGTAAGGAAAAGTGGAGACTTGCCATTGTCATCCATCATTGACGGTAAGCATTTGATAAGGTCTTTACAGCAGTTCTGATGCAAGCAGCTATGGTTTCCTGTACTTGTTGCCTGCTGGGAGGGTGAAACGCTGGTTTGGCATACCATTCACCTGTGACCACATACTACAGGAAGACCAACAACCTTCTCTCCGACTGTGGCTCCATTCTCATAACTGACATGAATAAAGGACTCCTATAACCAGGGATGTTTTACTGACGTACGATTGTAGTCACCACCACACCTGTAGGCCACATGCAGGTGGGGAGATTGTGCACCATTCTGACTTGCCAATAGGCCGATTCAACCGCCACGGGCCTGATCGCTATTGATGACTAAGTCCATAAAATATGATAAGCTGAGTCATGTAAAGTGGAAAACACCTTAAGAATTTGAACAGCCTACGCTGAATACTTAACAGCTGCGAAGAGTTTAATGAGATCCGTCCAGATGGCGAGCATTATTTTTGGGAATCCAGAAGTTCGGGATCGAGACCTAATTTTAATGGATCCCCAAGATCGAAAACCCGAACAATTTTATTAGCTTCACCTTATGCAAAAATAACAAAATGTCTCAATATAACGTTTTTTTCAAAAACAGATTTCAGCTGGAACAAGAAAGAACATTTGTACAGTTCATTTGATATACAACATATTTGAAATATATAAGTAATGAAGGTCTTCAAATGACTAATTAAATTCACTAAATAACTATTACTTCAGCAAAATTAAAGAAAAATACTTATGAAATCATTACGTTCACTGGAATTTTCTTCCCAAGCCCACTGGAGCCTTGGAATACTAGCAACAAATAATGCAAAACTGTAACACAGAGAGAGAAGCACAACTAAAAAAGAGCATTTACATCGTTAAAATACCAATTCAAACAACTAGTAAGGTTTCACCAATACGACCAAATACTGAATACGCCAGATATGGTCTGAAAACTTTTAAACGGCTACAGGAGAATATAAGTAAAAGAGAATTGTGATTAAGTATTGTTAAAACTAAGTTCTGCTTGGCACTTCCTAAATTATCACAAAAACTTTAGGAAAACAGTAACTATAAAATGCTCTCAGCAGAGGTAACGAATTAAAAATATTGAACACGGAACTCAACATTTAGCAACCAACTTAGAAAAAGATAAGCTATATACTGCGAACGTCGGTAACTGCTATCACTCACATCGACGTTCAGATTACACTGAAGCGCCAAAGAAACTGGTATAGGCATGCGTATTCAAATACAGAGATATGTAAATAGGCAGAATACGGCGCTGCGATCGGTAACGCCTATATAGGACAACAAGTGTCTGGTGCAGTTGTTACATCGGTTACTGCTGTTACAATGGCATCTTATCAAGATTTAAGTGAATCTGAACATCGTGTTATAGTCAGTCCTCGAGCGATGGGACACAGCATCTCCGAGGTAGTGATGAAGTGGGGACATTCCCGTGCGACCATTTCACGAGTGTACCGCCAATATCAGTAATCCGGTAAAACATCAAATCTCCGACATCGCTGCGGCCGAGACAAGATCCTGCAAGAACGGGACCGCCGCGCGGGATTAGCCGAGCGGTCTAAGGGCGCTGCAGTAATGGACTGTGCGGCTGGTCCCGGCGGAGGTTCGAGTCCTCCCTCGGGCATGGGTGTGTGTGTTTGTCCTTAGGATAATTTAGATTAAGTAGTGTGTAAGCTTAGGGACGGATGACCTTAGCAGTTAAGTCCCATAAGATTTCACACACATTTGAACATTATTTTGAAGAACTGGACCAACGACGACTGAAGAGAATCGTTCAAAGTGACAGAAGTGCAACCCTTCCGCAAATTGCTACAGATTTCAATGCTGGGCCATCAACAAGTGTGTCAGCGTGCGAACCATTCAACGATAAGGTCGACTCGTGTGCCCTTGATGACTGCACGAGACAAAGCTCTACGCCTCGCCTCGCCTGGGTCCGTCAACACTGACATTGAACTGTTGATGAGGCGAAACATGTCTCCTGGTCGGACGAGCCTCGTTTCAAATTGTATCGAGCGAATGGACATGTACGGGTATTGATACAACCTAATGAATCCAAGGACCCTGCATGTCAGCAGGTGGAGGCTCTGTAATAGTGTGGGGCGAGTGCAGTTGCAGTGATATGGATCCTCCGATGCGTCTAGATACGAATCTGACAGGCGTCTCATACGTAAGCATCCTGTCTGGTCATCTGCACCCATTCATATCCATTGTGCATTCCTTCGGACATGGGCAATTCCAGCAGGACAATGCAACACCGCACACGCCAGAATTACTACAGAGTGGCTCCAGGAACACTCTTCTGAGTTTAAACACTTCCACTGGCCACCAAACTCCCCAGATATGAACATTATTGAGCATATCTCGGATGCCTTGCAACATGCTGTTCAGAAGAGATTTCCACTCTCTCGTACTCTTTACGGCTTTATGGGCAGCCCCACAGGATTCATGGTGACAATTCCCTCCAGCACTACTTCAGACGTTAGTCATGCCACGTGGTGCTGCGGCTATTCTGCGTGCTCGATGGGACCCTACACGACGTTAGGCAGGTGTGCAAGTTTTTTGGGCTCTTCAGTGTATATTTATAAATGAACAAAGGAAATATTGACTTTCGTAAGCAGAAAAGATAAATCAGTGGCGATTTAGGGGTGAGATACGGAGCGATGATAGCTTAGCACAAAGTTCTCACCGAATAATTTTCTTCTAGGATCGCCTCCGATGTCGTGTGCCAAACTTAATCACGGTTAACTTCCTTTTTAAGGTGCTTCACCAAGCTAACAGCCAGGCCTGGGTTACAGGAAACGCACCGGAAGCAGAAATGAGCCAAGAACTTTCTCACTCGGTCAGAGCATAGAGGAACGTCGCAATGAACCAGGCCTAGCCCACTATACGTGATAAGTGTCACAATTCATTCCAGCACACGAATAACGAGGCGAGCTCAACCAATCGGCTCGAGATGGCGATGCGCTGGCTGCCCCCTGTGGACGTGGAAAGTAAACAAGTTGTCACCATTTGAGAAATGATACACTGTGATACACTGACATGACGAAGAAAACGACGCACCACGAAGGAATTATCCGAACGAAGCGGAGTGTTGTAGATGTACAAACAAACAAATGATTAGAGTTTCAGAAAAGCTGGATGATATATTCAAGTGCAAGAACTTCAGAGATTGGGGAAGTCAATAACGTCTTGGTCCCCCTCGGACCACTCCTTATCCAAGCATTTATTCGACTTGGCATTGGTTGACAGAGTTGTTGGATGAACTTCTGAGGGATATCGTGCCAAATTCTGTCCAACTGAAACATAAGTTCGTCAAAATCTCGAGCTGGTTGCAGGGCCCTGCCCGGAATGCTCCAAACGTTGTCAGTTGGGAGTGATCCGGCGACCAAGGTCGGTTGGGCAAGCACGAAGAAAACCAGTAGAAACTCTCGCCGTGTGTGAGCAGGCATTATATTGCTGAAATGTAAGCATACGATGGCTTGCCATGAAGGAAAACTAAACAGGGCTTAATTGGAAGTGGAAGTCATCAGTGAAGTCAGTTCTAATCCAGTTAATGAGATTCCAGACCGAAGACGCCCAGGACAGAGGGGGGATACCTACCTGTCACCCACCATACAACCAGGGGTGATGGTCTTGAAATAATGTCCGCCCACACGGCGAGTGTTGATACAGCTTGTCTTCGCGCTCGTAAAATCCTACCTGGCTAGCAAGGTCGGCGGATCTCTGCCCAGTTGAGAACGTCTGGAGCATTATGGGCAGGGTCCTCCAACTAGCTCGCGATTTTGACGGCCTAACACGCCAGATGGACAGAATTTGGCACGATATACCTCGGGAGGACGTTCAATAACTCTGTCAATCAATTACAAGTTGAACAGCTGTTTGCATAAGGACCAGAGGTGGATGCTGTGAAGCTTTTTCTCTTGAATAAAACATCCAGTTTTTCTGAAACTGTAATCGTTAGTTTGTCTATACATGCACATCACATCTACCGATTTCCGTCCCATTCGAATATTACCTTCGTAGTGCGTTGCTGTTTTTTTTTTTTTTTTACCTTAGACTGTATTTTCTGTTAACTGCGTACGGGCTAGCATGTGGTATCTGGCTAGTTTTGGCTGAGCTGAGGCGTAGTCATCGACAGAAAACTTTTCCTGTATGCAGAACAGCAAGGAAATCGGCGTTTACCTGGAGGATTCTGACTGGCATGTCGCGAGTGTGGGTGGTCTCAGTATCGTGAATGAGGCAGCTTAGCGGCGCAGAGGCCGTGTCAAGAGAAACTGTAATATACATAAGAGTTTACAAGGGTCCTGGGAGAGCACTCACGCAAGTGAGAAGCCCGATTTGGTATTTCACCTTATCGCTTGTAGCGCCATGGTGGCGAGCTCACAAAAAAAAATGGCTCTGAGCACTATGGGAATTAACATCTGAGGTCATCAGTCCCCTAGAACTTAGAACTACTTAAACCTAACTAACCTAAGGACATCACACACGTCCCTGCCCGAGGCAGGATTCGAACCTGCGACCGTAGCGGTCGCGGGGTTCCAGACTGAAGCGCCTAGAAACGCTCGGCCACACCGGCCGGCGGCGAACTCATAGATCGTATCCAGAGATTCTGGGCAAATGTGCAAATGTTACGGACGCCGTAGGAGATCAGTCGCGTACACGAAAGTCGCTATCGCGGATGGCGCCAGTACAGCGAGCATGAGGCGATACTTGAAAATTTGGGAAGTAGTTTGGACTGCATAGAAGATCTTGCTTAGGATATGAGGTCCGTTCCTGAATTTCGCCACCGCTGCGCTGGTGTTAACGCTTGGGAGTTGTTGACCGGAGCTTTTGTCTTGCGAAATAGAGCACTCGTTGATTAGATGATGTCTTAAAAATTATCCAGAGGGGAGAACAGGTATCGCCTTTCGTACGGGCGGAAACGAGAGTTCTGTCACATTGGCCAGGGCTTCCACCATTCTCTCGGTTGAATGTCTCATACCGAATCATTGTAAATTTGTTTAAACTGAAAAATTAATAGACTGATTCTAGTAGTAACAAACTTTTAGGAGAAAATGTTCGCTACGTGGTCTCCCATTGGATAATCAGTATTTTTTCGCGGTCTTTCTGCAGCAAGTTCAGAGTTGGACGAGTGGCAAAGTGGAGAAGTTCTAGCTGTCATTAGAGGGAAGGAAGCTGAATGGTACTGTAGGCTGGGGGGCGAGCCATAGCAGTAATCATCGGCTGTGTAGTGACCGAGGTGAGAGTTTCAGCCTCTATGCCTGCCGTGGGCAGCACTTGCATCGCAGATGTCTTCTGCAGTTGCTGAAGTAGCCGACGATCTTCTCGCCTCTTAATGTTGGTAAGTTCTGGCAGCAAAGCGAGGCGAGATATTGGTGCTGAGGCAAGAGTAGGTGAGTTTTAAGTTGAAGCAAGGGGGTCTTGTTTCAAATCACGCTCTGGCAGTCGATGGCCTGACCGTTACTTACTTGCTTGGTTTCCTGAATGTACTTTCCGAAGCGCACCAGAACGACGCACTCATCAGGTCAGATATGAAACCGTGCACTTAATTTACTTGAATGATTTCGTGAGTTAGTTACCAAACTATCTTCTTCCATTCCCCGCGGACAGTTCTTGTTAGCCATTTTACTGTATGGATTTCATGTTCAGATTTCACCTCCACTGTGTGAGTCAGTTAACTATTACATTTGTTTTTCACCTGTTATTCCTCTTGTGGAATATTTTGTGATAAACAATGATCTAAGTTACCGATCTTTCAATTCACTATTTAGAGAGCTTGTTGTCACTATTAGTCTCAACAATAACCACACCTACGATTCACTTGTCAGGGCCAACTCATTTTCAGTCCGTTCCCATTGCACACGTTTCATCACACACTTCTCAGTCGGAGAGAGGCGATCTGCATATTGACTTTCTTCATTCGATTCAGATCAAAGGCAATGTTTAGATTTAGCAGCAGCCCAGTGGCGTTTGTAGTGTGGTTACCCAAGCGCTTGAAGTCCATCAGTTTGTGCCGTGCTGTTCTGGCGATAGTAACTTGCTTGTAAAGTTGTCCACACTGTCAAAACGTATGCGAGAGTCGAAAAGTTGCTTATGGTTCTCATTTATGGCTATTGTTATCAAAATGTTGAGGTAGCGGTGCTGAATGGAATCCTGATGGTGCGAAGCTCTCACGATCTATCTTTGCAAATTTTATCGGAAAAATCAAGAAACAGAAATGTAAAGAATGAAATCCTCCGACTAAAAGAAAAGCAGCTGATGAGGAAAACGCAATGAAAGTTTCACCAATCTAATTGTCACTACAAAGTAATTTGAATGTGCAAGTGGAGTCCGCCAAATAAGTCTTCTGCGAATATCACATGCAAAGGCATTTCCACCTTTTCTCCTTTCACTCTATCAGCAGCTTCATGGCGATGACTTTCAGAATCTGTTCAGTTCCCCGAATGGTTTTTACAAAAACTGCAAATGGATGTGTCCGTCTTTGCAAGATTTTGTTTACGATTGAAGCGTCGTTTACAAACCAATATTGGCAACATGAGCCACTGCTTAGTTGAACATTAACTCCGCTTCAGAGACGTGGATAAACAATTAACTTGGTCTGTCGAAGTATGGTGCGAGTTTTTCAAAAAGCGTGATGATGATCTCTATAGTTGATGGGGCTCTAAAAGGGTACAAGCACTTACAGTTCCTGACAGACCTGCTGCCGCAGTTATTGAAAGACTTCGCACTGGACATGAAACGGTCAGTGTGGAACTGTCAGTTCCGATAAGTGGCGGCGCTATGCCTAGCCTTCAAAATGGCGTATGTAACAGAGATGCATTCCAAGCATAGACTGTCATTAACTTTCTTATAGCGAAAAACCGCTTTTGAACAGTTTATTTCTAACCTATTGTAATGGTACGTAAATTATCAGCAATACTGTTGTTGTTGTGGTCTTCAGTCCCGAGACTGGTTTGATGCAGCTCTCCATGCTACTCTATCCTGTGCAAGCTTCTTCATCTCCCAGTACCTACTGCAACCTACATCCTGCTGAATCTGCTTAGTGTATTCATCTCTTGGTCTCCCCCTACGATTTTTACCCTCCACGCTGCCCTCCAACACCAAATTGGTGATCCCCTGATGCCTCAGAACATGTCCCACCAACCGATCCCTTCTTCTGGTCAAGTTGTGCCACAAACTTCTCTTCTCCCCAATCCTATTCAATACTTCCTCATTAGTTATGATTTTGATTGTGGCACCATACACAATCATTAACCTGGCTCCAGGGAGGTAGGGTGCCCTTCCCTATTCCTCCACTGGGGTAATTCCTGTCTGGCGCGTCCACGTCGCGGGGGTGGGCATCCTACACTTCAGTAGGCCGGAGTGCTAGGATGGCTGAGTTCAGGCAGGGACCCAATCCCGTGGGGTATAACACGGAACCCATGCCCAGGGTTACGGGTGAAGACCTTAATGGCAGCGACGGCGGAGAAGGAAGACTTCGGAACGGCGTAGCTGGCAGATGAGGCAACCCTCCTTTCTGGGGATTAAATGAGAAGGGAACCACTGCCTTGTGGTGGAGGAGAAACTCCAAAGGCTAAGGGAGACAACCCCAACAGAAAATCCTTCCTTGCGTTAGGCCTAGCAAGCCAGTAGGAAAGTGTTCATATATTGCTTTCAAAACACAGACGAGCCTCGGAACGAACCACTCAGGATTTGACCCCACTGCTTCTTCAAGTACTGGTGCAAATGACGGGAGACCTGATGTTACTCATCAGTACAAGAAGAAGAAACCAACTGGACTAAAAAATAACCTAAATATTGGCACCCTTAATATATTAACCCTCAATGGAAAAATGGAAGAAATGACAGATGTACTGACAGAGAGGAAGTTAGATATATTGGGATTAAGCGAAACAAAGTGGAAGGGAAAAGGTGAGAAGAATTTGAGAGGAGGAGGAAAACTGTACTGGAGTGGGAATAACAGGTCTGGAAGAAATGGTGTGGCAGTGATGGTGAATAAGAATGTACAAAGCTGTATTGAAAATGTGAGATATATATCAGACAGGATCATAATCTTAAACCTGAGATTCCAAAAAGAAACACTAAAAGTAATCCAGATTTATGCACCTCAAGTGGGATGTAGCGAAGAAGAGAAGATGGACTTTGAAAATGTGTTAGAAAACCATATAGAGAGTGCTAATATAGTGATGGGAGATTTTAATGCACAGGTAGGCAAAGACAGAAAGGGATTTGAGCAAGTATTGGGATGTTTTGGATATGGAGGTAGAAATGAAGAAGGGGAAAGACTCCTGGATTTGTGCCAGAGAAATGGAATGAAAATAGCAAACAGCTGGTTTATGAAGAGAGAAAGTCATGTTATCACCAGATACAGTTGGGATGGAAGAAAGAAGAGTGTAATTGATTATATTCTAGTAGATAGGGAATGGGGAGAGAAAGTAACAAATGTGAAGGTAATTCCAAGTGTGAGTGCTGATGGAGACCATAGATTACTGGTGGGACAATGGAAAATGAATCAGTGTGTGAAAAATAGAAAACAGAAGAAAGTGACGAGGATACGGGATTGGAAATTGAAGGAGAGTGAATGTACTGAGAAGTACAGAGAATTAATAACACAAAAATTTCCAAAAGAAGTTTTCTGCGATGTAGAAAAAGAATGGAGTTTATTCAAAGACACTTTAGTCGAAGCAGCACAAAAAGTATGTGGCAGAACATCTGGAAAGGAAAAAATGGAGCATGGAGAAAATGGTGGAAAACTAAAAATGACGAAGACCATAAAAGATATATAGAGGAAAAGAAGAAGTGCAAAGAAATAGTGGAAACAGCAAAGAAAAAGGCATGGGAAGAGTTTACAAAAAAACTTGAAGAAGATGTGAAGAGCAATAAGAAAATGTTCTATAAAATGATGAAAAATAAAAGGAAGCCTTCTGAAGTACCAGTAAAGATGGAAACAGAGGACGGTACCATTATTGAAGATCCAGGGAATATAAAAGATCTCTGGAAAGAACATTTTAAGAAGCTGTTAAACGCTGAGGACCAGGTACATGAGGAAACAACAAATAATGGAGAAATTGAGAGAAGTTGGGAAGCAGAATTAGGACAAATTACACAGGAAGAAATGGAAAAAGCTGTGAAGAAGATGAATGGGGCGAAAGCCCCAGGACCTGATGAAGTATCAGTGGACATGATAAGAGCAGCAGGTCCAGTGGGAATGCAGTGGCTGTATAGAGTACTATCAAGCGTGTGGAGAAATAGTAAAATACCTGGCGACTGGAAAACAGGAGACATTGTTCCCATCTTCAAGAAAGGCAATAAAAGACTTTGTAAAAACTACAGAGGAATAACCCTCATGAGTCATACAGCCAAGATTTTTGAAAGAATTTTACTAAATCGAATAAGTGAAAAGACAGAAAAGGAGCTGAGTGAAGAACAGCATGGGTTTAGGAAAGGAAGGAGCACAATCGACCTGATATTTTCTATCCGTCAACTGATGGAAAAAAGTTGGGAGTATAACAAAAGGGTGATAATGGTTTTTATTGACATAGAAAAGGCATATGACTCAGTTGACAGGGAAAGACTCTGGGAAGAACTGAAGAAGATAGATATAGAAGATGGATACATTAATGTTATAAAGACAATGTACAGAGGCCACAATTGTACAATTAGAACACCATTGGGGAACTCTGAATACTTCGAAATAAGACAAGGACTTAAGCAAGGAAGTATTCTATCTCCTGCGCTTTTCAATGTTGTGATGGAGGGAATGAATAGGACAGTTAAAGATATAGTAAAAGAAAAAGACAAAAAGATGATTTTTGCAGATGATATGGTAATATGGGGTGATAAAGAGGTAGATGTACAGTTACAGCTTGATGCGTGGAAGGAAATAATGAAAAGGTATGGATTAAGAATAAATAAAGATAAGAGTGAAGTAATGGTATTTGGAAGAGAGAAAGGAATCAATGGAAATATTACCTTGAATGGAGAACCCCTCAAAGTGGTAGAAAGTTTCACTTATTTAGGGAGTGAAATATCTAGGGATGGAAGAATAACTAACGAAATTAATAGGAGGTTACAGAAGGGAGGCAATTTCTACCAAACAATAAAACATCTGATTTGGAATAATGAAGTTCCAGAAAGAGCAAAACTCCTGATGTATAAGAATTATTACTTCCCTATTGTCACCTATGGTGGAGAAACATGGACAATGAAAGAAAGGGACTGGAGCAGACTGCAAGCAGGGGAAATGAAATTTCTCAGAGCAGTAAAGGGAAAAACAAGAATGGACAGAGTAAGGAATGTAGAGATTAGAAAGGACCTCAAACAAGAAAGTATGAGAGAAGAAATTGAAAGAAAGAGATTAAGATGGTATGGGCATGTTAAGAGGATGCATGGGCAGAGACTCCCCAAAATTATGGAAGAACTAAAGATGGATGGGAAACGACCTAGAGGGCGCCCAAGAACACGGTGGAAAATGGGAGTGAGAATATCTGTTGAAAGGAGAGGTGTGACCTGGCAGCAAGTGGAGGAAGGAAAGTGGTGGGAGGACCGAGCCAAATGGAGAGGACTCGTCAGCACCCAGACCCGGCAGTAGCTGGAGCGGGATTCGGATATAGATAGATAGTTATGTGATCTACCCATCTAATCTTCAGCATTCTTCTGTAGCACCACATTTCGAAAGCTTCTATTCTCTTCTTGTCCAAACTATTTACCGTCCATGTTTCACTTCCATACATGGCTACACTCCATACAAATACTTTCAGAAATGACTTCCTGACACTTAAATCTATACTCGATGTTAACAAATTTCTCCTCTTCAGAAACACTTTCCTTGCCATTGCCAGTCTACATTTTATATCATCTCTACTTCGACCATCGTCAGTTATTTTGCTCCCCAAATAGCAAAACTCCTTTACTACTTTAAGTATCTCATTTCCTAATCTAATTCCCTCAGCATCACCCGACGTAATTTGACTACATTCCATTATCCTCGTTTTGCTTTTGTTGATGTTCATCTTATATCCTCCCTTCAAGACACCATCCATTCCGTTCAACTGCTCTTCCAAGTCCTTTGCTGTCTCTGACAGAATTACAATGTCATCGGCGAACCTCAAAGATTTTATTTCTTCTCCATGAATTTTAATACCTACTCTGAATTTTTCTTTTGTTTCCTTTACTGCTTACTCAATATACAGATTGAATAACATCGGGGAGAGGCTACAACCCTGTCTTACTCCCTTCCCAACCACTGCTTCCCTTTCATGTCCCTCGACTCTTATAACTGCCATCTGGTTTCTGTACAAACTGTAAATAGCCTTTCGCTCCCTGTATTTTACCCCTGCCAGCTTTAAAATTTGAAAGAGAGTATTCCAGTCAACATTGTCAAAAGCTTTCTCTAAGGCTACAAATGCTAGAAACGTAGGTTTGCCTTTCCTTAATCTTTCTTCTAAGGTAAATCGTAAGGTCAGTATTGCCTCACGTGTTCCAGTATTTCTACGGAATCCAAACTGATCTTCCCCGAGGTCGGCTTCTACCAGTTTTTCCATTCGTCTGTAAAGAATTCGTGTTAGTATTTTGCAGCTGTGGCTTATTAAACTGATTGTTCGGTAATTTTCACATCTGTCAACACCTGCTTTCTTTGGGATTGGAATTATTATATTCTTCTTGAAGTATGAGGGTATTTCGCCTGTTTCATACATCTTGCTCACCAGATGGTAGAGTTTTGTCAGGACTGGCTCTCCCAAGGCCGTCAGTAGTTCCAATGGAATGTTGTCTACTCAGGGGGCCTTGTTTCGACTCAGGTCTTTCAGTGCTCTGTCAAACTCTTCACGCAGTATCGCATCTCCCATTTCATCTTCATCTACATCCTCTTCCATTTCCATAATATTGTCCTCAAGTACATCGCCCTTGTATAGACCCTCTATATACTCCTTCCACCTTTCTGCTTTCCCTTCTTTGCTTATAACTGGGTTTCCATCTGAGCTCTTGATGTTCATACAAGTGTTTCTCTTATCTCCAAAGGTCTATACTATGTCACTTGTTACTTGCATTTAATTACACTAACGAAGAGTTCATACGTTTAGTAAGGCAGCAATAGATGTCAATGCACTGAATGTGTTTTGTAGAGTACGTGAACAGGGCTGTTACTCTTATTTACCGAAAACGAAGTGTTGGATTTACTCAGTGACACTGTACAGTTATTCTGAAAGTATGACTCCTATAAAGCGCAATTTTGTATCTGATGTATGACTGTGACTGGGTATAAAGTAGGAAAAATAATATGGATAAAGTACTAATTTGAGAAATGTTTACAAAATGAAGTGAAAGTCCTGTATTTTTGTTTTAATATTCGGGAAATAAAGGGGCGAGCACTTTACATGGTAGCCGCCGATCACCCTCAGAGACCGCGCTGCCTGTTGTTGATATGTACTCTGACATGTGACCCCTCGTTGTAAGTGAACTACTCGACGTTTCTGTAAGCCATAGCAATACCACCTGCATGTATGCCGACAAAATGCTCAAGAAAATTATCTACGATATTACGTTGCGTTTCTCCCAGCTGTGTGTAATGCGACATATATGAACTCTGTACTGAGAATTTTAAACGTGACTTGTCGTTGATAAAACAACATAAAATTGAAAGAAAGGATAAGGATAAAACCTATCTGGTACATGCTCTCGAAGATGCAGATGGTGATAATGATGATGATGAGGATTTTAGAGGACTCATCCGCATTTGTTCAGGATTCTTGTTAAATCTGAAATTACGCATTTGGTAAGTCGCACAATGACGTGTCTTTCAAGCAATGATACGCTGACGAAGTACTTCACACCGCCCGTCATGGACACAGCTATTAATCGTTACTGGAAGGAACAGACAATTCAGTCGAGGTCACGTGAAACCGCAAGTTGCACATGACAAAGTATCTGTACCAACAAACAATTTTCTGACCGCAAGCGAGGAAATAACGAAACCATCCACAGCGCACGGATTATTCCCAATAGATTACCTCCGTGGTTTTGGCTAACGCAGAGGTCTCTGAATGACGACTCGTATTCTTCATGCCGTCGGAAGATCAGGAAAGGAGTTCCCTCAGCCTCGGACGCTAAATCAGAACCTACTTCATCGCCAATGTGGCGTCGTATGTACAGGTTTGCTCCATGGTAGGTATTACGGATTCTTTGTTTTGTGAGCTAAAAACTAAATGTGGAGTGGCCAGTATGTAACAGTGCTCTACCTGCTCTGCATGAATGGCCTTACGATGATACTCACCAGCTACATGCAGTAGTAGTAATATGTATCATTTAAATAACTTTTACATTGATCTAAATATTACTTGACGGTTCAGTAGACGATACTTTCTCATCGTTGCAGAACGAAACAGTTGTCAGACAGCAAGAGCTACCTGACAACGAGTCCTTCTCGAAACCAGACATACAGGTTTCTTACCTTCTGTTCCCCTACTCCACTGTCAAACTGCCTGTCATAAGTTGGTATCGTTCCATAACATCTCCTTCATCGATTGCAAGACCATAATCAGGGGAGAAAGACGTTCGCACAAAAACGAATGATATGTGTAACTAAAAGATGCCAAAAGTTAGCAAGTTGTGTGTGTGCGTACACATATATACGATACGGGGAAGGACAGTTTAAGTCCTAAATTTTTAAACTGTTTAATGCAAATAGATACCACCTACTGTGTAACTATCTTCAGTGGAATCATATCCAAGTCCTGATGACTTACCGTAAATAAAATCGCACATGGCACCACGCTGTTATTATAGATAACAGACCATAACATTTTAAATGGCAACGTGGTACTATGTGCGATTTTATTTACGGTGAGTCATCATGCGTAGGAAATAATTGTACTGAAGATAGATAAACAGTGGCTGAAATCGATTTGCATTAAGAAAGCCCGCATCTCGTGGTCGTGCGGTAGCGATCTCGCTTCCCACGCCCGGGTTCCCGGGTTCGATTCCCGGCGGGGTCAGGGATTTTCTCTGCCTCGTGATGGCTGGGTGTTGTGTGCTGTCCTTAGGTTAGTTCGGTTTAAGTAGTTCTAAGTTCTAGGGGACTGATGACCATAGATGCTAAGTCCCATAGTGCTCAGAGCCATTTGAGCATTAAGAAAATTAAATATTTACGACCGATATATATATATATATATATATATATATATACACTCCTGGAAATTGAAATAAGAACACCGTGAATTCATCGTCCCAGGAAGGGGAAACTTTATTGACACATTCCTGGGGTCAGATACATCACATGATCACACTGACAGAACCACAGGCACATAGACACAGGCAACAGAGCATGCACAATGTCGGCACTAGTACAGTGTATATCCACCTTTCGCAGCAATGCAGGCTGCTATTCTCCCATGGAGACGATCGTAGACATGCTGGATGTAGTCCTGTGGAACGGCTTGCCATGCCATTTCCACCTGGCGCCTCAGTTGGACCGGCGTTCGTGCTGGACGTGCAGACCGCGTGAGACGACGCTTCATCCAGTCCCAAACATGCTCAATGGGGGACAGATCCGGAGATCTTGCTGGCCAGGGTAGTTGACTTACACCTTCTAGAGCATGTTGGGTGGCACGGGATACATGCGGACGTGCATTGTCCTGTTGGAACAGCAAGTTCCCTTGCCGGTCTAGGAATGGTAGAACGATGGGTTCGATGACGGTTTGGATGTACCGTGCACTATTCAGTGTCCGCTCGACGATCACCAGTGGTGTACGGCCAGTGTAGGAGATCGCTCCCCACACCATGATGCCGGGTGTTGGCCCTGTGTGCCTCGGTCGTATGCAGTCCTGATTGTGGCGCTCACCTGCACGGCGCCAAACACGCATACGACCATCATTGGCACCAAGGCAGAAGCGACTCTCATCGCTGAAGACGACACGTCTCCATTCGTCCCTCCATTCACGCCTGTCGCGACACCACTGGAGGCGGCCTGCACGATGTTGGGGCGTGAGCGGAAGACGGCCTAACGGTGTGCGGGACCGTAGCCCAGCTTCATGGAGACGGTTGCGAATGGTCCTCGCCGATACCCCAGGAGCAACAGTGTCCCTAATTTGCTGGGAAGTGGCGGTGCGGTCCCCTACGGCACTGCGTAGGGTCCTACGGTCTCGGCGTGCATCCGTGCGTCGCTGCGGTCCGGTCCCAGGTCGACGGGCACGTGCACCTTCCGCCGACCACTGGCGACAACATCGATGTACTGTGGAGACCTCACGCCCCACGTGTTGAGCAATTCGGCGGTACGTCCACCCGGCCTCCCGAATGCTCACTATACGCCCTCGCTCAAAGTCCGTCAACTGCACATACGGTTCACGTCCACGCTGTCGCGGCATGCTACCAGTGTTACAGACTGCGATGGAGCTCCGTATGCCACGGCAAACTGGCTGACACTGACGGCGGCGGTGCACAAATGCTGCGCAGCTAGCGCCATTCGACGGCCAACACCGCGGTTCCTGGTGTGTCCGCTGTGCCGTGCGTGTGATCATTGCTTGTACAGCCCTCTCGCAGTGTCCGGAGCAAGTAAGGTGGGTCTGACACACCGGTGTCAATGTGTTCTGTTTTCCATTTCCAGGAGTGTATATATATATATAGTCCGGACACTTGGATGATGTCGTCCAGGATACCGAGCTGCATACATAGCACACGCCCGTTGGGCATTTTGATCACAATAGCCATATATCAACACGATATAGACCTTTTCCGCAATTGGTAAACGGTCCATTTTAACACGGGTAATGTATCACGAAGCAAATACCGTCCGCACTGGCGGGATGTTACGTAATACCACGTACTTATACGTTTGTGACTATTACAGCGCCATCTATCACAAAGCAAAAAAAGTGGTCCAACTAAAACATTCATATTTCTTTACGCACTACACGAATATGTAATAAAAATGGGGGTTCCTATTTAAAAAAAACGCTGTTGATTTCCGTTTGACCTATGACAGCGCCATCTAGCGGGCCAACCATAGCGCCATCTGGTTTCCCCATTCAAGCTAGACAAGTTTCGTTCTTTGTAGTTTTTTCGTTTGACGCTATTTCGTGAGATATTTGGGCCGGTCACTATCAATGGACGACCCTGTATATGGGCTCAACTAATGTCTTAAGTAGTGCTGGAGGGAATTAACATGAATCCTGCAGGTCTGTCCCTAAATCCGTAAGAGTACGAGGAGGTGGCGATCTCTTCCGAACAGCACGTCGCAAGGCATCCCAGATATGCTGAATAATGTTCATATCTGAGGAGTTTGATGGCCAGCGGAAGTGTTTAAACTCAGAAGAGTGTTCCTGGAGCCACTCTGTAGAAATTCTGGACGTGTGGGGTGTCACATGGCCCTGCTCGAATTGCTCAAGTCCGTCGGAATGCACAATGGACATGAATGGATGCAGGTGATCAGACAGGATGCTTACATACGTGTCACCTGTCAGAGTGGTATCTAGACGTATCATGGGTCACATATCACTACAAATGCACACGCCCTACACCATTACAGAGCGTCTACCAGCTTGAACAATCCCCTGCTGACATGCTGGGTCCATGGACTCATGAGATTGTCTCCACGCCCGTACACGTCCATCCGCTCGATACAATTTGAAACGATACTCGTCGGAACAGGCAACAGATTTCCAGTCATCAACAGTCCAGTTTTGGTGTTGACGGTCGAGGCGAGGTGTAAAGCTTCGAGTCGTGCTGTCGTCAAGATACACGAGTGGGCGCCCAGTTCCGAAAGTCCATATCGATGATGTTTCGTTGAATGGTTCGCATGCTGACACTTGTTGGTGGCCCGGCATTGTAATCTGCAGCTATTTGCACAAGGGTTGCACTTCTGTCACGTTGAACGAATATCTTCAGTTGTCGTTGTTCCCATCCTTGCAGGATCTCTTTCCGGCCGCAGCGATGTCGGAGATTTGATGTTTTACCGGATTTCTGATATTCACGATACGCTCGTAAAATGATCGACAGGGAAAATCCCCACTTCATCGCTGTCTCGGAGTTGATGTGTCCCATATCTCGTACGACGACTGTAACACCACGTTCAATCCTGATAACCTGCCATTGTAGCAGCAGTAACCGATGTAACAATTGCGCGAGACACTTGTCTGTCTTTTATAGGCGTTGCCGACCGAAGCGCCGTATTCTGTCTGTTTACGTATCTCCATATTTTAATACGCATGTCTATGCCAGTTTCTTTGGCGCTTCGAGACGACTAAACAAACATGTCACGCAATTAAATTTGACACAAGAAAAAACCGCTAATGAAAGCCTATTGCTCCGCTACAGTTGTATGTGGCTAGTTGACCGCCGCCGAAAATCAGATAGACCAGCCGTTCACGAACACAGTAAAAATTCCCATAATTATGGGGTGGAAGTCTATGTGCCGCAGGAAACTCTACAAGTTCTACAACACTTATACCATTTACAGCGAAAATGTATGTTGTTCTTTAGGACTTTTGCCTCTTCGTGCAAATACAAAATTTTTATTGGGATACTGGTATGTGCAGACACAAAAGAGATCGACATAAAAGTTGCCACAAAAAATTATAACGACAGAAGTTTGGAGAGGCATTTAGTCTCTCATTATGTTTCCCTTAACTTAACCTATCCTCCATGGCCCCCTCCTCCATATTCCTTTCGAGAAGGTCCAACAGGGCCACCAACATCTTCACAACGCAATGTCAGGATCACTGTCAATAGCGTTCAAGGAGAGTTGTCATGATAATTGCGTAATAAATGTTGCCTCTTATCCTTTGTTTTTAATAACGTTTTTGCTGTCAGTCACATCTATATTCATGCAGAGTTCCATACGTTCGTGGAAGAGACGTCCACTTTGTCCCACAGATTTGTGACTTCAAATTGTGTAATTTGATTTTACACACAGCTCTGCGTCTCACAACGGTAGTGTTAAATTAACATACGGAAGTGACTACGACAATGTGTAGTTAATGAAACTTTTTGTGCTCTGAAAATTGTCCTTCGTGAATTTGATGAACTCATTATTTCGCATAAATGTGCTCAGTATTTCACAGCAGAAAAAGTCAACAGTGCGCCTGTGTTACACTTCTCAGAAAAAGGTGGGCGCACCTATTTTAAAATAATCCGTCGGGTAGAAATTTCAGTGGCATATTTCAACATGAGTTGAAATCTTTCTCTATATAGATTTGTATTACAGTTTTAAATGAAGTGTTTAAGGTGTACAGGCAAATTTTAGTTTATTATTTTCTGTTTTCCCTAGCCGTTTTAACAAATTCTTTACATGATATTTGTGTTTGAATTGAAGCATAATGACAACCGCATCTGTGTTTCGTGTGCATATTGCTTGGCTTATTTTATGTTGCAGCTATGAATGTATACATAAATTTCATAGGGCTGTATCTTAAAGACATGCCGAGAAGCTTTTGTGTGTTATTTTATTCACTGAGGCGACAAAAGACATGGGATAGAATATGCATGCATACAACTGTAATTATCGGACTTTGAAAGCGGAATGATAGCTGGAGCTAGACGCATGGGACATTCTGTTTCGGAAATCGCTAGGGAATTCAAAATTCCGATATTCACAGTGCATGGAGAACGCGGAGGATAATGGCCTTCACTCAGCGACCGAGAGCAGCTGCGCATGCGCAGTGTTGTCTTTTCTAATAGACAAGCAACACTGCGTGGAATAAATCCAAAAATCACTTTGGGATATAAAACGAGCGTAGGACGGTGCGGAGAAATTTTACGTTAATAAGTTATGGCAGCAGACGATCGAAGCGAGTGCCTTTGCTAACAGCACTACATCGCCTGTAGTGCCCCTCCTGGGCTCGTGACGATATCGGTTGGACGCTAGATGACTGGAAAACAGTGGTCTGATCAGATGGCACACAATTGCATTAGGTAAGAGCTGATGGCGGGGTTCGACTGTGGCCGACCACACGAAGTCATGGACCCACGTTGTCAACAAGGCACTTTGCAAGCTGGTGATGGCTCGATGGAATGAGCTGGGCCCAATGGTCCAACTAAACCGACCACTGACTGCGAATAGTTACGTTCGGCTACTTGGAGATTATTTGCAGCCGTTCATGGTCTTCACGTTCCCCCGCAGCAATGTCCTGTCACTGGGTCACAACTGTTCATTATTGGCTTGAAGAATATTCTGGACAGTTCGAGTGAATGATTTGACCATCCAGATCGCCCGACATGAATCACATCGAACATTTATTGGACATAATCGAGATGTCATTTCGTGCACAATATCCCGCACCGGCAATACTTTCGCAATTATTGACGGCTATAGAGGCATCATGGCTCAACATTTATACAGCGGACTTCCAACGACTTCGTGGGTCCATGCCACGTCGAGGAGTTGCACCATGCCGGGCAAACTAAGGTCCTACACGATATTAGGAGGTGTCCCATGACTTTTGTCTCCTCAGGGTACAGTTCTTCAAATGAAAACATATGGTATGTAGTAGAGAACGTAGTTTTATGTGGAGACACTCTTGGAGAAATACACTCCTGGAAATTGAAATAGGAACACCGTGAATTCATTGTCCCAGGAAGGGGAAACTTTATTGACACATTCCTGGGGTCAGATACATCACATGATCACACTGACAGAACCACAGGCACATAGACACAGGCAACAGAGCATGCACAATTTCGGCACTAGTACAGTGTATATCCACCTTTCGCAGCAATGCAGGCTGCTATTATTCCATGGAGACGATCGTAGAGATGCTGGATGTAGTCCTGTGGAACGGCTTGCCATGCCATTTCCACCTGGCGCCTCAGTTGGACCAGCGTTCGTGCTGGACGTGCAGACCGCGTGAGACGACGCTTCATCCAGTCCCAAACATGCTCAATGGGGGACAGATCCGGAGATCTTGCTGGCCAGGGTAGTTGACTTACACCTTCTAGAGCACGTTGGGTGGCACGGGATACATGCGGACGTGCATTGTCCTGTTGGAACAGCACGTTCCCTTGCCGGTCTAGGAATGGTAGAACGATGGGTTCGATGACGGTTTGGATGTACCGTGCACTATTCAGTGTCCCCTCGACGATCACCAGTGGTGTACGGCCAGTGTAGGAGATCGCTCCCCACACCATGTTGCCGGGTGTTGGCCCTGTGTGCCTCGGTCGTATGCAGTCCTGATTGTGGCGCTCACCTGCACGGCGCCAAACACGCATACGACCATCATTGGCACCAAGGCAGAAGCGACTTTCATCGCTGAAGACGACACGTCTCCATTCGTCCCTCCATTCACGCCTGTCGCGACACCACTGGAGGCGGCCTGCACGATGTTGGGGCGTGAGCGGAAGACGGCCTAACGGTGTGCGGGACCGTAGCCCAGCTTCATGGAGACGGTTGCGAATGGTCCTCGCCGATACCCCAGGAGCAACAGTGTCCCTAATTTGCTGGGAAGCGGCGGTGCGGTCCCCTACGGCACTGCGTAGGATCCTACGGTCTTGGCGTGCATCCGTGCGTCGCTGCGGTCCGGTCCCAGGTCGACGGGCACGTGCACCTTGGCCGACCACTGGCGACAACATCGATGTACTGTGGAGACCTCACGCCCCACGTGTTGAGCAATTCGGCGGTACGTCCACCCGGCCTCCCACATGCCCACTATACGCCCTCGCTCAAAGTCCGTCAACTGCACATACGGTTCACGTCCACGCTGCCGCGGCATGCTACCAGTGTTAAAGACTGCGATGGAGCTCCGTATGCCACGGCAAACTGGCTGACACTGACGGCGGCGGTGCACAAATGCTGCGCAGCTAGCGCCATTCGACGGCCAACACCGCGGTTCCTGGTGTGTCCGCTGTGCCGTGCGTGTGATCATTGCTTGTACAGCCCTCTCGCAGTGTCCGGAGCAAGTATGGTGGGTCTGACACACCGGTGTCAATGTGTTCTTTTTTCCATTTCCAGGAGTGTATGTCTTTATTTTTTTTACCGCCTCATATTTGTTTCTATATTCAAGCATTCAAGGACCAGAGATTATGTCGATGACTGTGATGGAGGGAGGTTAGTAGTGATTCTTATTCCATTATACGGTAGGCAACTCAGCTTTTTTCCTAGTAATAGTTCAGCGTCGAGCGTCTGTTTCCATATACCACTAAGCATGTAATCAAGAATACATAGAAACATTTGTCTGTGGTACGTATAGCCTACCTCCAGCCCATCTTTTATGTTATTGTACTAGTGAATTTACTCCATGTGCTTTGAAACGAACCGCCTGTTGCATGTGTTTGCTGTGTTAATTTATTCGTTTTTTTACTCAGAATTATTTTTGTTCGTACTGGGTGAATGCCTGAAAAGGCCACGGTTTCAGTCTTATTTGCGTATATAGTCAAACTCAAGCCTGCGCTTATGTCATGCCATTTGCAATTCATCTTCGCTGTCTTATTTCATAGCTTCATCATCTGCGAATAACATTGTCTTACTATGTACATTCCTCTCATTATCCACGCCTGATGGTATTTTGTCTCTTTCCCACATTCTGATCATGTCATTTGTATAGATATTGCATAATGTTGCCGGCCGGAGTGGCCGTGCGGTTCTAGGCGCTGCAGTCTGGAGCCGAGCGACCGCTACGGTCGCAGGTTCGAATCCTGCCTCGGGCATGGATGTGTGTGATGTCCTTAGGTTAGTTAGGTTTAGTTAGTTCGAAGTTCTAGGCGACTGATGACCTCAGAAGTTAAGTCGCATAGTGCTCAGAGCCATTTGCATAATGTTGGTGACAAGGTAAGCTCTTATTTTACTTCATGATTTATTTGTATTTCAGTGTTATCTCTTTCCCCGTGTCAATTCGAATTCTGGTGTTCATGTACAGTCTTCTTGCGATTTGGCTAAGATGTTTAGGGACTCCACTTTTTTCCATTGTTGCTCATAGCCTATCTCTGTGAATTATATTAAATGCTTTTTCATAATCTACAAATGCTTAGTGAGTTTCCATCTAGATATGTCGTCACCTAGGTGGAAATTCACCCAACATTTGTGGATTATGAAAAAGGGTTTGGCGAAATTCACGGACATAATCTATGGCCGATAATGGAAAAAAGAGGAATCCAAATGGTTCAAATGGCTCTGAGCACTATGGGACTCAACTGCTGAGGTCATTAGTCCCCTAGAACTTAGAACTAGTTAAACCTAACTAACCTAAGGACATCACAAACATCCATGCCCGAGGCAGGATTCGAACCTGCGACCGTAGCGGTCTTGCGGTTCCAGACTGCAGCGCCTTTAACCGCACGGCCACTTCGGCCGGCAAAGAGGAATCCCTGAACATTTCAGATATTTCGGCCGTGACACATCGTATGAACAAAATATGGACGTACAGAAAAAAATTACTAGTTACCAACCTGTATGTGGCACAATAAGGAGAAAACTTGAGCATAAAACAAGGAAAGAACACAACTGAAATTTTATAATATGACATTTCCCACTTTATTATATTGGGCAGACAGATGAACACTGGGAAATAAAGACTAACGGCAACTGGAAGCACCAGAAATGAAGTTTCTAGGATCTGTGAAAGGCTGCACTAGGGAAAACAAAATTAGAAATAAAGCAATAAGGAAACAATAAGGGATGCAACTAATAATCAAAAACCGCAGTCCAGTACAAAGAAAAACAGAGAGAAAATATACTTCGTTCCCCGAAACAAAGACTTCCTAAATTATCAATGGACTATAAACAATGGAGCAAGAGAGGCATGGGACGACTGAAGAAGATAAGGTTCTCTCATGGAGCGGTCGTGTGTGAACAGTCTGATGAACACAGCATGCAAATTTGTCTGCACTCACTGCTCGCCGTGCTGCTGCCAAGCCGTCGACGGAGTGTTTTCATGTCTGTCATGTTCCAGAACTTACCTTTAACGTTACGTAAAGAAACCACACTCCTTAATCCATGGAACTGGCATAAATCGTGGCAAACAGTTACAACGAGTTCTATCATCTATACTCTGTGGCAACAAAAGTCATGAGATACCTCCTAATGTAGTGTCGGGCCACCTTTTGCCTGGGGAAGTGCTGCAACTCGACGTGGAATGGAACCAATAAGTTGCTCCAGAAATATTGAGCCATACTGCCTCTACAGCCATTCATAATTGCGAAAGTGTTGCCAGGCAGCATTCAGTGCACGAACCGACCTGTCGATAATGTCCCATAAATGTTCGATGGAATTCATTTTGGTCAACCTGGGTGGCCAAATCATTCTCTCGAATTGTCCAGAATGTTCTTCAAACGAATCACGAACAACTGTGACCTGGTGACGTGACATCGTTGTGTAGGAACATGAAGTCCATGAATGGCTACAGATGGTCTCCATGTAGCCGAAAATGACCATTTTCACTCAATGATCAGTTCAGCTGGACCAGAGGACCCAGTCTATTCCATGCAAACACAGCCAACACAATTATGGCGCCACCACCAGCTTGCAAAGCGCCTTGTTGAAAACTTGGGTCCATGGCTTCGTGGGGTCTGCGCAACACTCGAACCCTAACATCAGCTTGCTGCGCCAAGAGGCTGGGGTTGGATTGTTTCGGGGAAGAGAGACCAAAGAGCGAGATCATCGGTCTCATCGAATTAGGGAAGGAAGTCGGCCGTGCCCTTTCAAAGGAACCATCCCGGCAGTTGCCGGGAGCGATTCAGCGAAATCACGGGAAACCTAAATCAGGATGGCCGGACGCGGGATTGAACCGTCGTCCTCCCGAATACTGCGCCAAGAATAAGCACAGGCGTGGATTTGGGAAATTCTTGTAAATTTCGCGCAGCTGTGGTTGGAAGGCAGTAGTTAAAGGACAGACTGGCACATCGTATGGCAGGCGCGGGCAATGTTGATCATTTGCAAGCGATTCTGCGAGGCAGGTTTATGACACCGCCCACAGGCAACAAGGCAACAAGGCACTGTATGCAAGTGTGAAGTAATCAGGGCAGCACAGGGCACTGACGTGCTGTGGAGAACCCGTAAGTCGCAGTTACAACAGCGCCTAGTGACGTGAGTGTAGGTGCCAAACTGGCTGAGGAAAGCTGACTTTGTAATTATTAAAGAACACTCCACTTGTCCCATCCAGAAGAAGTCAAAGGCATTGGGAAGAGCTATACGAGAAGCCGATAAGATAGCTCGGAGGCTCAAATCGGGCAGACCTATTGCCATTCTGTCCGCCTCTAGAACTGGAGAGAATGATGATTGTTGCGGGTCAACCACGACGACCTTTTGGTGGTGGATATCGGCTGCCAACCGGGCCGCTGAAAGTAGCTCCCACCTCCGCTGCACAGGTGCGTCATAGCTGTGGCGGGGCGCGGCACGCCTTGAGTTGCACCGGCGCGAGGGGCGAATGGGCTGCTGGCCTCCTCTCTCTAGGTGACGTCATCCGACGGGTTGCAAGCTGCCGACTGCAGGAGCGGGGCCACACTGGTGCAAGGCTGTCTGCGGTCACTGACAGCTTTGCCCTGGGTGTACGGTCGAATCTGCTAAGGCTCACTACAACGACGACTGCTTCCCTGCGTCGCTCTACATTGGGTCCTGGAGCCGCGCGTGAGGGATCAGTCAGCCGTTTTCCGGGCCACGGGAGCAACCGGCAAAAGCGGCAGCCACTCAGCCGTGACCTGAGGAGGTGCGCTACATCTGCGAGGATGGGCGCCCCGGCATCGGCATCGGCGCTGATCCGCGCACGCACGCTGTGCGGCGCCATCGCCGATTTCAGCGGCTGGCCCGCTGCGTACCCTCGATGACACACTTGCCGGTGTTTCTCTGCACGATTAGGCGTGAGTCACCCCTCTCACCCAAATCGTACCTTTCTAACGTTCTGACGTATTACAACAACTGAGCTCAAGGGGTTGTAACAATTTGGAGTCAGGAAGTGGTCGTTCCGCTTTCCAACGCAATACGTTGTGACGGAAAGAGTCCCCAACGTCCAACACTACATTTTGGTGAGAGAGTTGGTTTTGGTGAGTGGTGAGTGGTGAGTGACGTAGATAGCAGCTGAGCATAACGTGGTGCAGTGAGTCTAAGTGTTCTTTATATTATTTTTGATGTTAGCTCTCGTTGTCAGAGTCACTTGTGTGAGCTAGGGCGCAAGGTGTTAAGAGATACTTTTGAGAAGCCACATGAACCGGCAGTGTTATCTTTGTAATGGTAGACGTAATATTTTAGTGCCAGTGAAGTGTTCATTTTGCACTTTGTCTGGGCACGAGTTGCCACGTACCAGAGCTGTAGCAGATGTTTGTTTCTTCTGTATGTAGGTGTTGTGGTCATCTGTGTAGTAGTTGTGCTGAGCGTTGACGGGTGATGATTCACGGGAGGAATTAATTTGTGATTACATTTTTTTTAGGGTTAAATGGGTTAAAAATCAGTTGAGTTAAGGTGGAAGTAGTGTATGTAAAGTGGTGGAAACATGTGCTACTACTTCGGATGCAATTGCTGCTTTAACTCGGCAAGTGCGAGTGTTAACAGAGCAGTTTGAGAGCATGAAGGAGAGAAATTTAGAATTTAATCTTGAGTCATAGGGTCGTAAGGAGAGTCATGATCAGTCGCAATCAGTGTAAAGGGAGAGTAAATCTGGAGTGACCGGCCGCGGTGGCCGAGCGCTTCTAGGCGCCCAGTCTGGAACCGCGCGACCGCTACGGTCGCAGGTTCGAATCCTGCCTCGGGCATAGATGTGTGTGATGTCCTTAGGTTAGTTAGGTTTAAGTATTTCTAAGTTCTAGGGGACTGATGACCACAGCTGTTAAGTCCCATAGTGCTCAGAGCCATTTGAACCAAATCTGGAGTGAGATCGGCTTCTGTTTCATTTGACCTGCCAGTGGTTGCATTGATTAATCCCTTCTCGGGCAAGACAACGGAGGGCGTGACAATTTTCGTTAAGGTTCTTAGGGAAGCTGGGGAAGTACATGGGTCTCAGATGAAGTAGCCCTGTATGTTGCTAATACGTGTTTGGCGGGAAACGCCCAGGATATGTTGTCTACCACAAAACATTAAATAAAGCACATTAGTTCCGGGAGTGGGCCGTTGGATTGTGCCAGTGGTACCAAAAGCAGAACAGTGCGCGATTTTTTCGGGAGAAATTAAGTCGTGTCGATGCAGCGCACCGAATTTGTGGAAGCATCCTCGGTTATAATCCGTAAGCTAAATGCAAAGACATAACTCGTACAGACCCAGAATGCAGAAGCTAATAGGGTACTGTTACAGGAGGCGGAAAACAGAGCAGTGGATGGTTTTTTGCGAGGTATATCCACCGAAATGTCACGGAGGGTACGTATGGAGAACCCAGAGGACATAAGAGTCAGCTCTCAGTATTGCAACACTTATAGAGGAGGTGGATAAGGCCACAAGGGCAGAAAGTGGACCACCGCGTGTTCGCTTCTGTCAGTGTTATAGATGCGGTCGGGAAGGGCATGTGATAAAGCAGTGTTAAGCGGCCAGAGTGCTATGCGTGTGGCATAGTGGGCCACCGGTCACGAGTGTAGAGGTACGTAGGGTGGAAAGTACCGGCAAGGAAAACAACTGTTAAATGCAGACGGGATTACTTCAACCGTCGGAAGGCAGTCCTTGTAGACCGTAACTCGGCACAAGTTAGTGCACAGACGGAATGAAGTTAAGGGGGCTTAGTGGGTGGCAGGAAACAGAAATTTGGAAATTTGTGGTAAGATCTTATGGGACCAAACTGCTGTGGTCATCGGTCCCTAAGTTTACACACTACTTAATCTAACTTTAACTGTGGACGACACACACACATGCCCGAGGTAGGACTCGAACCTCCGACGGGGGCAGCCGCGCGAACAGTGACAGGACGCCACAGACCACGCGGCTACCATGCGCGGCCAGGAAACAGAGATTTTTGGTGGCCACAGGTGCGAATGTATTTGTGGTCATTCTGGACTTCGTGGGAAAGAGGAGACTGGGGCCACTACAGTACAGGTTACGTGGGGTTGGCGATAATAGGGTGGAATTAGTGGGTACATCAGTAATGGAGTTTTCAGCCGGAAAACTAAGCTTAGCGAACGCATGGATGTGTTGCCATGCATGGGTGAAGATTCTTCAGTGGTTCTCGGGTTAGAATTTCTCGACAAACATCACGTTAAGATGATCTTTTGCAACGCACAGTGGAACTCAGTGGGACTTTGTCTGAACTGGGGGAGACAGTTGCAGCTGGGACAATGGCGCAAGGTTCACTTATCACGAGGTTAAGACCAATTAAACTGCGTACGTTTTCAGTAAAGATCGATCATCAGGATAAAATACCACCAGGTACGGGAAAGATACTGTGGGTTTCAGTGGACAGCGATTTGCAGTGGGAAACGTTATATGTGATTGAATCGCTCTGAAGCGGTGAAGAGTTGGATAGTTCGCATTGTTTTACCCGCAGAAGTTTAGCGCATGTGAGTGACATTAATGGGGAACAGATGATTCCGGTTAGTGTGGATAGCTTTGGCAGAGGGGAGGTGTCTCAGTCAAAGGGTGCAACAATAGCCACTCTGGAAGTCGTGGAAGATGAGGACTTCGATAGGTCGAGCCTAGAGGGAAGCCACAAGCAAACCGTCCATACGGAAGTGTTACGAGGGAAAGCAGGTCATTTGAGGTGCAGTGATCGAATGTCTATGGAGAACTTGTTGTTGAGGATTAGTGATTTATTTTGTGCGAACGGATGGTTACCGACAACCCCGCTGACGCAACATCACATATCGACAGGGGACAGTGCACCAGTTTATAGGAAGCCGTACCGTACAGCAAAGCAGCTACAGGATGGGATCATACAACTGAGTGATAGATCCTGGAGCGCAAATATTATCGTCGTCGATGGACGGGACACGGAAATACAGATTTTGCTACGACTACAGGTATCCAAACGCGCGAAACACTTCGGATGCTTATCCAGTTCCAAACATCACGGAAACTTTGGATACTCTAGGATAGTGTTGGTTCTTCACAACTATGGACCTCAGGAGTGGATACTATTAATTGAAGGTGGCGCCTGAAGTTAGGTCGAAAACGGTGTTTACCGTCCCAGCAGAACTTTTTCATTACAAACGCATGCCATTTGGACAAAAGAACGCAACGGCAACTTTCCAGCGGCTGTTAGATGGGGTACTGAGAGGATTAAAGCCAAAAACTTGTCCAGTCTATCTTGATGACGTAACTGTCTGTTCAAAACATTTACCGGAGCATGAGAGACGTTTCGAGGATATCTTTAGTAGACTATGAAAGGCACGTTTGACTTTAAGTGTGGACAAATGCCATTTTGTGCAAACTCAGATAAAGAAGTTCTTATTTTGTTCAACCGGTTCGCGTCAGATCACAGAAGTAAAGCACTGTGGGGCCTGGCTAGCACTTGGATAGATCACTGTCCAGGTCTACCGAATGCTGTTGGCAAGCGGGGTGCACGCAGCCCTCGTGAAGCCAATTGAGGAGCTACTTGACTGAGAAGCAGTGGCACCGGTCACGAAACCTGGCAGCGGCCGGGAGAGCGCTATGCTGATCGCATGCCCATGAGTATGCGCATCGGGTGACGCCTAAGGGTGAGGATGACACGACGGCCGCTCGGCACCGTTGGGCTCTCGAGGCCTTTTCGGACGGTGTTCCTTTTTTTAAGTCCCTTCGTATTTATTCGTAGCGATACGTTGCGAAACAACATGAAATAGAACGATCACACCAAGCGTCAGTTGTAGGGAAGGTGAATTGCCGACTTCGGTTAAATTACACACTTCTTGGAAAATGTAGTGCACCAGTAAAGAAGACCGTATGCAGAACTCTTGTGCAATCCACTCTTGAGTAATGCTCAAGTGTTAAGGGGCCTCAATAGGTAGGATCAAAGTAAGACATCGAATTAGTTCTGAAGCGCATTGCCAGATTTGTTACCCATCGAGTCAAATAGTAGGAGAGTGTTTGATGTTCCACGATTTTTCGGGTGTACATCCTGGATAGTATTATTCCTAGTTCCATCGTTTCGAATGATTTGAAGGTGAGTCACTGGCAGGATTTAAACAACTTTAGGGAATACCGTGGAGTAAACGCATGTGCGTCAGAGGTATACTGTTGTTAACAACAGTGTCAGTTACTATGCGGATAGTATATCGTGGCAGTCGGCCGCGGCTGTAAACAAATCAGATCTAAGGCTGCCCGAGGGGATAGGAGCAGTGCGAACGAATAAGCCCTGCCTCCCTCTCGAAGGGCTGCCATCCTACGTCCGCGTTCTGTGCTTCTACGAGAGCAGAACTGACGTAACGGCCATAGGGATCGTTGATTCCTTTTGTTGTGGTGAGCGTCGCTTTCAAATCCCTTTATGTACCAGGATTAGTCTCTTCATTCATAAAAAAAGAAAAAATGCAATACACAACACAAAGCTCACTGGAGTACACGAAGCGTTTGGTAGTGGCTACGGCGCAAATGTTTGCTGCGTTGGCAGTGGTGGTAGTTCAGGCCCGACCTCTACCGGTATCTTACGCAACTACAGTTCAAAACACTCCCCATCCAAAACTGCCACGATATAGTGCCCGCATAATACTAATACAAGATTAATGGTCTAAGAGTGAAGCTTAGCAAGTGCAGAGACAGGAAATCCACAGTATTTACGAATTATGCAGCTGACTATTATGGATGACAGACTTTACAATGTCAGGTAGTGAAGACTCAGAACAATAGCTTCCCTGAGAAGGCAGCCTCCAAATGAGGTGTTTCTACCACCCGTCGATCTGGAATCACTCGTCAGGTTTGAGCAGGTTGTAGGCCCTATGCTAATTCTATTTCCACTGCTTCCTTCGCCACTGAATCCTAAAGGATGAGGCTTTCGCCTGTATCTTGACTTTCTCGCAGTCCACGGAATGGTTAGTGGAAATACAGTGGTTAGCCATGCAGGGGACTCTTGGAGACGGGAGTACTGCTGGTGTTCGATGCACCGTTCCTGTACAGTGCGTATTGTTTTTCCTATGTACTTTTTACCACGCTCATAAGGAATTTCGTATATACCCACCTCCTGTAAAAGAGATCATCTTTCACAGATTTCAGCAGAGCTGCAGTCTTGGCCAGTGTGAGGAAGATCAGATTTCCTGTATGTTTTTTCATCATTCTGTCAATTTTTGAAGAAATATTTCCTACATACGGTTGGAAGTCCGTCGGCTTCACTTCACTTTCTTCTTGCTCTTCCTTTGGTTGGTCTGGCGTTTTCAAATGGTTCAAATGGCTCTGAGCACTATGGGACTTAACTTCTGAGGTCATCAGTCCCCTAGAACTTAGAACTACTTAAACCTAACTAACCTAAGGACATCACACACATCCATAGGCAGGATTCGAACCTGCGACCGTAGCGGTCGCGCGGTTCCAGACTAGCGCCTAGAACCGCTCGGCCACCCCGGCCGGCCTGACGTTTTCGCTTACAGACCTATGTTAATTTGTTGTTTTATATATCCATTTCTACTGTATATCTCTTCCAAGTGTGCTAGTCCACCATGTAGGTTGTCAGTGTCGGACACCACATGAGCCTTATGTACTAAAGTTTTAAGTACACACATAGCTTGCGAAGGATGGTGGCAGCTAGACGTCTGCTAGTATAAGTCGATACGGGTGGACTTAGGCACACGCAATGCCCTAAAAATCAAGTCTTCTTATGTCGAACTAATACATCCAAAAATGGCAGACAGCCACTCATTTCCCGTTCCATCGTAAATTTCATACTTTCATGAATGGAGTCAAGATGCTCAAGAAATGCCATCAATGTGTCTTCGACATACCTTCAGAACACCGTTGGTTTTAAAACGACAGAACTGAGCACTTTTTCTTCAAAATCCGCCAAAATTAGCTACCATGGATGAGTCTGTTCAAAATATTACTTGTCAAACAAAAAGTAAACAGAGATTAGTGTATGCTTAAATAATGTGGTTATTTTTCACTCAGACGTGTTGGTTTCTTGGCAGACTATGAGCGTACTTGAAATATAAAAATTCTGTGCACTTAAATGTTAATTCTTGGAAGGGTGTATGAAATTCTTTTCGCGAAACTTTGTTGAGTAAATCTGGGGAACTAACATTTGCAGAACTGTCCTAATGCGTCGACGCACATCGCGCGCCCTGGTCGTATAGACAAGACGAAAGAGGTTTGGGCTCTGACAGAGGAATACAAACAATCATTTCTCCCTCACTCCGTTTGTGGATGGAACAGTAAAGTGAGTAAATAGTATTATTCACCATACACTGTACAGTGACTTGCGTAGTGTGTGTGTTTAGGTGTAGATGGATCTGCATTATGGTGAGATATTCGAAAAATACCTTCTAACAAATTCCCCGAAAAAAATTTCGAAAATCAGATACTTATATTCTCAAAATCTTATTATATTACTTTTCACAACAGTTCATAGGAACGATTAGTCACTGGAAAGGAAATCATTATTTTAGACGTTTAGTTATTGTATTTAAACATTTTATTCACAAAATTCCACATTTCATAGCAATGAATAACGAGGAACATGAAAGACACAATATTTAAAGGTTCAACTGTTACAAAATAGGTCGTTATGTTATTTTCAATTGGACTGTGTTGCACGTCGGCTAGCTGGTGATATACGTACGACGGCAAGTAACAGGGATCATGGTGTACATTGCTGTTGAACTGGAATGTCTTCTCGGTGGAAGCTGAAAGGTCACTGTTTCTTCCAGCGCTGGAACATTTCTGAGAAACAGCTTTAGACAGGAGGCAGTGTTATAAAGGCTGAAGCGCAGTTGTTTGTAGCTGTCAACTCAAGTGACGACTTCAGGGAATCTTTGTAGTAAATGCGTTCCTATGAGCAGCCCGCATGTAGCATATTCTATTATGAATGAAAGACATTACAAAGTCCGCTATAGAATATATATTGTATGGAGTTCTGCCCGGATGCTGGTTAGCCACAACAGGGAAATTGAGAACAAAGTCAAAAATCCATTCTTTCGCAGGTAGCATCAAGGGTAATAACTTGTGTTTACTTTAAAAGCAGAGTTTATAAACACTAGCGACATTTACAACTATGTGCAATTCTGAAGATATCAAAACGACGTACATGTCGAAACTGAGTCTGAGTTGTCCTTCGATATTCAAAAACGAACTAAACGCCCTCTGTATGAACACTTTTCTCAAGGCTGTGCGTTATAAAACAAACCTGTTTACCGCTACCTCATAACCACATTTACTAATGTAAATTCAAACACACATTCGAATGACCAATATATTTCGAAAGACATTCAGATATATATGTAACACTTCTACGTTTTGATACATGGAAATCAAACATCTGCTGTTTCATACGCAATGGGTAGCTGCTGCTTGTGTGAATCGAGGTAGTAAAACAACGAAGGTCAATAGTTTGGGCACATCCATTAATGAAATGGAAGCTCTAACTTGACTTATTATTGTCGCGTTTCCATTCTAACTGACGCCTCCATTTTTACACACAATGAAAGACAAACGAGACTTTCTGGCAGTGAGCATAAATAAAATCTCTGCTCTGAATATCTTCTGATGTAGCTCGAATTATCTTCTTATTTTCATGGATAGTAGATCGACAGCATACACTAAGTCCATAACTGATTGCCTTCAGCGTAGTCTCTGACACGTAACGTAAAATTACGGAACATTTCAGTCAGACTTCGATTTCGCGTAACGTAGTACTGCCAAGACCTTAATTTTTCTTGTAATTTTCTGATTCATTAAATGCCAGACATACTAAATACACTTACTCGTATTAGTATCTCTGAGTCATCCGAATTTTCGCGTCCAATTCTCAGTTTCGAGTACGCGACAAATAATAGTAACGTTTATTGGAAAACGGGAGGTCGCACAATTCATAGTGACATAACAGGTTTCGTAGAGGACTGCTTCATTTAAATGACCCATCACATCTGATACATTGTGGTTTTCGTAGGTAATTTTGCATCATTTTGATCGAACCACACATCAGAGTGACTGTGTTGTTGCAGACTATGCAGAGTATATAACTAACTCGGCACACACAACTGAATGCAAGTAAAAAGTCTATATTTTAATAATAAAGAATTAATATAGCCATATAAAATCATTTATTGCCTCCAGCACATTCATCACTGGAAGTTTTTAACGCCATATCAACCTTTACGCACAGTGAATGACTTACATCAACAAAATTATTATTACAATTTTTGTAATGGGGAAAAGTAATTGGTTTTAAATGTCACCAATACCAATGTCTTTTTCTAGCAAATCCAATGTCAATAAACAATTATAAATGGAGATTCTAAACCAAATTAACTGGTATTCTGCGAAGGACATCATTTAAAATCCTTAATTGCGTATTTTTGGCGTTCCACCAACAAATCTGTTGGAATAGCTTTTTACACCTAACTAATCACGTAAATGGCGCAGTCTTTAAATAAAACCGCTTCTGAGAGAAGTGACGGAAATTGCCGATCTCTTGTATGAACAAGGCCGAGTGTCAGTCAGTGCCGACGGCTCCGTGATATTTCTTATAAATTTGTGGCTGGAAAGATGTTAGCCACGTTGACTTGAGAAGCAGGGTTTTTATTTTTTATTGGAAACATGTAACTGAGTGTTTCTTTTTTTAAAACTGATGTAACAACCAATAAGCAATAACTATTGTATAGTCGGCCTGAGACTTTCCACCTTAGACTGTACAGTCGATCAGAAAATAAGTATTTTTAATGAATGTGAAAATGGTTATACAGCCACTTGATGCGTTATCCAGACAAATTTCGACATAAAAAGTGTTGCCACTGGCCAAGAATGTCACAACCTCAAAAAGACGACTAGATCAGACGTCGAAATATTCTGCACGCAGAATGGAGTCATCAATACGGCAAGGAACCCCGAAAATAAATCATCACAAATCCCGCTAACCACGGAAATCACACGAGTTTCCCGTTTTCTGGTGCAGATCAAAACAACGATTTCAGTTGCGAAAAAAGAAGAAATTTGCAGAGCCAATCCCTTGCAATGAAGTTTATTTAATATCGACGATATTTTCATTGCGGAGCTTCACGTCTCCTTTTTTACGAAGACAGGCTGGATTTGAGATATCGCTCTCATAAAACTAATACACGCTGCTGTCGGCTGTAGTGCTCGACTGATTATGTTGCCGTTTCTGTTTCGTACTGACTGACTGACGGATTTCCTCGCGTGTTAACGAAGAAAATAAAGCAATGGATTGTCTTTCACTGCACATACTCTGACGACCTGCGTCGTGACGTGGGGACTTCACATTACGACGTCACTCCCACGATGAGGTTGTCCGCAGCATGGTGACGTCACCGCTGGTCAGCTGGTTCGTCCGTATCGCTGTCTTCCACTTTAATGTTACTGCTCGTTTGTGTCTCACTGCTCGATGCCGTGCCAGGACGCTCCGCGTTGTCGATTGACGTAAGGACCCTCGCAACGCCACTCCTGCATACATAGGCGGTAAATAAAAAAAAACGTTAGACATATGTTAATGTTGGTAGCGTTCTGTTACATAATTCAATAAGGAATTAAAAAATATACATAGTTTACAACTGGGCCCTCTTGTTGACCTTTAAAAAAAAATTGCTCCAAGCACTATGGGACTTAACATCGAAGGTCATCAGTCCCCTAGACTTAGAACTACTTAAATCTAACTAACCTAAGAACATCACATACATCCATGCCCGAGGCCGAATTCGAACCTGCGACTGGCGCAGCAGCGCAGTTCCGGACTGAACCGCCTAAAACCGCTCGGCCACAGCGGCCGGCCTGCTAATGGGGAAATGCATTGAGGTAAGAGACATTGTCAACAAGTATCTCGAAAACGGCGAAGCTTCCCCAATGGCGATATCATCTTTCAGCACTATATCTGTCCGTGTCTCTGAGCCAGAACCGGGCTACAGTGGTTTGAGGAGAATTATAGTGAACTCACGTTGATGTGAGGGAAATAAATTCGCCTGTAAATCCTATGGAACTCATCAGAGTCGCTATGAGACAACGCATACGCAAATCAGCGGCCCGTTGTTTACGCAAACTGTATCATCTGTGCGCCGCGCGGAATGGCCGTGCGGTTAGAGGCGCCTCCCGCCGGAGGTTTGGGTCCTCCCTGGGGCATAGGTGTGCGTCTTGTTCTTAGTATAAGTAAGTTTAAGTTAGTTTACGTAATGTGTAAGTCTAGGGTCTGATGACCTCAGCAGTTTGGGCCCTTAGGAATTCACATCACTCACTCTCTCTCTCTCTCACACACACACACACACACACGAACTGTGCGTAGACATCTAATGCAACATACCTCCACAAAGCAACCAACAAACTAACGGATCTCTGATACGCAGAATCGGTGATGTATTTCGTTCCAGAGGCGTACAAAAATGCCATTAAGCAGGTGATCATAAAGTTTTGGTTCATGGATGGAAATAATCGCGTTAATTGTGATGGTAAGTTTATCGTATGCTACATTCCTTTGTTTACAAAGATTCCTTTGTTTTCAAAGATTCCGTCTGTGTCGCGTCGTTGCCTCTGGTTTGAATGCATTTCCCAAAGTCGATGAGTGGGTCCGGACACTACAGTTTATCCCAACCACGGAACCTTCACAACGACAATTTTACTGACAAATTACACTACTGGCCATAAAAATTGCTATAACATGAAGATGACGTGCTACAGACGCGAAATTTAACCCACAGGAAGAAGATGATTTGATATGCAAATGATTAGCTTTTCAGGGCATTCACACAAGGTTGGCGCCGGTGGAGACACCTACAACATGCTGACATGAGGAAAGTTTCCAACCGATTTCTCATACACAAACAGCAGTTGACCGGCGTTGCCTGGTGAAACGTTGTTGTGATGCCTCGTGTAAGGAGAAATGCGTACCATCACTTTTCCGGCTTTGATAACGGTCGGATTGTAGCCTATCGCGATTGCAGTTTATAGTATCGCTACATTACTGCACGCGTTGGTCGAGATCCAATGACTGTTAGCAGAATATGGAATCGGTGGGTTCGGGAGGGCAATACGGAACGCCGTGCTGGGTCCCAACGGCCTCGTATCACTAGCAGTCGAGATGACAGGCATCTTATCCGCATGGCTGTAACGGATCGTGCAGCCACGTCTGGATCCCTGAGTCAACAGGGACGTTTGCAAGACAACAGCCATCTGCACGAACAGTTCGACGACGTTTGGAGCAGTGTGGACTATCAGCTCGGAGACCATGGCTGCAGTTACCCTTGACGCTGCATCACAGACAGGAGCGCTTGCGATGGTGTACTCAACAACGAACCTGGGTGCACGAATGGCAAAACGTCATTTTTTTCGGATTAACCCAGGTTCTGTTTACGGCATCATGATGGTCGCATCCGTGTTTGGCGACATCACGGTGAATGCACATTGGAAAGGTGTATTCGTCATCGCCATACTGGCGTATCACACGGCGTGATGGTATGGGGTGCCATTGGTTACACGTCTCGGTCACCTCTCGTTCGCATTGACGCCACTTTGAACAGTGGACGTTACATTTCAGATGTGTTACGACCCGTGGCTCTACCCTTCATTCGATCCCAGCGAAACCCTACATTTCAACATGATAATGCACGACCGCATGTTGCAAGTCCTGTACGGGCCTTTCTGGATACAGAAAACGTTCAGCTGTTGCCCTGGCCAGCACATTCTCCAGATCTCTCACCAATTGAAAACGTCTGGTCCAAGGTGGCCGAGCAACTGGCTCGTCACAATACGCCAGTCACTACTCTTGATGAACTGTGGTATGGTGTTGAAGCTGCATGGGCAGCTGTACCTGTACACGCCATCCAAGCTCTGTTTGACTCAATACCTAGGCGTATCAAGGCCGTTATTACGGCCAGAGGTGGTTGTTCTGGTTACTGATTTCTCAGGATCTATGCACCCAAACTGCGTGAAAATGTAATCACATGTCAATTCTAGTATAATATATTTGTCCAATGAATACCAGTTTACCATTTGCATTTTTTCTTGGTGTTGCAATTTTAATGGCAAGTAGTGTATTATCGCGGACAGTGGAGAGGTACGAATATGACAAGCCAATTGGGGTATCAATCGAAGCGTTGTACAATTAACAGTGAGCTTTCGCATGTTCTGCCGAGTTGTTGCCTCCATTTTCTGCACAGTATTTCTTCGACCGATCCAGCCATCTTCTTCAGGTGTTGCGAGTTTTGCTGATATGTGTACTAGTTGCCTCGACTGCCAACCATACTGTGAATTACTGTTGTCCTCAGGCCGCTATTTATAGCCGAGTTTGATCCCTGATGCCTACTCCGTCCTTTGACTCTCTTTAGTTTTTGTGAACCCGCACTGATATTCTGTGTACCGTCATCTAATTCTTGTGCATGTGATGGTCGGCGATATATTATATAAATTGAGTGCCAGCGTTATTTAATCAGAAATCTCCGTCCCTGTTTATTAGGTTTTTCTGACATCGTCTTTTCCTCGAACGCCGTCTCAACCTCTTTCTCAAGAATTCTTGATTTTGATTGCATCGCCCATTCAGTTTGATGATCTGAGAACCCATTTCTTCGGAACACTATTCGTAGGTGTTGTAATTCTTCGGCGAGGTTCGCTTGGTTGAAAGTGTTCGAACTCTATAGACTAAGGTCTTTAGCACTGAAGTTCCTTGTGGCGCATAGTGATGGCTCGAAGCGAAGACACAGAGGTCAGTGTGCGTAGGTTTTCTATATGAACCGTGGCCTAGGGACCCGTCCGTTATTCTCTTGACTAACACGTCGAGGGAAGATATTTGGTTCTCTTTCTAAAGTCCCATCGTGAGTTTTATGTTACAATTGATGGAGTTTAAATGTTCCAGGGACTGTTGAACATGTTCCGCCCCATCATTATCATATTGAACGGGTGATGCAATCTTTTACGGCGTAAAGTCAAGCATTGGCACGCCAGTCGGAACCGATAGAGAAGAGATGGCTGTGAGAAGTCAGCCAATCGTACGTTGACCGGACCTCCTTCCGGGACGACATTGCGATAGCAGTGCCCCTGTGTGAAGAGGACATAAGTGCCGCGAGCGACTGGCAGCGCCTAGTTGAATAACAACCTCAAGACTAGCGACTTGGACAGAAGCCTCAACCCTGGTTACTTCGCTTGTACGCTCTATGTAGCACAGACTTGGAATTATTTATACTGAAGAGGATTGCTTATTTTGTGTGTCACCCTTTGCTTGCGACACTTCTGTGTAATTGTCAAAGTTAAGTATTGTGTCTCTTCTTTTTATAATAAAACTCATTAATACGACTTGTTTGATCTGATTATCTAGGGAACCGAATAGGAAGGATTCCTAGACACCCCATATTTGACGATAAGGCTGGACGTAATACAAACAATATGAAGAACGTCTGAGAAAAAGGTTGAGACTGGTGTGAACGAGGAAGAAAATGCAATGATCGCATTTCTACCTTATGTTGGCCCAATATCCAGAATGATCGGTAGTTTACTACAGAAACATGATGTCCAATGTATTTTGCTCTCTTCAAATAAGTTAAAAAAGTATTTTTTGTGATGTTAAAGACAATCTAGTTCTCCGAAAGCTGGGCGTGTATTGTATTCTATGCGAATGTGACATTTCTTACTTGGACTAGACTACAAGAACGGCCGAGTAAAGATCCAAGGAACATCAGCGACGTATTCGACTAAAAGAACCAAGCAAATCAGCTGTGGCCGAGCACTGCCTCGAATACAGTCATGAATTGAAATACGATGAGAGCAGTATCGTGCTGGAAATGCCAAGTTTCTGAGACAGCATAATTAAGGAGCCTATCAAAATAAAAATTTAATAAACAGGGACGCCGGTTTCAATTTAAATAACGCTTGGAGTCCGCCTCTCAATTCTATTAACATCTGACCGGTCGTCACGTCCAACACAATTGGAAGATGCTGAAAGAATTTGCTGTGCACGGAATATCAGTGCGAACTTTGAGAAATGAAACAGCGTCATAAGGCGTAGTGGGCGTCAGGAATCGAACTCGGCTATAAATAGTGGAGAGTGACCAACAATAGTTCACAGTCTGGTACACATAGTCGGCGAGTACACATTGCAACAAAACTCGCGGCACCTGAAAAAAATGGCTGTGTCGGTCGTGGAAATATTGTGCAGAAAATGGAGACAACAAACATCCGGGAGCTCACTATTAATCAATCGCTCCAAGAAAATATTAGAGATCACAATGAATTTTTCGTTTAGGCGACATCGTTCGCAAACTGTCAATCACCAACTTTCTCCTCCAAATGCCAAAGTATTCTGTTGACTCCACCCTACATAGGTAGAAATGACCATCGTAATACAGTAAGATAAATCAGAGATCGCACGGAAAGATTTAGGAGTTTATTTTTCGCATGTGCTGTTGAAGAACGGAACGGCAAACAAAGAGTCTGAAAGTGGTTGTGTGCACTCTCTGGCGAAATATTCAGTATGTGTTGCATATTCAAGATACGGATGTAGCTGCTGAAACTTGGAAAGAGAGACGGAAGACGAACAGAGATCTGCCTGAAACGGCCATGAAGACCTGACCAAGCAAATGCCATGGTACGAACTATCGAAGTAGGTTTTGGTGCCGCCTGAATAGGATGCGAAAACGCGACGCCAGAATTAGGTCTATCCTACACACATATGGCAATGTATATAGTCCTGCAGAGCAACAGGGCAGATGGCAGAACGCATCGTCCAACAGAACTCTACAAAGTCGGGTGACGCCCAGCAAGCTACAGCGAAGCTGTTAACTGGACATCGAATGTTGATATATAGGGCCTCCCAGAACTGGTGTAATAAACTGCGAGCGGCAGTAGAGGGTATCTTGAGAATAAATGCCCATTTCCGGGACTGTCATCCAACGACGCTCCAAAGCCGTGAAGTTATAGGTGCCGGCACATGACACTGGGCCACCCCTTCGGCAGCAAACGTGATTTTGTAAGCTGACGGACCGGATGTGCAACGTTATGTAATGTTTGCTATTCAGTGATCGCGACTGACTGCCATGCTCGGCAGTGGAGAAGATGTAGACAAGCCTTGTCTACTCTGAACGGAATGTTCTGTTGCATTGGTGGATGACGGTTTCGGAAATGGGTTTCTGTAAGCAGCTAATTTTTCTCCTGTGTACCGAAATACATTGGGGAATTTAGAAGGTTTTAGGAGGAAAATAAACTTTGGATGGAAACACATGCCTGAAACCACTATCCACTGAGGTAACAGAGCATCGCATTCATAGGAGACAATGCTCATCTACACAGCAGCTAGCTCCACCCTCTCCTCTGGCGATCGTGGCAATCAGCCGCGATCACTGAATAACGAAGAACATTACGAGACGCTCCGCCTACAGTCTTCCGCACCAACAGTCACGTTTGCTGCCGAAGGGATGGCCTAATTGCAGGCGCCAGAGGCTACAACTTTGGCGCACTGCAGTGTCGTTAGTTGACGTTTTTGGACACGGATTCCTACCCTGGATTTGTTCCTCAAGACACCCTATACAGCCCCTCGAAGTTTGTCGCAATATTTTTGGTACAACATGTAGACCTGTGAATGAGGAATTCTGTATCTTTCGTAGTTTTCTGATTTGTATTAGATTTTATTCTCTCAGATTTGTTATTTGTAATTTTTCCTTGTAAAATTTGTGATTTGTAACTTGTTTCCTTTTTTATCTGTAATTTGTAACTTTTAGATCTTAGTATGTAATACGACTAATAATAACTGAGCACTTCAGATTGTTTCAAATGGATATCTTATTGATTGTCTCCTAATTTGTGGCAAACTCAGTGTATTTACACACTCAAGTTAGCAACAAAATTTGTGCACCTGGAAAAGCAGTACTCGGCTGATTCAGAATTTCACTGCTGTAATGATGCAACTGGAGTTAATAGGAAAACCTACTTGACCTTTATAGATTTACAAAAAGCATTTGACATGGTTAATTGGAAATTGTTATTCCCAACAATGAAGGAAATAAATCTTGATTGGAGGGACACAAGATTAATCTGGAATATGTATAGAAGGCAGGAAGCAGAGATAGAAGTGAATGGTGTGAAGAAAACAAAAGTAAGGAGGGGAGTAAGGCAAGGTTGCCCATTATCACCATATTTGTTCAACTTATTAATTGAAAAAAACATTGAAAAATCGAAAAGAATAACCAAAGGAATTAAAATTAACTGGGAACAAATACACTGTATCCGTTTTGCAGATGATATAGTAGTACTTGCTGACTCAGTAAAGGAAATGGAGTTTATGTTGCTAAAATTTGCCAAAATCCTAACAGAATTCAGTCTAAAAATAAATAAGAAGAAAACAAAAACTATGGTAGTAGGGAAGACAAAAGAAAATGGTTAAGTTAATATTAAACTAGAAGATGATGTTCTAGAGCAGGCTGAGAACTTCTGTTATTTGGGGAGCACAATCACTGACGACAATAAATGTATCACATATATAAGGAGAAGAATAGCCTTGGCAAAGGAAGCTTTCCAAAACAAAAGAAATTTACTAACAGACAATCAAATAAGCCTAGAAAGTAGGAATAAGTTTGCCAAAACTTTTGTCTGGAAGTGTCTTAACAGACGGATGTGAAGGGTGGACTCTGGGAAAGGCAGAGAAAAAGAGACTGGAAGCAATGGAAATGTGAATATGGAGAAGAATGACGAAAACAAGCTGGATAGATAGAAAAAGTAATGAACAGGCCCTAAGAGAAGTGAATGAGAACAGAACGCTGCTAAATTTTAAAGGAAGAAGAAAATAAAAAATAATAGGGCACATAATGAGACACAACCAGTTCCCAAAGAATGTATTTGAAGGAAAAGTTTTAGGGAAAAAACCAAGAGGCAGGGCAAGAGCAACGTCTTTTAATAACATCAAAGAAGATATAGGGATAAAATCGTATGAAGAGTTGAAGAGGGTGAAAATGCAGAGAGGGACGTGGCTAAATCGACAAGGCATAGCCTTTAGTTTATGATGATGAATAATGCAACATCAGTTCTTTTTGAAGAGGGAGTGAAATATGGAAGGAATTCCTTGGAATTTTCTGACTGGTGCCAAAATAATAATTACAAATAAACCCTCTAACAATAACGTAAGGTTAGGTAAACAGAAACAGAGACCAAGCCTGTAACATCGGGAATATTTATAACTCGTCCACGAGCTGGCAGCAGAGCCGAGCTGGTGACATCACACAGTTGCGAAGAACTTGTGAAATGCTACCTACTGTCACAGGGTTGATGTTTCCCTGACGACGGTGCAAGGCTGCATGCTGCTAATATAACACACTACGCCCTGCATTCGTTCGTTTCGATGCGGGTTTCTGGCTCATCTGCCTACTGCGATCGCCACGTTTTCGGTTCTCATAAAGAAACCTCTGAAAAGTTAGAGCTTCGTCTGTAAACAAGCGGAGAGTTGTTCTATGAAGAATGGATTATCCTTCTTCATAGAAGATGTAGAAGAACATGCATTACACTAGGATAGGGGTACATACTCTTCGACTCATGCGAACTAAGGTAAATGAAATCACACAATGTAGAATTTCACGTGCGAAATTATCTCCTATGGTTTGTAAGCAATCTAACACGGCCCTAAGTCGTAACTTAAGATTTTTTAATAAAAAATATTTAGTTCACATAATTTAACAAATGTTTAACCTACAGTATTAACATTGGAAAAATTAGGCTACGGAAGCTAAGGATGTGACATCGTTTGTTTCCCTTTTCTTATAAATAGGGATGTAACCCTTCGTTTCTCTCTCTCTCTCCCTGTACTTGTTCCTCGTGTGCGTGAGTGTCGCTCTGGGGAGCAAAGACATCTGTTACTGTACTGGAAAAGTTCCGATCTGTGGTAATACATTGCAAAGGGAGAAAATATTGGATTTCATTTGACAAAGCATCAACATGCGAAAACCTGCGAATATAAATGGACAGATAATTAATATTTTCAATTCTTAATTAAAGGGATTTAGTTAAAAAGGATAAATAATTTGAAACAGTTTTTTGTTCATTTATAGGCAATGATTTTATTATGTGAAAGATCCAACTATATTAACTGACAAATTTACGCTAAACAATGTACGCACAGTTCACTTGTCTCATTAGATCGCCGAATCTCGAGTTCTTGTGATATCTCTGACCAGCATTGTTACCGATGATACTGGAACTTGAAAAATGTACTAAAACTCTTATTAAATCTGATCAATACCGAGAAGTGACTATATTTATCAGAGGTCAGGGATTAAGTAAATCTGAGAGAGACTTCGCACAGGCAGCATCTGAGGAGACGCCACAACTGGCGCCCAACGTACGGCACGAACCAAGAAAGAAGAAATAGTGTAAGCATCTCATCTTAAAACAATTTGTGGATTATGAATTATTGCGAAATATTTAAGTAAATGTTTCTAATTGGAGTTTATATACTTGTATATGTGCATTTAACTAATCTGCAATTTATCTGTTTCATGTATCCCGTATATTTGATTTGTGAACCAAACGAGACTCACTAAATGTATTTCACTTAGTGAGGACCTAACTGAATACTGACCTGCAGTTGAGCTGATCTGGCCACGTGTACCAATGGTAAGGCCGTTACTATCCGGATAATCTGACTTTTGCCGTACTTTAACATGATCAGTTATTAGGCAGTGTAGAATAGTTCGTGTTAAATAAGGCGAGACATTAACTAGTCCTTGTAGTTATAGTTAGATTGTTCTGAAAGCATTTGTTAGGAGTATTGTGTTGGATTCTCTGAGAAGTACCTTGTGAGAGAGATTTCCGTAACGTGGTTTTGGATTTTGTGATTACGAGTAACAGCATCTGTAATTATAGGAATAAAATTCATTTTTGAAAAGGAGAAACAAGGAAAGGAAAAATGGAGATAGATTAATTGAGAAAGAATTTAACAGTTTTGGATGAACCTGAAATTGAAAATATTCCGATGTCTGTGAAAAATAAAGTAACTGTCAATGAAACGTAGAAGCTTGATGAATGCATCGGCTATAGAATGTAGTGATGCAGGTTCCGCTGTATTTTGCATAAATTACCCTATGAAACTGGGGGAATTGCCGAAAAATCAGAAAATGTAACGATGTGGTATAGAGCTTCCGATCCATTTACCGCCATTTTAATGAAATTGGAGAAAAGGGATAAGAAAATAATAGGAAGCAAGTCGAACATTAAGCCGCACGAGATCGAAGATTAGTCGAATTCGAAGAGGAACAGGGTAGGGAATTAGTTGAAAGAGGCCAGAAAATCTTTGCTGATTTGAAATAGATTCACAATAAGTTAGCCGAAGTAAACAGAAAATATGAAAGTCTAACTGAGGGAGAAAAACAATTAAAGATTGAAGATAAAGATTTTAAAGTATTGCAGGCTAAAGTAGAAAATGCAGTAGAATCTCTTACCTAGAAAATGGAAGATATGGAAGCAGAAAATAAGAAAGAGATTGACGAATATTTAGTGAAGCAATCGAAAAGGTGGGAGGACGAAATGTCCGAATGGAAAGAGACTAAAAATACTGAAATAAATACGGGTGCGACCTCTGAGATAACGTCAGAAGTGCAATGCGTTTCCAAGAAATCATAGAAGAGTTTAAAGCCGAGTTGAAACAAATAAAGGACAAAGTCGTTTGGAGATTCCTAAAAGGAATAAGTTGGAATTAATCGAAACTGAAAGTCCGGCTGAAAAAAGGAAGAGCGAAATGCGTTTCCACGTTAATTTCAAACAGACGAAAGTTATTTTCTTGTATCTAAATTAGACACCAGATATGCGAATGAACAAAACGTGTTTAAGCACGTATTCTGATCCAATCGACGATATGCGAAATGATGTTCCATCGCTTTCGTTATTAAAATTGGAACAGATGATAATAAAAAACGACAAACTTATTGGTTCGAAGATGACAATCCACATCCCATAATATTCGTTAAAAGCTTTAGGGATTCTTTCCCTTGAATACCATAAAATATGATTCATTGTATCCCATATAATCGGACATGCTGCTCTGTGGGTTACCGTCGCAGCAAAACATCGTAGAATGTACGAAGTATTCGAAAGAATACCTGCAGCCAAATTTTGGTCATCGAGTAAACAAGAAAAATTACGTTAAGAGGTATATAGTCGTGAATATTACAACCTGAAAAGGGTAGATTTAGAAAATATTTCGAATACTCTATTAATAAAATTAGATACTGGGATGAACCAATTTCGCACAGAGAAGTTATCCGAATCCTTAAGACAAAATTACTAATTAACACTAGAGAAAAACTGATTTATGTGCGAGACACGGATCTGGAACATTTTTTGTAAATGGTAGATTCATTAAACTTGAAACAACGACAATGGAAATACTAATTCTAATGGAAATGCTTGGGGAACCATAATAATGGTACCAGTCTAATAGAGCTAATAATTATGATCCGAATCGTAATAGGAATGGACCTGACAGTCGTTATGGTAATGGGTATGTAAGTTTTGTATCTCCTCCAGCCTCAAAAGTACAATTTCACCAGAATTTCCGTCCTTATGACGATCTGAATAACAATAATGTTATGCAGCACAATGATTTCGGCAAAAGAAGGTTTGATGATAATTTTAATTCCAATAACTGTAGCAGTAATTGGTATTTTAATAGCCAGTTATGTAATAACAACTGAGGTTCTTGACAGCCATCTGCTGCTGCAACAGCAATTGATCAGAATTTACAGATGCAGAAAGAAATAGATAGTAATGGTAACAATTCACAACCTGTACAAGGTCCAGCAAGATCCTGGACACAGCCAAATCATAGTGTTAAAATTGTTGAAGTCACTGATGAGAGACAACGTAGACGAAGTAACCTGACCACTCTTAGCCTTCTGAGGCTCGTCGAAGAGAATGAGGAAGACACTGCTGCTATCAGTGTGTTAATGCTACTGCATAATAACGGAATTAAAATTCAGGATGAGCTAAATTGTGCACCGAGGGAATGGAAATCTGGCAAGAGTAAGATAATACAACTCAAGATTAAAGCGTCAATAAAAGATATTCCTGTAGACGTAATTATAGATACTGGAGCTACAACATCCATGATGAGTATGATTTTCTGCAAACAGATTAGTATGAGTAGCAAAATTCCGGTTTTTTCGGTACGGAATTGTACTGTTACTGGAGTTTTTGGGGCACAGTCACAGACTGTAAAGCTTCAGATACAGGTAGATGTAATAGCCCAGAAGAAACTACTTAAAAACATCTTGGTTGTAAATAAATTGTTGGTATCCTATATTTGGGGGTGGGATTTCCTGTGTGAGAGGAAAAGCGTAATGGGCCTCGAGGCAGGAGTGTTCTACACTCCTGGAAATTGAAATAAGAACACCGTGAATACATTGCCCCAGAAAGGGGAAACTTTATTGACACATTCCTGGGGTCAGATACATCACATGATCACACTGACAGAACCACAGGCACATAGACACAGGCAACAGAGCATGCACAATGTCGGCACTAGTACAGTGTATAGCCACCTTTCGCAGCAATGCAGGCTGCTATTCTCCCATGGAGACGATCGTAGAGATGCTGGATGTAGTCCTGTGGAACGGCTTGCCATGCCATTTCCACCTGGCGCCTCAGTTGGACCAGCGTTCGTGCTGGACGTGCAGACCGCGTGAGACGACGCTTCATCCAGTCCCAAACATGCTCAATGGGGGACAGATCCGGAGATCTTGCTGGCCAGGGTAGTTGACTTACACCTTCTAGAGCACGTTGGGTGGCACGGGATACATGCGGACGTGCATTGTCCTGTTGGAACAGCAAGTTCCCTTGCCGGTCTAGGAATGGTAGAACGATGGGTTCGATGACGGTTTGGATGTACCGTGCACTATTCAGTGTCCCCTCGACGATCACCAGTGGTGTACGGCCAGTGTAGGAGATCGCCGGGTGTTGGCCCTGTGTGCCTCGGTCGTATGCAGTCCTGATTGTGGCGCTCACCAGCACGGCGCCAAACACGCATACGACCATCATTGGCACCAAGGCAGAAGCGACTCTCATCGCTGAAGACGACACGTCTCCATTCGTCCCTCCATTCACGCCTGTCGCGGCACCACTGGAGGCGGGCTGCACGATGTTGGGGCGTGAGCGGAAGACGGCCTAACGGTGTGCGGGACCGTAGCCCAGCTTCATGGAGACGGTTGCGAATGGTCCTCGCCGATACCCCAGGAGCAACAGTGTCCCTAATTTGCTGGGAAGTGGCGGTGCGGTCCCCTACGGCACTGCGTAGGATCCTACGGTCTTGGCGTGCATCCGTGCGTCGCTGCGGTCCGGTCCCAGGTCGACGGGCACGTGCACCTTCCGCCGACCACTGGCGACAACATCGATGTACTGTGGAGACCTCACGCCCCACGTGTTGAGCAATTCGGCGGTACGTCCACCCGGCCTCCCGCATGCCCACTATACGCCCTCGCTCAAAGTCCGTCAACTGCACATACGGCTCACGTCCACGCTGTCGCGGCATGCTACCAGTGTTAAAGACTGCGATGGAGCTCCGTATGCCACGGCAAACTGGCTGACACTGACGGCGGCGGTGCACAAATGCTGCGCAGCTAGCGCCATTCGACGGCCAACACCGCGGTTCCTGGTGTGTCAGCTGTGCCGTGCGTGTGATCATTGCTTGTACAGCCCTCTCGCAGTGTCTGGAGCAAGTATGGTGGGTCTGACACACCGGTGTCAATGTGTTCTTTTTTCCATTTCCAGGAGTGTATTTAGAAAGCAACAGTAATAACGTAAAGCCAGACCTAGTGAAAATGCCAGAGTTGTGTAGCAATTATTGTCAGTGTATTAATAGCAGATGTGTTGGTCCCAAGTTGGGACAAATCACAGCTGATTTTTGTTTGGAGAACTCAGCTCGAGAACAGGGATTAGAAATAAGTGATCTTATTAGAAGTAATGTAGCTGAACTGATTATCTAACAAATGAACAACAAGAGAAACTATACCGCTTGTTGTCTAGGTACATTATAGTTTTCCATTACACACCTGGCATCATAAAGCATTATGTTTATCATATGGAAGTTTATCCTCATAAGACCTTTGAAGAGTTTATTACATCATTGTGCCCATATGTATGTGCCCAGAAAACTTGGAAGAATTGTTACAAAAATTTTATGGTGTAAAATTCTTGACTTTCATGGATTTAAAATTTTCTTACTGGCAGATTATCTTAGATAAAGAAACTGTAAGGCACACTGTTTTTATCTTCTCTGGAAGAAGTTATCAATTTAAGTTTATGCCTTTTGGATTGAATATAAGTGGAGGTGTATTTACTGCAGCACTGGACGAAGTGTTAATACCAGAACGGCTAGACAAGTCTGATATCCGTATGGATGATTTATTAATAGCCACAGAAACGAGAAATGAGCACACAGAACTGCCTGACAGAATGTTTAAAACATTCGAGGCATATGGTGTTACTGTGAACCTAATGAAGTCAAAGTTCGGTAAGAATCAGATTAAATTTTTAGGACATATCACATCATGTTAGGGGATACGAGCTGGTCCCAAGAAACTAGATATAATCAAAATTTTCGACATTCCACTAATAAAAGTAGTTTAAGTCGTTTTTGGGTCTCGCATCGTTTCTTAGAAAATTCGTGCATAATCAGTTATTAAAGAATGATCACTTATTAAGACAGCTGGAAAGAATACGGAATGGCATTGGACGCCCGTGTGGGCAGAGGCATATGAACGAATTAAGACTGCTCTAGTAAATTCTAAAATATTGTATCATCCAAATATGAAGGAGGACGTTATTTGCTGCAGATGCATCATTAACTGGTTTGGGTGTATTTCAATTAGTAACCGTGGACGAACAACAGGGAATTAGCGTTATAAGTTTCTCCAGCCAAATTCTTTCTGCCTGCCAGAGAAGTTATACAGTAACAGAAATAGAAGTATTTGCCGCAATGGAAAAATTTAATTACTTTATATACGGAAAACATGTAAAAGTGTATTATGATCACCAGTCTGTAAGTTTTATTTTATTTTGTAGATTGCTTCATAGGAGACTTGCCTGTTCGGCGGAAGTGTTGCAAAATTGTGATACAGAAAAGATTCATGTGAAGGGAAAATAAAACGTAGTGGCAGATGCTCTTTCCCGATTACTGCAACGTTTATTAAGCTTCCATGAGGTTGCTGGAAAATCGTCTAGCTTTAAAGTGCTGTTAATAATGCACTCGCCATTTAGGCATCAGAACGTGACTGTGTTTATGAATATAAGACAGATTAGGCAGAATCAGTGATGTATTTCGTTCCAAAATCAGACAACGAAGCTATTAAGTAGGTGATCATGTTCTGGCTCACTCACCAGTGTATGCTCTGTTCACTAAGTAACTAAAACTGCACCCTATGAGGGTAGCAACAGTCATCTTTATCATCAGACGATTTGTTAAAGACTATATTCCGCAGTAGGGGAAACCCGATGAAATTACGCCTCATAATGCTTCATATTTCACGGGACATAAGTAGAAAGAATTTCTAACTGAACAGAACATAAAGTATATCTTAACGCCCAGATTTCATCCCGAATCTTGTCCCGTGAAACGTATGTTTGCGGAGTTCAGTATGTTTACCAGATCATATACTGCCAAGTACCAAACCAAATGGATTAAGTGTGTGTCCGTTTTCTAAGGCATTTTTAATCATTTTTCACACTCTTCCACCAAGCATACACTGAGTGAAATGATGCTAAATGAGGTACAAAGAAACGACTGGATAGATTCACTCCCGAAGGAACCTGAATTAGTCGGTAACAAAGCAGAACAACTACAATGAGATCTCCAATAATTTCAGTTTAGCGCCAAAGCGAAAACTACAATATGATAAAAGTTAGGTTGTATCCTCCAATACCAGACTGGAGATAAGATTTTGCTTAGGATTCAACCAAAGGCTTCACTTACAAAGAAACAAAATAAAAAATGGCAAGCTATGTGCTCTGGAATCTGTACCATTCTTCACGTACCTCGTGAAGGGAGTTATTTAGTCATATACCCTGAAACGAGGAGAATGATGGGATTATATCCTTATATCCTCACAAAGACGTTAAAAATATTATGAATAAGATGTTTTATGTGTTTAATGAGCGATGAAGGGGAACAAGTACGAAAATTACTTATTATTATTTCTTATTATTATGTCTGTAGCTATTAAGTGCATAATTTCAGAAAGCATATTTATATTCTTAGTTTTTCAGCATGAATTTAAATCAAATATAGTGATTGTAGTTGAAAGAACTGTGCGCATAATTTCCTACGGAGGTGATAAGGAATAAAATTCCATGAACTGTTTTACTGACAGATGAGTCTTCAGCTCTTAATTGTATGATTCTGTCTTAATGAACTTTGAGCTCGTATTTGAAATAATTTCAGATCCTGTCTTAATGAGCCTTTAGCTCTTACTTAAAAGCAGTGATGACTTTGTCTTGACGAACTTTCAGCTCTTAATTGAATCAGGTTACGATTTCTTCTTGGTGGACCTTCAGCTCTTACTTTAAATAATTTATGATTTTTGCATTGATGAGCCTTTAGTTATTATGAAAAATATTTTGTTACTTTGTCTTAATGGATTCAGTGTAGATGTCCCATTAATTCGAAACTGCAGTTGAATCATTATTTGTGTAAACGAAAAGCGCTTGCTGCGCAAGAGACTGTTAAAGATGTGTCATATGTAAAATTGCATAATGACTCGTCATGGCTAGAGTCTAAACTTAAGTTCAGGACAGGTTTTTTCAGATCTGACGCTTATTTTGCTGAAGGAGTTTTCCGCTAGTTCATTTCAAGGCTAGTGGCTTGTTCGCGGTGTTTGATGAGAAAGGCTAACCGCGAGTACCAACGCCCGCTAAGCTCTCGATAAATGACTACAACTCTGCAATTGCTTATGTGTACTCAACCGATAGTGACCGAAACTTTGTCATAACTTGAATTTGAACTTTTAAAATCTCAAACTGCAAAGAGACTCTTATATTACGCTCCGATGCAATACTTCGGATACAGACTGTAATAACAGATCTTGCACGAATCACTGACTCGCTGAAGCGTGCGAGAAGAATGCAGAAGCAAATACGAACTCTCGGTGACATAAATTGTGAAACGGACTGTAATTACAGTGTTTACAAGGATGTACGAGGCAGAAGATGATAAAACTGTGACAAAATGAATCGGTGAACGATAATCTATACTGACGGTGGTATAAATATGAGAGACGTAACTAAAGTGCACATCTGGAATAAAAGAAATTAATCCTTAAATTTGTGTGTATTCCACGAGTTCAAAGGAATTATACCATTCAAATTGTGTCGTACAATTGTTCCATGTCTCAATGTTGGAGTGCTGGAAATTGTCCAACAGAGACTGCTGTACCCAACCTATGCACCTTGCAGGAGTTCCCCGAGAAAGAGCCCTACTGGGCCTCGGTTCATATAACCGCAGTCAGAGACCTAGCAGGTCCGCCACCTGGTACTCACTATTAGTTCCTCGAGAAAGGATCATACGCGGTCTCGATTAATATAACTTCCAGCAACAGACCTAGAACGTTCGCCACTTGTCACCCTATCTTCCACTCACTGGAAAACGACAATGAAAAGTAAGAAAAAAGCGAACGAAAATATTAAATGTATATTCACTGTATATAAAAATGACGAGCTAATGATTATGTTGCGACTTAAAAAATTTTGTGATTCTTAATGAGCAAATTATTAAGCTCAATAGGATATAAAATGAAATATTTATGATATTTTCCGCGTGTACGTAACTTAATCATTTAATGAGCAAAAATGTACAAGTTCACTTAGTTTTAGCCAGGAAATATTTAAGATTAGGCTATGGGCAACAGTGTAGGCTATCATACAGAATAGTTGAACATATTTAGCTAAGCAACTTGTTTAAGCTCATGTGGATTTCTTTGTTTACTTGAAATATTTAACTTGTGAGCAATTTTGTTTTCTCTCATAGGTAGCGTAAGTGAACGTACATAGTTGAGCATCCTGTTGGCTCTTGTAACTTTTGCAATGAAATATTTAAGATTCCATCATTTATTGAGGAAACAAAAATGGAAAACTTAAGTGTTCTGGTTCCTTCTGCACTGAGGCCAGTGAAGCAAACTTTCACTGTCCCCAGTCCGGGGGGCTTATTGTAACCACTCATATATGGCAGTAAGTCGTAATTTAAAGATTTTTAAATAATAGAATTAAGAAATTTTCTCCAAATAATTCGTTGAATACGAATTTTGTAACATCACCTGCAATGGGTACACATATGTTACCCAATTATGACATACAAAAATTTGTGCCGGGCGAGGAGTCAATCTCTTATTTCCCACTTATCGTGGGCGGCGGCCTTAAGCATTACGTGCACGCTCTGTACGCTCTGCACGCTCCCTGCCCCGATCCAAACCTCCATGTGCTACTTTCCACTTCCTTATATCATTGTCTCCCTTCAAGCTCGCAAAATTCTTGCCGCTCTGGTAGAATGACACTACCACAAGGAATCGAGACCTTTTTTTTTCATAGTATGGCTCGTCTCGACTTATGATACAAATATGATTTGACAATCAACAGCTGTATGAACATATGACATCAACTGCAATGGCTATAGATGTACGAGGTGCATTCAAGTTCTAAGGCCTCCGATTTTTTTTCTAATTAACTACTCACCCGAAATCGATGAAACTGGCGTTACTTCTCGACGTAATCGCCCTGCAGACGTACACATTTTTCACAACGCTGACGCCATGATTCCATGGCAGCGGCGAAGGCTTCTTTAGGAGTCTGTTTTGACCACTGGAAAATCGCTGAGGCAATAGCAGCACGGCTGGTGAATGTGCGGCCACGGAGAGTGTCTTTCATTGTTGGATAAAGCCAAAAGTCACTAGCAGCCAGGTCAGGTGAGTAGGGAGCATGAGGAATCACTTCAAAGTTGTTATCACGAAGAAACTGTTGCGGAACGTTAGCTCGATGTGCGGGTGCGTTGTCTTGGTGAAACAGCACACGTGCAGCCCTTCCCGGACGTTTTTGTTGCAGTGTAGGAAGGAATTTGTTCTTCAAAATATTTTCGTAGGATGCACCTGTTACCGTAGTGACCTTTGCAACGCAATGGGTAAGGATTACGCCCTCGCTGTCCCAGAACATGGACACCATCATTTTTTCAGCACTGGCGGTTACCCGAAATTTTTTTGGTGGCGGTGAATCTGTGTGCTTCCATTGGGCTGGCTGGCGCTTTGTTTATGGATTGAAAAATGGCATCCACGTCTCATCCATTGTCACAACCGACGAAAAGAAAGTCCCATTCATGCTGTCGTTGCGCGTCAACATTGCTTGGCAACATGCCACACGGGCAGCCATGTGGTCGTCCGTCAGCATTCGTGGCACCCAACCGGATGACACTTTTTGCATTATCAGGTCGTCAAGCAGGATTGTGTGCACAGAACCCACAGAAATGCCAACTCTGGTGACGATCTGTTCAACAGTCATTCGGCGATCCCCCAAAACAATTCTCTCCACTTTCTCGATCATGTCGCCAGACCGGCTTGTGCAAGCCCGAGGTTGTTTCGGTTTGTTATCACACGATGTTCTGCCTTCATTAAACTGTCGCACCCACGAACGCACTTTCGACACATCCATAACTCCATCACCACATTTCTCCTTCAACTGTCGATGAATTTCAGTTGGTTTCACACCACGCAAATTCAGAAAACGAATGATTGCACGCTGTTCAAATAAGGAAAACGTCGCCATTTTAAGTATTTAAAACAGTTCTCATTCTCGCCACTGGCGGTAAAATTCCATCTGCCGTACGGTGCTGCCAGCTTTGGGACGTATTGACAATGAACGCGGCCCCATTTTAAAACGATGCGCATGTTTCTATCTCTTTCCAGTACAGAGAAAAAAAATCGGAGGCCTTAGATCTTGAATGCACCTCGTATTACCCAATTGTGACTTGAAAATTTATTGCCGTACAGGGGCTCGAAGCGGGACTTCCCGTTTATTATGAGTGGTCGTCTTAACTAATTCAGCTGTCCATGCCCGCTCACCAGACCGACCCAAAACTCCATATGTCATTATCTACTGCCCTATATCTGGGTTCGAGTCAAGGTCTGGCACAAATTTTAATGTGCCACAATTGCAGCTGATGTCACAAAATTCGCATTTAGCGAATAATTTGGAACAAATGTCATGAGACTGTGATACGGTCTACGAACTAAGTGTAATGAGACTGGTGCTGATTCAACGTTACCCTCATGCTTGTTTAATATAAAATTTATCACATTTGGGAAAGGGAAAGACAGAACGAACGGGAGAGAGGGTTTCCAGATCAAAAATCATCGAAAACTGAAGCAGTTCATATTTAATTGTAACACGAAGATAAACAAAAACTATTTGTTATAATTGAACTGCAATGAGTAAAAGTATAAGTTATCCGATCAAAAGTATCGGGACACCCCTATGAAATGCGGAAATGACCACTACATGTCATTAGAGACAGATTTGTGTGTGTAAAAACTGGAGGGGAATGTTACAACAAGTGGGAAAGCCGGGTTGAATCCCTGTTCGGCACAAATTTTAATATGTCACACTTAGGTAATCATTTATGTCTGTTGCAGGTGGTGTTATGAAAATTGGAATAATATTCCATACAGCTACTGGTTGTCAAATCATATTTACTACCCGGCAACTACACACATCAAAAAAAGTTTGCATCACCCCGGTTCCCAGAACTCCTGAAGATAGACTTTGACTGTGGATATTGTTATCACAGACACAGTCCCTTTGACTGTTCAGAGATGTCACTAAACCCACCCAAAGTTGTAAACAACCATGCCTGAGCAGCGTCTATTAGACGGAGAGGGTGCGACAGCCGATCAGTTCCAGTCATTCCACCAGGAAGGAAGTACACGGTTCGTGTTGTCTGCAGTTCAACATGCATAGACGGTCAATACCACGGCTCGATCGCGTCTGCATTGTTACTTTTTGCCAGGAAAGGCTCTCAACAAAGTGTCGAGGCGTCTCGGAGTGAACCAAAGCGATGATGTTGACATGGAGGAGATACAGAGAGACAGGAACTGTCGATGACATGACTCGGTCAGGCCGCCCAAGAGCTACTACGGCAGTGGATGACCGCTACGTACGAATTATGGCTCGGAGGAGCCCTGACAACACCGCCACCATGTTGAATAATGCTTTCCGTGCAGCCACAAGACGTCGTGTTACTACTCAAACTGTGCGCAATAGGCTGCATGATGCGCAATTTCACTCCCGACGTCCGTGGCGAGGTCCATCTTTGCAACCACGACACCATACAGCGCGGTACACACGGGCCCAACAACATGCCGACTGGATCGCTCAGGATTGGCATCACGTTCTCTTCACCGATGAGTATCGCATATGCCTTCAACTAGCCGAGACGGGGCATATGACTATAAAAGTGGAATCGATTCCTTTTGGTCGTATCATTCACCCTGAGCGGGAATCAAGTAGTGTCGCGAACTTAAAAGGAGACGTACATAAGATTACGACATAAGGAAGCGGACAGTGACATATGGAGGTCTGGATAGGACTGGGGAGCGTGCGTGGAATGGATGGCTGCTAGCGATAAGCTGGAAATCCGCCTTCAAGTGCCAGTCCAGCACAAATTTTCATATGTTACAACTGGCTAATACATCTAGAGCCATTCGCATTCATCGAATAATTTGTAACAATATTGCATACAGTTGCTAGTCATTTTCTTCTACGTGGGTCGCACAGACTCAATAAATCTGAAGAACGATAATATTTACCTCGAGTAACATGCATGGTACATCGTCGCCATTAATTTAAAAATCACGTTTTATTCATAAGCGTCCTTATTTAAAATATGAAGGTACATGACATGAAAGTGCTCAATAGAACAAAAGTATTATCACGTTACTTAAATTTCATGTCCAATTGATTTATATTTCTATATAAAACATTTTTCACATAACTATTAAGAGACCACACTGGATCGCATTGGGGAGGACGACGGTTCAATCACACGTCCGGCCATACTGATTTAGGTTTTCCGTGATTTCCCTAAATCGCTCCAGGCAAATTCTGGGATGGTTCCTTTGAAAGGGCACGGCCGACTTCCTTCCCTACTCCGATGAGACCGATGACCTCGCTGTTTGGTCTCTTCCCCCCAAACAACCCAACCCCCCAAAACATATCAATTGTTGTAAGATGCGTGTGCTTTTATCCTCTGAGTGACAGTTCAATATTTCCGATGTGAATTGCACTTTTGACACTTCGTTGAGTGAGTGCAAACAGTATGTTTCCTAGGAAATATTGCAAGGTTTGTTTTATTAGTACTTCTGGCTGGATGTGACGTTAAAATAACGTGGAAATACTTTTGTTCTCATAAGCTCTTTCATCTCATGCACCTTTATATTTTAGATGACGAAATGGTGCGCGAATTTTAAATTAATGACGACATTGTAACGAAATACGGTACTCGAGGTAATTATTGCGTTGTGTAAAGGTACATACAATTAGTTACATGATCTGCGTTCAGCTGGCTTTTGCTACTGTGTGTTGCTATGTTTTCAGACACACTTGAGATAGGCAATGCCTGAAACTGATAGTATGAAAAATAAAACAGAAATTGTACACAGTCTGGTGAAAAATGTCGTTCTTCAAAATAAGCTGCTAACCGTAAAATCATATTTAATAAATTTAGTGTAAAACTTTGGTATCCTTATCCCCTGTGTTCTTCAGTATAAGAACATGTCAATATTTTCTCATCTAGCTTTTTAATCTGCCGCATCCTGCATCCTCAAGGACTTCAAAATATATGGACCTGGCGATACCAGTAACAACTGCAGTATCTAATAAGAAAAAAGTAAAATTACTTTTGATTAGATGTACCTCTGTGGAACAGTACCTTGTCTGACTGATATAGTCCCGATGATCACTTGGCGTTCCACTCATTTGTGTTGTCAGCGAGGCCACTGACGTTGTAGCTGTCACTGAAGACTGGGCTGTCTTTTGGAGCGTCACACCCAAAGCCGGCCTCAGAAGTGGTGGAAACTTTTGTCCTGTTGCTGGAACTGATGCTGTTGCTTTCTTTAATTGGACTGCATTCTGAAGTGACTGAGATTTTACTACAACGTTTCTTGTAAATTTTGCCTGAGTCTGGGCTTTGGAAGAGATCGTAGCAGGAGTGATCAAAGATTCTTTGGTTCCTGGTACTGAGGACAATGTCGTCAAGGATAAAGGTCGTACGGTTTTACCGACAGAAACGTTGGATGCTAACTGTAGCTGTGGAGTACAGATGACAGATGGTGAGAGCTGGATCACAGAAGGTGTCAGGGGCCTGGGACTTTCGGCACGTACCGTCACTAGTGTTGGACTAGCAGTACTCTTGGGCTGAATGGTGGCTGTAGACTTCTGAAGGACGTTGCCCGGCTGTGACAGAATGAATGCTAACGGTGCCGGCTGTACCAGCAGCTGTGGCACCTGACAGCCAGTTGTGGCCCGAAACGTCTGCAGCTGAGGAACAGGCACTCCAACCAGTGGACGCGCAGCTGTAGCAGCTGTAGAATTTCTGATGGCTGGAATGGCTATTTTCGGTTGTATTTGTGTCGTCACCGTCGGTACCACTGGGATCTGAATCGACAGTGGAGAAATTTGGAGTGGGGGAGGTACTGAAGGAGTCAGTTGACGAACACTGCCAACGGGATGCTGTGCCGCCGACTTTGTCGCAGTCACGAGGCGTATTCTGTGCTTCGCCTGTGCCGTCTGGGATGTCGTCTGATGCCCTGGCGGTGAGCAGTTTGAAGCTGTTGAGGTAGCTGACTTCGGTGTCGAGGACTGCAGTTTCCTTTTGGGCGGGGACTGCCCCACTGTTTGTTCCTCGGGTTCCAGCAGAGTCCGATCGTCAGAATGCAGTGTTGTGGGCTCTGGTTTCACTTTCACAGATGAGACTTCTTCGTTGGCTGGCTGGGCAGTCAGCTCAGCAGGCTGCAGCTGTTTGAGGTTGTCGGCAGATCCACCAGAAGCGACGCGGCTCTCGGGCTCTTGCACAATAGGTAGTGTGGCTGGGTTCGCCACTGGCGTGTCTTCAGAGCTGCCCGCCGACTTGGTCTGCCTCTTCCGCTTCCGCGGCTGGCGCTCGAGTGGATGGTCGACGGAGACTGGGTCGTCGGCGCGCTGGTAGATGCCCGTGGCGTACGATGCGGCGCATTCGCTGTCGGGGAAGGCGTTGGGGTGCGTGACCACCAGGTGGGCACGGAAGTCGGCCGCCATGTTGCAGCCGAAGTCGCACAGGTGGCACTGGTACATGTACTTCCCCTGGTGCTTCGCGGTGCTCAGTACGTGTTTACGTAGGTTTTCCTGCGAGCAGAAACAGTTAAGGTTGAGAGATCAGTGCAAGAATACGCCAAACATCTGAACACGTATCATAATATTCTAGTCTCAAGTGGCAATAGATCACAGTAGCATAAACAACAATTCAACACAGCGATTACTAAAATCTAAGATATCTTGCCAAAACAATTTGGGCATCCTGCTGAACGCTATCTGCATAAAAAATCAAACACAAAAAAATGATTAATGTATATTTTCGGGAATACGTTTGTCTCGGTAACATACACTACTGGCCATTAAAATTGCTACACCACGAAGATGACGTGCTACAGACGCGAAATTTAATCGACAGGAAGAAGATGCTGTGATATGCAAATGATTAGCTTTGCAGAGCATTCACACAAGTTTGGCGCCGGTGGTGACACCTACAACGTGCTGTCATGAGGGAAGTTTCCAACCGATTTCTCACACACAAACAGCAGTTGCCGGCGTAGCCTGGCGAAACGTTGTTGCGATGCCCTGTGTAAGCAGTAGAAATGCGTACCATCACGTTTCAGAATTTGATAAACGTCGGATTGTAGCCTATCGCGATTGCGGTTTATCGTATCGCGACATTGCTGCTCGCGTTGGTCGAGATCCAATGACTCTTAGCAGAATATGGTATTGGTGGGTTCAGGAGGGTAATACTGAACGCCGTACTGGATCCCAATGGCCTCGTATCACTAGCAGTCGAGATGACAGGCATCTTATCTGCATGGTTGTAACGGATCGTGCAGCCACGTCTCGATCGTTGAGTCAATAGATGGGGACGTTGGCAAGGCAACAACCATCTGCACGAACAGTTCGACGACGTTTGCAGCAGCAGGGACTATCAGCTCGGAGAAATGGTTCAAATGGCTCTGAGCACTATGGGACTCAACTGCTGAGGTCATTAGTCCCCTAGAACTTAGAACTAGTTAAACCTAACTAACCTAAGGACATCACAAACATCCATGCCAGAGGCAGGATTCGAACCTGCGACCGTAGCGGTCTTGCGGTTCCAGACTGCAGCGCCTTTAACCGCACGGCCACTTCGGCCGGCCAGCCCGGAGACCATGGCTGCGGTTACCCTTGACGCTGCATCACAGACAGAAGCGCCTGCGATGGTGTACACAACGACGAACCCGGGTGCACGAATGGCAAAACGTCATTTTTTCGGATGAGTCCAGCTTCTGTTTACTGCATCATGATGGTCGCATCCGTGCTTGGCGCCATCGCGATGAACGCACATTGGAAGTGTGTGTTCGTCATCGCCATACTGGCGTATCACCCGGCGAGATGGTATGGGGTGCCACTGGTTACACATCTTGGTCACCTCTTGTTTGCATTTACGGCACTTTGAACAGTGGACATTACATTTCAGATGTGTTACGACCCGTGGCTCTACCCTTCATTCGATCCCTGCGAAACCCTACATTTCAGCAGCATAATGCACAACCGCATGGGCAGCTGTACCTGTACATGCCATCCAAGGTCTGTTTGACTCAATGTCCAGGCGTATCAAGACCGTTATTACGGACAGAGGTGGTTGTTCTGGGTACTGATTTCTCAGGATTTATGCACCCAAATTGCGTGAAAATGAAATCACATGTCAGTTCTAGTATAATACATTTGTCCAATGAATACCCTTTTATCATATGCATTTCTTCTTGGTGCACCAATTTTAATGGCCAGTAGTGTAATAGGTTAATATGCAACCATTACCAGCAGCGGCAGCGCTGGAGAAACTGGCGACGTGGTCGCGGCAGATCCCGCGGCCGGACGCTGGCTTGGACTGTACCTCAGATTAATGTAAGCGTGACTGGATTACCGCCGGTTCTCCCTGGACCTCGAGGAGCGGCTGACATCACTGGGCAATAATTTTTTAACGCGGCGCTGCGCATCAGACAAGCAGTAACAAGAAATTATATACTCGCCGTTCAAATGTATATATCCGCGGCGGACGACAATCGCCTCGCAGGCAAGCGAGGGGCGTAAGTCAGCCTCCCACGCCGCTGGACGTGGACGCGCCGCGGCCGCTCTGGGATCCCACACGATCGCAATCGGCCGGCGTCGAGTATAAGTTTATTACTTTATCGTTCCAGATACAGGCCGCTTAATGTATATCTGGCATCCCGGGCTCTGAGGCTAACTAGTTAAAAGAGGGAGGTTTTCCTTAACCAAACCTGTACCGCACAGCACACATGCTGGGAACAGATTTTTGTCACTGTGGAGGAGGTTGGGTCTGGGGCTGCACTTGTATGGCTGAGCTGGGTTGTTCGTGTACAGACAGATGACTAGCTGAAGACAACGGTATCACCTGCTAGTCGAATAACCGCCAAGTTTCCTAAGGCTTAAGGGGAGGTTTACTATCTTTGGCCCGAAAACAGCACGTTCTTTGAGAATTTGTTTCTTAGGATATATTATACATATCAATGTAAAATTTAATCAAACTGTTGATTGATATTTCCTCTACAAACTGGAATTTTCTCGACCGGAAATGTCGAAGAGCAAAGGCGGAAGTGCTGTCGGAACGAAACAAAATATCGATGTAGACCTCCACGCGCGGTATGTCACAGGTCAGCCGGCCCGTCTGAAATCAAAATTGAGTTGATGTTAGCGAAGTATATAAGATGCTTTAGGAGTTGTACCTAACTTAAGTTATTTGGACCATAGGAAACAAAGCGGCAGCCATTTGAAAAAAATAGGGTTTTTTCATCGATTTTTAGACTTCGTTGGTTAAAGTAAAATTATTTATAGTTGATGGATCGGAATAAAAGTGGTAAAACTCCTAGACAATTTAGTTAGCTTCGTCGGAAACAAATAATCATGCCAGTAGGTTCAGTAGATTTGAAGTTACCATACCGCGTGATTTAAAAAAAGCGCCATTTCGAGAAAAACGCGTTTGAAGTTTTGACTAAATATAAATGCAATATTATGCAACGTACGTTCAATCTGATATTCCGGGTCCATACACTAGTCCTTCCTCTTCCTTATAGAGGGCGTTCTGCTCGATCTGGGCCATCCTGCGCTGCTCCAGAGCCGCTCGTACGGCCGGTGACAAGCGGTTTTCGGCCGCTTGAATCCGGTGGTCGTCCGAATGCTTGGCTAACTGCGTCGAATAGAGACCCAGGGTGAAGTCCATCGTTGTCATGGTCTTCAGAATTGCTGAATAGCCTCCGTTGCAGCTGCTCACTGCCAGGAAAGTCGCAATATCCACAGTCTTCGCAACAGAATGCAAATGCTTGGGGGCTAACTTCCAAGCACACGCGTTCAAACTTTCATTAGAATTTTGTGTGTGTCCTCCGAAGCAATAACCCGTCCTCCGAAAGAAAAAAAAACTGGTGCGTGAAAAAGGCCAACTTCGGGCAGGTGCATTTCTTTGTTCAACAGCGAATAACAAATATTTCCGTTCCGTATTCGGAAAAACCGTTTCAGGGGTGGATTCTAAACACTTTTATGAATGCAAAAATGAAGTTAAAAAAATCGATTTTTTGAACCAAAGGATAGTACACGTCCCCTTAAGGCGCCAAAAATAATGAGACAGTATTTTGTCGTATCTTTGTCTCTCCTCCTCTTCCCAATCCCGCCTGCCTGCCTCCCTCCCTCCCTCCTTCCTTCCTCCCTGCCTCTCTCTTCCTCTCACTCCCTCCCTCCCTCCCTTCCCCCTTTCTCTCTCTCTCTCTCTCTTTCTCTCTCCCTGTGTATGTGTTTCGGACTTACGTCAATAATGATACTGTTGAACTTTCTCTCATATTGATCAACAGTAGAGAGAAATGATCGTCACTCTCTCACTCACTCACTCGCTCCGTTGGATTCTTTCGGACGTGACTATACAGCGCCCCTCACACTATGTGTCACCACTTCTCCATGTCTTGTCCCGCTTCCTTCCATTCAGGGATACGCGATACTCTGCAGTCTGAGCTCATCTCAACTTGCAATCTGCTTCTTGGTCGTTCAAGGGGACTTGAGCCTCGCATCTTTGTATCATGTACATGACAAATATTCTGCTAGGATCCATTCTGAGAGCATGGCCTGTTTATTGCAAACGTCTCGCTTTGGCGGTGTTCACTGCCTATAGTTGATCGGCTAGCTTAAATAGTTCTTCAGTGGACCTCCAAATCTACGTTTGTGTTGCTTTGTCAAACGTTGGCCCAAAGATTATTCTGTACACTTTACTTTGGAGGACTGAGAGTTGGAACTCTTTTCTTTAAGCCATGCTCCATTGTAAGGGGTTCACCACCCTGCTGGAGCAAATGTAATCTCGATGTATTGCTCACTTACTAGAGCAATTCACGGGCCCTGCCTGAGACATAAAACATCTTGGCCCTAGTTAAAAGAGATCTGCAATAGAGTCGCAGGTCAGAGCAGTCTCTGCCGCAGTTGCAGTCGCTCGCTGCTACAGTGTAGTTGTAGTCTGTCGCTGGTACAGCGCAGTTTACAGTTAGTAGTTGTTAAAGTCACAGTGCAGAACAAACTGTAAAATTTTGTTATATGGACCTGAATACTAATTGTGATCAGACGCAGTGCTAAATGATACCATGGAATGAGATGATGATGAACAAATGAATAATTGTTAATATAATGAAAAAATCAACAGTGTAATTAAGTCAACCATCTATAGTAAGGTAAATTTTATTATTTTCATTGGCATGCACGTTGTTAAGTCACTTGTCTGAGATGTTAATATGAATTTGTTTCAATCTTTTCTTTTGTGATTCGTCAGCACCAGTTGACCCAGATTTGTAATATATTCAATTTTCCCGTGTAATGGATTGTAGATCTTTATCAATAACGTAAAAAAATTTCAGAATATAATTGTTTTTACCAGTCAACTATAAAATAATAATTTCCCCTTAAGTCATTGCCAGTCCCGATCCAGTCATTTATCTAAATTAAAATATTCTAGAATTTTTATCATATCATAGTCACGTGTTCTTTAGTAATCAGACGACCAGCTGTGCAGCTGTGTCACTTAGTGAAGTCAGTTTTTCTCGTAATTCAGATCTCAGACGGATGTTATCGAGTATTAGTAGAGAGGCCGGCATTGTACTAAGGTGTGCCATTTACGAGCAGATATATAGACAGCGTTATCCTGCAACACCAGCACGAGGTACGAATTTTTCAGTTTATTCGTCACGAACAGATTCAGATTGATTTCTCAGGGCCATGGAGTAGCGCTGCTTACGTCAAATTTTATCAGTTTTTCATGAGTTAAGATTTATCAGTTTTCATACGTCAGAATTTAATTATCCAATTTCAATTATTTTTACTTTTTATTTTCTGTTCGGAAAGGTTACACATCATTATTTTATTTTTTTATTCCGCTACTGCTTCATACAGCACACTAACCTGAAGATTGCGTTGTAGAGTTTCAAGTCTGTTTCTCCCGTCAAAGAGTTTAGAAAACAGAAGTTTTTGGAAGGAAAAGTACACTTTTTTTACGTGTCACATTAATTTGACCACTTATTAAAAGATTCAACAACAACCTTTTGCAGCTGGAACCGCTGCGAGCTGTGCAGGAAGAGAGTCAGGGGGGTTCTGGAATGTACTGATAGGTAAGTGGAGGTATGCCGACCTCAGTGCTGTGGCGGCTATGCTAGGTTTCCAGGTTGAGGATCCAGGAAAACTCGCCATGGTGCTCTTTGAACGACGTACGTAAACTGCTAGCTGTGTGACATGTTGCATTATCCTGCTGGTAGATGCCATCATGTCGAGGAAAAACAGACAGCATGTACAGATGAACATGGTCCCCAACGACATATGCATACTTGTGTTACCGATGATGGTGCCACTAAAGCGGAGTTACTAAATACAGTTTTCTGTAATTTCTTCACGAAAGAAGACGAAGTAAATATTCCAGAATACGAAACCAGAACAGCTGTTAGCATGAGTCACATAAAAGTAGATATCTTAGGTGTTTCGAAACAACTCAGATCACTTAAGAAAGGCAAGTCTTCCGGTCCAGATGGTATACCAATCAGATTCCTTTCAGAGTATGCAGACACAATAGCACCTTTATTAGCAATCATATACAACAGCTCACTTGACGAAAGGTCTGTTCCTAAAGACTAGAAAGTAGCACAGGTCACACCAATATTCAAGAAAGGAAATAGGAGTAACCCATTGAATTACAGACCCATATCAGTGACCTCAATTTGCAGTAGGATTTTGTAGCATATACTGTACTCGACCATTATGAATCACCTTGAAGAAAATGACTTATTGATGCATAACCAACACGGATTCAGAAAATATCGTTCTTGTGCAACACATTCCCATGAAGTAATGAATTCTGTCGACAAGGGATCTCAGATCGATTCCATATTCCTAGATTTTCAGAAGGCTTTTGATACCGTTCCTCACAAGCGACTATTAATCAAATTGCGTACATATGGAGTATCGTCTCAGTTGTGTGACTGGATTTGTGATTTCCTCTTAGAGAAGTCACAGTTCGTAGTGATAGACGGTAAATCATTGAGTAGAAGAGAAGTGATGTCTACCGTTCCGCAAGGCAGTGTCATAGGCCCTCTGCTGTACCTGATTTACATAAATGATCTAGGTGATAATCTGAGCAGCCCCCTGAGATTGTTTGCAGATGACGCTGTAATTTACCGTCTAGTAAAATCATCAGACGATCAATTCCAATTACAAAATGATCTAGAGAGAATTTCTGTATGGTGCGAAAAATGGCAATTGGCACTAAACAAAGAAGAGTTCGAGGTCTTCCACATGGGTACTAAAAGAAATCCGATAAATTTTGGGTATACAATAAATCGCACATATCTAAGGGCTGTCAATTCAACTAAATACCTAGGAATTACAATTACGAGCAACTTAAATTGGAAAAACCACATAGACAATATTGTCAGGAAGGCGAAACAAAGACTGCGCTTTGTTGGCAGAACACTTAGAAGATGCGACAAACCCACTAAAGAGACAGCCTACATTACACTTGTCCGTCCTCTGCTGGAATATTGCTGCGCGATATGGGATCCTTACTAGGTAGGATTGACGGAGGACATCGAAAAAGTGCAAAGAAGGGCAGCTCGTTTCGTATTATCGCGCAGTAGGGTGAAAGTGTCGCTGATATGACACGCGAGTTGGGTGGTAGTCACTGAAACAAAGGCGGTTTTCTTTGCGGCGAGATATATCTACGAAATTTCAATCGCCAATTTTCTCTTCCGAATGCGAAAACATTTTGTTGGCACCCACCTACGTAGAGAGAAATGATCATCATAATAAAATAAGAGAAATCAGAGCTCGAAGGGAAAGATTTAGGTGTTCCTTTTTCCCACGCGCCATTCGAGAGTGGAATGGTAGAGAAATAGTATGAAAATGGTTCGATGAACCCTCTGCCAGGCACTTAAGAGTGAATTGCAGAGTAACCATATAGATGTAGATGTAGATGTAGATCCGATGTGCTTTCCATAATGACGAGATCACCCAGGAAATGCCTTGACAACATTCCCCGTTCACAACGCTCCCTCCTCTGGCCTGGACACTCCGACGATTGTTGCAGTGTGTTTGCTGTCTGTCGGATGGAGCACAAAATGTGATTCGTCTGGAAAGACCACCTCTGGCCACTCAGCAGAAGTCGAGTTACGGTACTGGCGAGCAAATTCCAGCCTTAGTCGCCGATGAGCAGCACTCAGCATGGATACCTGTACCAGGTGTCTGCTGCGAAGGCCCATACACAGCAACGTTTGCTGAACAGTCGCTGAGGAGGCATTATTGGTAGGCTCTCGGTTCATTTGGGTAGTCAGTTGCTCAGCGTCTAGACGCCTGTACACATCTCCGACGTCTTCCATCATAAATAAATAAATAATGTACACATCTCCGCAACCGCCGTTCACCCCTGTCATCTATGTACCTCGGCGCCGGTTTTGAATAGCGCCATTTTGCCATGCATGGTACGCTTCAACCACGGCAGCCTGGGAACAGTTTACAAAGTTAGTTTTATGTGTGAAGGTCAGCACATCGTTCTGTACTCATGATTTCTCCTCCTATGACTGTTAGCCTCCAGTCTTGGCCCGAAAGCCAATGATCGTGCCTGTTTGGACGTCAGACATATCGCTCTGTTTCCGCATTACGACTACGCTATTTTCCGCGTCCCCCCCCCCCCCCCCCATGCTTTATATGCTACGCTGAACTGCAGCTGCTGCCACCTGCCGTCTGTCATTGGTTAGAGCACGTTGACTTCGAACATAGGTGGAAGTCACATTAATTTGACTGGACCGTGTATATACGCCAAGGTATTTAAAGCTAGAAGTGTTCTTGAAAGTGTAATTTTGCATGTGAAGGTCATGACATTGTTCTGTAATCATGTTCTCCCTTTCTATGACCATCTATCCTCTCTTTTCTTCATTAATTTTTAAACCTATTTTCCGGGTGGTTTCATTTACTTTCTTGAGCAGCGTTCCAGTTTCACCACTTTTATTTCCCACTAAAAAGTATTCCATCTGCATAGGTCAATATATTTGGCTGTTTATCTTTGATGCTTCCATTTGTTGCTTGCTTGGTTTCTCCCACTACTTTTTCCATGACAAGGTTGAAGATACGTGGGGACAGAGCATCACCTTGCTTCAGTCCAGTTTTGTTCTCAAAGCAATTCGATAACGAGCCGCAGTACGTCACCCTGCTTACCGCCTTCTCAATACACGTTTGAACCAGGCTGAAGAGTTTCTTAGGGATTCCGTATTCTGCCATGGTTTCCTATACCACTCTGGTGTGCACTGAATCGTAGGCCTTCTGAAAGTTTATGAACAGGCATTGGATATTCTTGTTGTATTCCAACACTTTTACAGTGATGGTCTTGGTGCAGAATATGTCATGGCTAAGCATACCGTAGGAAACCAGGAAAAGAAGAGAATCGAAGAGTTTGAGATGTGGTGCTACAGAACAACGTTGAAAATTAGATGGAGTGATAAGGTAAGGAATGAGAAGGTTCTCCGCAGAATCGGGGAAGAAAGAAACATATGGAAAACGCTGACAAGAAGAAGAGACCCGACGATAAGAAATATGTTAAGACATCAGGAAATACTATCGTATCGGAATTTCGAGCTTAATTCCCGTCCTGGCAGAAAATAATAATGAATTAAGGATGGGACCACCTTTTTGCAAATATTTGTCTTTTATTTTTATGAAATACATACATATAGATAATTTTTACGTTACGAAATATGTTATATCGGATTTTGTTGACATTTGTCTAAATGGATTTAGGGAACCCGAATCACGATGGTCGCATTTGAATTCGAATCCTAACCCTTCCAATACGGGTCAACTGCCTTAAACGCCGCTTCACACACGCGGCGTCACCAAAGTAAAGACCTCATTAAATGATTGCCCGTCTCTGTGGTACGGTTCGAGTAATGGGAATATATTTAGCAGTTGTGTATCAATTAATCCTAAGAGAATTCTTCGCTGTTCCCCACTCGTTTGCAGTGTCCATTAAAGACCGTTGTGGTTAAAGAAGCTGTCAAACAGTGCCCATGCAACATTAGACGTTCGTACGCTATGAGCTCATAGTATTCAGAATCACAAGACAACACCCAGAATAGGCGTATAGTACGTCTATCGCAATTCTGTCTATATCATAGGGTGCACCTGTTTCATTCTCCTGCTTAGTGGAATGATATTGCAACAACTTACTATTTCCGCTGGACAGTTTGGCGGCACTGGTCTCTTTCCTCCATTAAATGACAAATTCCTTTGAGGAGAGGTTGGAGCAAGATAACCCTCCAATTGATGCGAAGCCTTTACGCAGGAGGAATGAACCAACAGTTCAAGGCAACAATTTCCATAAGCGTTGGGAGGTGTCCAACAAAGACCGTATTCAAACCAGTACCTACTGTCAGAAACGAAAGTCCTACTGAATCACGATCAGAAATTAGTCACTAAAATGATGTCTAATTTCACTAAATCCGTAAGCAAACCACATCAGTCAAGAATGAGATTTTCACTCCGCAGCGGAGTGTGCGCTGATATGAAACTTCCTGGCAGATTAAAACTGTGTGCCCGACCGAGACTCGAACTCGGGTCCCGAGTTCGAGTCTCGGTCGGGCACACAGTTTTAATCTGCCAGGAAGTTTCACATCGGTCAACTTACCACAATAGGTGTCACCACCCGCTTCAGGCAAATGCTCGGATCTTTCCTTTGTGAGGGCACGGCTGATTTCCTTCCCCATCCTTCCCTCATCCGATTGGGCTGATTACCTCGCTATCTGGTCCCCTCCCCAAAATCAACCAACCAACCAACACTCCATCACAAATGCCCAAGCGGTCCCAGCTAGTCACTCCCTCCTCTACTGTTCCCTCGCATTTTAGGTCACTCTAGGTTGAAAGAGAACGGCCTTTCAAAATCACTCCGACCATCACGAGGATACTTTTCCAGAAAGGGTTTCATCCCTCACCTGCATATCTGTACAGAGTACCATAGCACCACTCAACTGTCGTCGTGTTAATTCACGGAGGGCCGGTGGTGCCTGAATAATACTTTCACTGTGAATGTAAATCCGATCAGGTTAAAGAAATAAATATCCTTCAACACAAGATGCCTATTAGCATGATGACATGCTGACGTCCACGAGACACACTTTATCAGTACTGGCCCGCACAAGAAGATATCAAAATACAGGAGAGAACGCAATCGCTCCAGACACTGATGCCATAGAGGCCTTCCCAAAAACACAGGATCCGGACCCAAGGCTGACCGACACGTGAATGCTACTGGACAACCGGGGTATTTGAAGAGAAGACCTGTCAGAACGTAGAGTAAACATTTCCAAGTGTCTGTTTCATTTAACATCGGGGAAGAGGATACTACGAAATGCGAATAAAAGCTGCTATACATAATTTCATTGGGTAGGCGAAGAATCTGAGCTGGCAAGTCAAATGTAACGAAACGTCCAAGGTAGCGTGTGTTGATGCGTCCATAAGAACAAACGCATGTCTACTAGGTTAACTAAGGTTATACATCAGTAGAAAGAAACTTACGCATAGATAAACTTACGAATAGAGAAAAGAGAGACTCACAGATGATTGTTATCTGTAACAAGTCCATCATCATGATTCTAAGTGTTAAATTTAATATGCAATTAGAAGTCAAAGTGTGTGTTAGAACTGCGTAAACAAACTAATAATGGAACAGTTGCTGGCGACGAATCTCTGTAAAAACAGATGAAGTAAACAAATGGATTCAGTGGTGCAAGGAGAACAATACCTAAACTAAAGGAAAAATGACATGCGGTGGAACAAGTCTACTCCCTAGCTTACAACATTTTAACGTATGAAGAACATAAGCGCAAGTGCCATTCAGTATTCTTGTATAATGCGTGGACTTGGGTGAACGTTTCGTTACTTCCTCGAGCATCTCTCAAGCAATAATATCAGCCTCTGTGTGATCGATATTCAGGACTTATATGAATCATGTACCGTATACTTTAGGCTGTCCTGCATCCCAAAGGAGATGTGTTGTGTTGGCAGAAGGGCCAACACCGTGTTACGAGTGGAGGCCGAAATGCACGCGTTTTAGCTCACGCAGGCTGGCGAGAGGAGGGAAGAATTATACTGACGTGAGGTCTGGAACATGACAAGGAATTAGAATTCAGAAAGCGGACTTAATTAGTTTGATACTTAACATTAATCCATTAATGATGAACGTCGCTCTTGACGGTACATGATTCACAATATTATCAGTTCAGAATACATTCTTGAAGAATATGGCGTCTTGCTAGGTCGCAACAAATGACGTAGCTGAAGGTTATGCTAAACTGTCGTCTCTGTAAATGAGAGCGTATGTAGTCAGTGAACCATCGCTAGCAAAGTCGGCTGTACAACTGGGGCGAGTGCTAAGGAGTCTCACTAGACTAGACCTGCCGTGTGGCGGCGCTCGGTCTGCAATCATTGATAGTGGCGACACGCGGGTCCGACGTATACTAACGGACCGCGGGCGATTTAAAGGCTACCATTTAGCAAGCGTGGTGTCTGGCGGTGACACCACAAGATGAACATCGAAATATCTGTGTAGCCTTTGTACATCCGCTTTAATCTGAAGTTACTATAAAAAGATTACTGCTGGAACAAGCACATTTAATGCTGCCAATCCTACACGAACATGCCCCCACCTCTCCCTCCACCGCTATACCTCCGTATCCTAGTACACATAAGTAGGCTTGCTCTTCTTAACCAAGAACATCGAGACGACATTTACCCAGTGAGCCAGCTATAGCTACAGTCTGCATGTTGTCCCTTGCTTTTTCAATTTAGGCCCCAACGCACACACACACACACACACACACACACACACACACACACACCAGCATCAAGGCCCACCCTTGCTCCTTTCCGTTCCAGACAGCTTTTATGCACAGACAATCCCCTCCACCCCACTCCCTTTCCTCTTCTACAATTGGCGATCCGAACATATTGCTCCCAATCCTTGCTCCCTTATTTCCAACTTTTCGAGCTGTTACAGGTGTACAGTGTTTACTAAAAGCTGACCTCCATGGACTCGCCAGCAACATCATCTACATCACAGCATAAGCCACATCAGCACCATAACATCACAAAATACCAGTGCAGATTTCACCCCTCCAGAGGAATTATTGATATGATCTGTGCACGGTACAACGTAAGCCTTCGCTTTTTCTGTTCTATGATCCAGAAAAGGCCATTGATACGGTGGCCAGAGAAGCCACGTGGAAAGACTTAAAACGTTTTGGCTACCCTGAACACTCATTCAAGTTTTCTATGATGACATGTCTGAGCAAGGTCTATACCAGAATGAAGCGTTTCACGAATTCCCTATTACTGATGGGGTCAAACAAGGATGCGTCCTGGCGCCGACGTTGTTCGCTCGGTACCTAGGAGCCATGCTTTATGAGGCATTGTCTGCAAACGGAGGGCTATTTGATCACTCTAGACTGCATTCTGAAAGGTTCAAAAGTCTCACTCAGGTAACTGAACTACAGTACGCTGACGACAATGTTTCTCCAGCTCACACACACGCAGAGCTTTAACTGTCTGTAAATTGTTTCTGTGCTGCATATAAAGGGTTTGGCCTGACCCTCAAAATCCAAAAAGCAAAGCTAGCACAGCTAGCTTCTGAAACTGCATTTCGAGATTTAAATATCTCTATTTCCAACACACCATTGGAACGAGATCACTTTCTCTTTCTAGGAAGTATATTATCAACTACTTTCTCTTCAGAAAAGTACGTGGAGAACAGGATGCATGCCACACATGTTTCTTTTGGACGTCTCCTACAGCGGGTCTCCCTGAATAAAGATCTGACGCTATGCACCGAACTGATGCTGTGTAGAGCAGTTGTTATTTCTACCCTGCTCTGTGGCTGCGAAACCTAGACACAGTATCTCCGTGATCTTAACAAATAGAGCGCTTCAACCAACAGAAGCTTAGATACACTATAAACATCAGGTGGAATGACTCCGTATCAAACACCACTGTTCCTGAGAAGACAAAGATGCATAGTACGGAATCCACCGTTATTGATCCCCAACTCAGATGAATTAGGGATGGCCGACGAATAAGAAACGACAGACTTCCTCGATAGATTTTGTATGGTAAAGTGAGCACAGGTGGATGGTCCCGTGGTGCTTCTAAATCAAATGGCTCTGAGCACTATGGGACTTGAGGTCATCAATCCCCTAGAACTTAGAACTACTTAACCCTAACTAACCTAAGGACACCACACACATCCATGCCCGAGGCAGGATTCGAACCTGCGACCGTAGCGGTCGCGCGGTTCCAGACTGAAGCGCCTAGAACCGTTCGGCCACACTGGCAGGCCGTGGTGCTTCTCTGAAGCTCTATAAGTACCTATTCAATAAGAACCTAAAGAGTCTAAACCCCATTAATTGGAGCGTTGCAGCAGGTCGTAAACATTGACGCACAACTTTTTCAGCCGCTGTCTTACATTTTGAGCTGGAATGTCGGAGGCAGGAAAATGTAAAACGTCAGAGATGCAAAGTTCGCCTGGTCCAGTCACGCCCACCACCGTCTATTATGTGTAACGTACGAGGCGGCATGTTTAGTGCCCGGATTGGTCTTCTAAGCCAACATAGGCATCTTCATACCTGAACTGCGCTACAATGATGGAAATGGAGGAGAAAAATGAAAACTCGACTACGAGTATCAGCCGACGACGACGATGATCACAAAAATAAATAATTTCTCTATGTATTTTAATCGCATTATGTTATTCTTTTTAAACTTTACAAAACTATATGACAAATTTTAGTATCATGAGGCGGGAGAGAAGCAGTATGTTTGTTCTCCGTCCTCCCTCGCCGCCACCTGTGGGACGGAATGAAGCGAATAATTTAAAAAGTGCGTTTAATCGGCGTCGTTAATAGGACACGCAGCTCTTGTATTTCGCGCGCCTATCAGGCTGCAGAGCGCTTTATGAAGGGCGAGCGGGCAGACATAGGTACGGCCAGACGCATACCACAAGGCGGCCGCAGAACACGCCCCACAGCACGCGACCCGCATCACTCCTTATCTCGCACCGCCTCCGCCAGTTTATTCGCAACAGATTTTATTTACAAGACACGGGGCGCTCAAAGACGCGGCCGCCGCGGCTTTCCGCCGCGGGAAAGCCAATTTTCCTTAACGATTTACTGCAGTTTCTCTCCCCCAGCGTTCGCACGCGCCGCGCCGGCAGTTTTTAATATCGCCGAACGCAGCACGCGCGCTCGCATATTAGGACCTAACGCAAAGTAAATGCAGCCGTCAGGTAAGGCTGACTCCCTCCCCTCGTGTAGCTGGTCGGTGACTGATTGCTGCGCAGTAAAACGCTTGGCACTGACGTCGCCTCGACGGCATTTCACTCGCATTGTTAAATGGTTGGCGTTCGTATTCCTCTAATTTGCTTCGGAAGTGCACTGTTGTCAAATCTATGAAAGCGGTGTGCGACAAACGTCGAAATGGTATAAAGTATACTGCGCGTTTGAGTACTCCCATGATAATTTTGAAGCGAAGAAAGTGGTAACATTAATGGAAAGCCGGCCGGAGTGGCCGATCGGTTCTAGGCGCTACAGTCTGGAACCGCGCGACCGCTACGATCGCAGGTTCGAATCCTGCCTCGGGCATGGATGTGTGTGATGTCCTTAGGTTCATTAGGTTTCAGTAGTTCTAAGTTCTAGGGGAATTATGACCTCAGAAGTTAAATCCCCATAGTGCTCACAGCCATTTGAACCATTAATGGAACACTTGTGTTTCAGCTCTCTCAGTCTGATGCACAGGTTACTCGCTGATCGCTGTACCAGTCACACGTCAACGCTATGTGACCTAAAATCACCTACTGACGTTGAGTCGCACGAACAAGTTTTAGGAGAAAGTTGGGGGGTGGGCGGTGCCTCCGCCTTGATGGGAATGCATCGTTCTCACTGAGTTAGATGTCCATCCGTAAACCACAATCTCCTTGGGGGAGCACGCTGCACAGAATACTACATTGAGGTGACAAAAGCCATGTGATATCTCCTAATATCTAGTCGGACCGTGTATAGTATGTATTCAACAAGCCCTTGGAAGTTGCCTGCAGAAATATTGATCCATGCCGCCTCTATAGCCATCTAAGTTGCAAAAATGTCGCCGGTGCAGGATTTTGTGTACGAACTGACCTCTAGATTATGCGGGCGATCTTGGTAGCCAGGTTCAAATGGCTCTGAGCACTATGGGACTCAACTGCTGTGGTCATAAGTCCCCTAGAACTTAGAACTACTTAAACCTAACTAACTTAAGGACATCACACACATCCATGCCCGAGGCAGGATTCGAACCTGCAACCGTAGCGGTCGTGCGGTTCCAGACTGTAGCGCCTTTAACCTCTCGGCCACTCCGGCCGGCAAACTGTGTGTTGGTAGCCAGTTTATACGCTCGAATTATCCAGAATATTCTTCAAATCAATCGTCAACAGTTGTGGTCAAGTGCCAGGGTGCACGGACATGAATAAAAATTCCAACGTTGTCTGGGAACATGAAGTCCATAAATGACTGGGCTGAAAACAGTCTCCAAGTAACCGAACATAACCAGTTCCAGTAAATGAACGGTTCAGTTCGACCAGAGGATATAGTTCACTCCATGTAAACACAGCCAATACCATTATGGAGCCACCACTAGCTGGTACAGTGCCTTGTTGATAACTTGGGTCCATGATTTGGTAGGATCTGCGCCACACACAGGCCCTACCATCGGGTCTTACCAACTGAAATCGCGACTCATCTGGCCAGGTCACGGTTTTCCAGTCGTCTAGATTCCAACCGATATGGTCACGAGTCGAGGAGAGTCGCTGCAGGCGGTGTCGTGCCCTCAGCAATGGCACTCGCGTCGGTCGTCTGCTGCCATAGCCCATTAACGCCAGATTTCGTCGCACTGTCCTAACAGATACATTCGTCATACGTCCAACACTGATTTCTGTGGTTATTTCAAGCAGTGCTGCTTGTCTGCTAGGACTGACAACTCTTCGCAGACGCCGCTGCTCTCGGTCGTTAAGTCAAAGCCGTCGGCCACTGCGTTGACCGCGGTGAGAGGTAATACCAGAAAGTTGGTATTTTCGGCACACTCTTGACACTGTGAATCATGAAATACTGAATTGCCTAACCATTTCCGAAATGGAATGTCCCATGCGTCTGGTTACAATTACCAATCCGAGCTCAAAGTCTGTTAATTGACCCGCCACGTTAACCGAGCGCGCTAACGCGCTCCTTCCTGGACTCGGGTAGGCGCGCCGGCCCCGGATCGAATCCGCCCGGCGGATTAACGACGAGGGCCAGTGTGCCGGCCAGCCTGAATATGGTTTTTAGGTGGTTTTCCGCATCCCCCTCGGTGAATACCGGGCTGGTCCCCACATCCCGCCTCAGTTACACGGCTCGCAGACATCTGAGCACTTTCACACTATTCCATGGATTACACTAGTCGCAGACAGTTGGGGTACACTAATTCCTTCCCAGGGGGTATGGGGTGGCGGTAGGAAGGGCATCCGGCCACCCCTTCAACTAACACTGCCGCATCCGGTTAACCAAGCCGACCCTGCGTATCCGCGGGATAAACGGCACACGTAAAAGAAAGAAAAAAAGTACAAAGTCTGTTAATTTCGATTGCGCGGTCATAATCACGTCGCCGGCCGCGGTAGCCGAGCGGTTCTAGGCACTTCAGTCCAGAACCGCGCGACTGCTACGGTCGCAGGTTCGAATCCTGCCTCGGGCATGAATGTGTGTGATGTCCTTAGGTTAGTTACGTTTAAGTAGTTCTAAGTTCTAGGGGAGTGATGACCTCAGATGTTAAGTCCCATAGTGCTCAGAGCCATTTGAACCATTTTTTTTATTTTATTTATTTATTTATTTATTTATTTATTTATTTTTTGTACGTGATACTACCACCACATGATATGTGCATGTCGCTATCCCACGACTCTTGTCAGCTCAGAGTAATAGGGTCCACTTCCCAATTTCAATGCATTATACGCCTTCGCATTTTCATGGATGCGATCAGATGTATTGAATGTGGGAATGAGTAAGGTGAACAGTCACACACGGAAGTGTGAGAGAGGAAAGCGCGAATGAAACAGAGACTAATAAAAGAGTGTGGATAGGGAGAAAACAGAGGGAAGGTCGACACAGGAGAATATTATAAATGATCATACGGGAATGAAACGCAAAAAAATGGTTCAAATGGCTCTGAGCACTATGGGACTCAACATCTTAGGTCATAAGTCCCCTAGAACTTAGAACTACTTAAACCTAACTAACCTAAGGACATCACACACACCCATGCCCGAGGCAGGATTCGAACCTGCGACCGTAGCAGTCCCGCGGTTCCGGACTGCAGCGCCAGAACCGCACGGCCACCGCGGCCGGCAATGAAACGCAGAAGTATGTCGATGGAACTCCGCCCAATTTACCTCCACAATTCCACTGTGGACTTGGCATCCTTTGCAGTTTAGACATTATAGTTTCAGTGAAATTACAGCATCTTGTATTTGTAAGACGCATTTAGAGAACGTGTGGGAGGCAGTTGAGTGCTATCCGCAACTGGCGTGCAGTTTCTCGGTCCAACTAATGTGAGTGACTGTATCGCTCGTCGGACGAGGCTACATCGCGACGCAGCGAGGTCGCGACGCGAGGGACGAGGTCTCCGAGACCCGTTCTCGCTTGGCGTCTCTCACAGCCCCCACAAATCTGCATCGGCCGCAGTTTCGCGAGTCTAGATTACAGTCACAAGGAACACGGCTATCTGATTCGAAGGAGACAGTACATTGCTGGCGGAGACGCCTGTGGTCGCCTCAGATGATGTTTATGTGAAATCTGCGCGACGTGCAGGCCGTAAGTTTTACGCTGTTTCTCGAGATCCCGTCTGGTACTGCAGCTTTCGTATTTTACCCGAGTTGAAAGATCCGTTACCCATGTTACATATCTCACCCAGCTGTGGCAAAGAATATCTCGGAGATGAATCCGATCTCTCTTTTCGCGACGATTTATTTCATTCCGCCTTCCTCTTGTTTGATGTATTGTCTTCATCTCAATAGACGTACCACGAGCAGCAACGTTATCAATAATTTGCCCGATGCATTCGACGATTCTTTCTCTTTACGGTTTGTCCCCTCTAGCTCTCCCTCTAAATACAAATAACCTACTAACAAAAGCCTTTCCATACCTCCCACCAAATTGTACATTTACGTCGTAGAAGAAAAATGGGAAGAGAGATTAGGATCGAACGTTCTGTCGACGACGGATCTCAAGCACGGATTGGGGAAAGATAGAGAATAAAATTTCCGTATCCGTTTCAAAGGAACCACATTTTCTCTTAATCGATTTGGAGTTAACTGCGGAAAATGTAAATCTGCACGCCCAAACGGGAATGAATAGCGGTCCTCTGGAATGTTTTAGTAGCAAACGCTTTTCCCAGAGTACTTCCCCGCCAATTCCACATAAATACTGTTGATGTTTCGAAACTATACCACCAATCCTTCAGTTCCAAATTAGTCCAGTTGCTCTTTCTGTCATTTACCAATATCTGCTCCACACGTTCAAGAACGTGAGTCGTTAAAGTGGCTTCGACATGCGACTTCTCTTTGAGAACAACAGGATTCAAATAGTGCCTTAAACCTACACGTATACTGTATGTTGTCCGACGTATTCAGCGAGGAAAAATCGTTGTCTACATGCTTCCGTACACACAGTAATATATCTTATATTAGTTTCAGAAGATACAGAATAGAAGCAATGGAAACGTTACAGTGTTCCACGAATAACCCTTTTCTAAATTTAATAAAAAGTGTTAGCGAGAACAACATAATTTTTCTTCAAAGGATTTCCACTTAAGTTCCCTGAAGATATCTGTTAGACTTTTGTATGTTCTGTGCCTACCTGCTACGATACCTGCCCGGATAACTGTCCTATTTTAGCGCCGCTTCCAGGATGAACCCGACCTGCGGATTAAGGACGAGGGCATGTGTGCTGGCGAGCCTGGATGGTTATTCTTTCGGTGGTTTCCTACAGCCACGAATTATTTACAGAAGAATGGAAAAACTGATAGAAGCCGACTTCGGGGAAGATCACTTTGGATTCCAGAGAAGTGTAGAAACACGCGAAGCAATACTAACCCAATGACTTCATTTAGAAGATGGGTCAGGGAAAGGCAAACCTATGCTTATAGCATTAGACATAGAGCAAGAATTTGACAATGTTGACTGAAACACTTTCTTAGGAATTCTGAAAGTAGGAGGGGCAAAATACAGGGAGCGAAAGGCTATTTCGAACTTGAACCGAAACACAACGGCATATATAAGAGTCGAGGGGAATGAAAGGGAAGAAGTGATTGAGAAGGGAGTGAATACGGGATGAAGCCTATCCCCGAAGTTATTCAATCTGTGCATTCAGTAACCAGTAATGGAAGTCAAAGAAAAATTTGGAGCAGCAATTGAAAGTCGAAAGAGACAAAGACAGAAGCTTCGAGGAGTGCCGACGACACTGTAATTCTGTCAGAGACAGCAAAGGACTTGGAAGAGCAGTTAGATGGAATGGACAGTGTCTTAGAAAGAGGATACAGGATGAATATCAACAAGAGCAAAACAAGAGTAAGAGAATGTAACCGAATTATATCAGGCCATCCTGAGCGAATTAGAGTACAAAACAAGATACTGAAATCTGTAGATGAGTTTTGCTATTTGAGCAGTAAAATAACCGATGATGGCTGAAGTAGAAAGAATATAAAATGTAGACTGATAAAGGCAAGAAGAGTGTTTCTGAAGAAGAGAAAGTGTTAACATGAATGTTAGAAAATCTTTTCTAAGAGAAAGTGTTAACATGAATGTTAGAAAATCTTTTCTGAAGATATTTGCCTTTAGTGCAGCCTTGTATGAAAGTGAACAGAGAATAATAAACATTTTAGACAAGAGGAGAACAGAAGCTTTTGAAATGTGGAGCTACAGAAGAATACTGAAGATTACATGGGTAGGTCAGGTAACTCATAAGGAGGTAATGAACAGAATTGGCGAGAAAAGACATTTACAGCACAACTTGACTAAAAGAAGGGATCGGTCGATAGGTCGCGTTCTGAGACATCAGTGTATCACTAAGTTAACATTGGAGGGAAGTGTTGGGGATAAAAACTGTAGAGGGAGACCCAGAGATGAAAACAGTAAGCAGATTCAGAAGGATGTAGGTTTCAGTAAATATTCGGAGGTGAAGAGTTTTGGACAGGATGGAGTAACATGGAGAACTGCAACAAACCAGTCTTCGAACTGAAGACCGCAACGACAAGAACATTCCTTCATCCCAGAAGCTGAATACCGGGCGTCCCGCCTCATTTACACGATTAGCAGACATTTGGCTCACTTTCACATGAACAGCTGTACAGGCAGACCTTTGGAATATAAATATTCCGTCCCGGGAGGTAACCGTATGGCGACAGGAAGCACATCCGGCCACCCGTTAAATTAACCATGCCCAATACGTTAATAACGTTGCTGCGCTGATGCTGGTCACAGACAAAAGAAAAAGGAGAAGTAGACACCTATCTATTGCAATCCTTCAAACGCCATTCTGAATTCGTCCCATGTCTCCTTACCAAGTTGATAGGAACTCTAAAACCTGGAGCGCTAGCGCCTTTTACGGGATTTTCTTTAAAAGTGCACCGCATTTCCCCACTATCCTTTCGACAAACCTAAGCCTTCCATTGGATTCCGTACTACAGATTTTACCTTTTAATCCCATTTCATGGCAGTTCGCAGTAATATCCCCAAATACACCGACGGAAAATAATGCAACACAAAGAAGGAACATTGGGTCATAAAAAGAAAATTGGTAGTCGTGTTGCTGTATTTAAAAGATGATGTCTTTTGAAATTTCGTGCCCGTTGCATAAGACTGGCGCTAGTAGCGCCACTATAACGATGTAAATCATATTTTCTTTAAATACACACTGTAACGGGTGTGAGTGGTCGTAACCTTTGAGGTAGGACATGGTGTGTTAATGTTAGTCACGAATGCCTTTAAGGCGACAAATATGCCATTACCAACATCTCACCGAGTCTGAAAGAGATCGTCTAATAGGGCTTTGGGAAGCTGGATGTTCGTTCTGTGATACTGCAGAAAGAGTTGGCCTTAATGCAGCCACTGCACATGACTGCTGGCAGCGGTGGCCACGAGAACGTACTGACGCAGGAAGACCGGGCTCCGGGCGGCCACATGGTACTGCCGTGAGGGAAGACCATCGTGTTCGCCGCATGACTCTGGGGCATCGTACTGCATCTGCAACAGCTATTTCAGCAGCAGTTGTTAAGTAGAGCTCCGAGTCAGATGCCCTGTAGCGTGCATCCACTGACACCAAACCACCACCATTTGGGACTTCAGTGTTTGTGTTTCAGAAGTAACCGATCAACAATAGATCTAATTTTAGCAGCCGCATGTTGATGAAAAAGTATTGGGAGAAAGGCAAGAACCCGGTCATTGTATTCCTGGATATAGAAAAAGCCTATGATAGTGTTATAAGAGATAAGATCTGGGAATACCTGAGGAAAAATAATGTGCCTGAAGGACTAATAGCCGGTCGTGGTGGCCGAGCGGTTCTAGGCGCTTCAGTCCGGAACCGCGTGACTGCTACGGTCGCAGGTTCGAATCCTGCCTTGGTCATGGATGTTTGTGATGTTCTTAGGTTAGTTAGGTTTAAGTAGTTCTAAAGTCTAGGGGACTGATGACCTGATATGTTAAGTCCCATAGTGCTCAGAGTCACTTGAACCATTTGAAGGACTAATAAGAAAAATTCAGATGTTGTACAAAGACAATACCAGCTGTGTACAAATTGGGGAAGGACGATCATCATAGTTTGAGACCAAGAGTGGAGTTCATCCCTGTTATGGATATTATAACGAAGGACGTCAAGGGGAAGTAAGATGAACTGAATGCATTTGCCTTTGCTGGCGACATCATGATACGGAGTGAAACTGTAGAGGAAGTACAGATCAGAGTCGATGAATGGAAATCTCAGCTCCAGAAATATAACCTCAACATCAGCAAGACCAAGACAGTGGTGGTGGCAGTTAACAGAGATGGACGAGCAGAAAGTGTAAAACTAGGAGACCAGTAACTGGAGGGTGTGGATAGTTTTCCTCACCTTTGAAGCGTGATCTCCAGTGATAATTTAGTCAAAAATAAAATCACTAACAGAGTGCAAAAAGGATCTGAAATCCCTGAATTCTACCAACAAGTAAGATAACTTTTATGGGATGACTTGATTCCAAAACCGGCCAAACTGATGATGTTTAATAGCTACTTTATACCAATATTGACCTATAGTATTGAAACATGTTCCCTCACAAAAAGAGAATCATCAAGGCTGCAAGCATCAGATGAAATTTCTTAGATCCGCCATCCAGAAGACCAAGATGGACAAGTTAAGGAATGAGGAGGTGGAGAAAGAAGCCGGAATAAAGACATCCCTATTAGATCGAAGTGGAGCATCTAGACTTTGATGGTACGGGCAGGTGATGAGAATGGAGCCAACTAGAACAGCAAAAATTAATTTGGAAAGACGGGTGGATGGGAGAAGACCTCAAGGAGACCTCGAACCCGATGGACGGAATTGATTAAGGCTGATTTTGTGGTGTCACCGCCAGACACCACACTTGCTAGGTGGTAGCTTTAAATCGGCCGCGGTCCATTAGTACATGTCGGACCCGCGTGTCGCCACAGTCAGTATTTGCAGACCTAGCGCCACCACATGGCAGGTCTAGAAAGACGTACTAGCACTCGCCCCAGTTGTACGACGACTTTGCTAGCGACTACACTGACGAAGCCTTCTCTCATTTGCGAGAGACAGTTAGAATAGCCTTCAGCTAAGTCCATGACTACGACCTAGCAAGACGCCATTAACCATATCTGGAAAGAGTCTTATTTGTATTATCAAGAGCGATGTACCACAAGGATGAAGTAAAGTTAAGTATTATAGAAGCTACGTGCTTTTCTTATTAGCATTCATTACGTATCCTGTTCCAGACTTCACGCCAGTCGGCGTGTGTGTACGCGTGCCTTCGGTTACCCGTCACTGTGGACTGGCTGTCTTGTCAGTCCACTACAGATTTAGTCACCAGAAGATGGAAAGTGGATGATGTTCTCCGTGAACAGGTGTATTTGGAGAGGACGAAGTGGAAGAGGCTCATTACCAGTCCCGGGAAACTGGAACTGTTAAATGATGATGATAAGTGGTTTCAAGCGAGAGCTCGTTGAAGGGCTGGGTGGAGGTCTGTTGTGTTTTGTGATGAAAGCTGGTTCTGCCTCGGTGCCATTGATGGCCGTGTATTGGTTAGAAGGAGGCCAGTTCTGAGCCTGCAAACATTTTGTCTACGTGCTGGGCACACCTGGAGTTATGGTCTTGGGTGTGGTTTTGAATGACAGCAGGAGCACGTACCCTGACTGTAAAATTGTAGGTCAGTTTGGCGATACGATCTTTTAGTATGCCACTTATGATCACCATTCCAGGGAATGTTTTCCAACAGGATAACGCTCGCCCAAATACCACTGTTGAAAACCAGCATTCTCTACAGAGTATCGACATGTTGCCTTGGTCTGCTCATCACAAGATCTGATTCCTATCGAGCACATATGAGGGACATCATCGGACGACAATTCCAGCGTCATCCACAAATAGCACTAACCGTCATTGTGTTGACCGACCAAGTGCAGCAGGCCCACAAACTGACATCCGGAACTTAGACAATGGATGCACGTTTGCATGCCCGCATTCAACATTCTGTCGGTTAGACCGGTTATTACTGTACCAGCATCTCACACTTTCAATGGCTTATCTCGCGCTGTGATCTTGCAATGTTAATCACTTAAACATGTTACCTAGGTAAATGTATTCCCAGCCGGCCGCGGTGGTCTCGCGGTTCTAGGCGCCCAGTCCGGAACCGCGCGACTGCTACGATCGCAGGTTCGAATCCTGCATCGGGCATGGATGTGTGTGATGTCCTTAGGTTAGTTAGGTTTAAGTAGTTCTAAGTTCTAGGGGACTGATGACCACAGCTGTTAAGTCCCATAGTGCTCAGAGCCATTTGAACCATTTAAATGTATTCCCGAAATTTCATTACTCTATATTAATTATTTTTTTGTGTTGCGATTTTTTCCGTCGGTGTATTTCAGTTATTTGTCACGCTAAAAGACGTTCAAAAATATGTATTTTTATTTATGCCAATTCGGGTTTCGGGCCTTCACTCAACTTCAATCAGCCTAATAGATGTGTAATCTTCAGTTAGTAACTTTGCACTTGAAGAGGGAATGTAGAGCTCTTAATACCTTGCTAGGTAGTGTTAACGTAATTTATCTATTTTATTTGTTGAGCAGCGTGGCTATGGCATAAAAGTCTTGGCATGAATAAAAATATGTAAAAAAGTGACTGGTTGGTATACTCCTTAAAATAATACAATCCGAAGCCAAGGAACTCGACAAACAGTAAAACAGATAAATTAATACGAATCTGCATTTATGCAGAATTAAAGAGAGCAGTCATTCTTTAAACCAGGCAAGAATTATGTCTAAGATTTTCTGCAGCTGCTGCAAGCAACATCCACGTCAGCGAACACTCTTACAGTGCCGCGGATCCTATATGATAACATCGTTTATGTATACGGAGATCGTTTGTAGTCCCGTTTTCTGGACCACATGAGGTTTTACTTTTGAATCTGTTGAACGGTCGGCGTTCAATATAGCTCATCGGTTTACATTAGCCACAAATTCTTCGACACAACTGCATATCATATAAGGATAGTCTGTATGATCGTTTCTTGGGAATTAGTGAATAACTAGTGACAACCATATCAAAATATCCACAGTAGTTCCTGAGATTAGTCTTCACATACAGACAGAAAAACGTGACATTTACGCGTACAGATACATGTAGATTCTGGTGAAGCTTCGCTGCTCCCTGGAGTTGCGGCGTCTGTTTACTGCTTTTCCCGACAGATACCACCTCCTCTGTGGCTGGCTAGTTCACAGCTGCCGTCGCTAACACGAGATGGCAATCCAAACGCCAATTAAATATGGAACAGATAACAACACACATATTACACACTCATCCTTACTATAATTATAACTCATATACACAAAGCTTCCTTGCGAATCAGTCTGTCTCTTAGTAAAAACCGTATCAAAATCCCGACACTAATTGCTCAGATTATCTCTCACTTACAGACAGAAAAACGCGGCGGAGGCTGTTTTAATTTATAATAAGTGTAGACGTGGCAAAGTTAAGATGGCTTTTCGAAAATGCAGGAAGGAAGAGTGTACCTGCTCACCTCCATCTACTATTTTCAAGATGTCTTGTGTGAATAATGAAAGGTCTGTTTTACGTGACCTGTTTTTCAGAATAAGGACGTCCTAATTTTCGAATTGTTAGAATCCTAGTGGAGAATACCGAGGTAGTTCTTCGAACTGAAGACCACGTGATACATGTGCTGCTGGTTTAATTAGTTGCAAACGAGCAAGACGGCGCAGTGGTTGGGAGGGTGGTGGTTCAAATCGTCGTGCGGCCGTCTAGAGTCTTGTGATGCGTGCCTTTCTTAAATCGCTTGAAGCAAATGCTGCGGTGATTCCCTTAAATCGGTGGTGCTCCGTGTCCACTGCAGTGGACACCTGTTAATGGGCGCTTCTTTGGCGAACTCAGTCACTCCTGAGGCTGCAAATGTACGCAGCCCACTGCAGTAGGCACTCCATACCGGTGCTGTGCCATGCATGCAATGCATTCGTATCCTCGTGACTGATTAAAAGCGACAAAGATGTGGCCATTGAAAGCTGTCCTGTTCACTACAGTAAAAATTGTATACCACAGGGCTAAAGCGCACTGTCAGTTTCCTTCCCCATCCTTTACTAACGTGATATTGTCATCGACGGGGCGTTAAATTCTATTCTTCTTTCGTTGAAGGGCCAGAAGACCACAAAAACAACATGTGTTATAAAAGTGAACTTGCAAAGCTTACGGGGAAGTCTTCCCTCATTCGCGATTAAAAAACTAAACAAATAAATAAACAAAAATTGTGCTATCTGGCAGTTTACAGTTTCCATGCAACCATCTATAGAGGCTGTCTCCCCTAAGAGTAGATACTTGCAATTTAGTTTTTGCATTATGAAGCTGGATTCAAAATGGTTCAAATGGCAATCCCGGGTTCCCGGGTTCGATTCCCGGCTTGATGACTGAGTGTTGTGTGATGTCCTTAGGTTAGTTAGGTTTAAGTAGTTCTAAGTTCTAGGGGACTGATGACCTCAGATGTTAAGTCCCATAGTGCTCAGAGCCAAATAGCAAGGGCCGGCACGGTAGCTCAGCGTGTTCGGTCAGAGGGTTAGCTCCCTCTGTATTAAAAAAACTGAGTTAATCGATCAACAACGAACTTAAACGAATGTCTTACGACGTCCACCCCGAGCAGATGCAACGAACAAAATCGAACAAAATGAGAAAAAAAAATGGCTCTGAGCACTATGGGACTTAACTTCTGAGGTCATCAGTCCCCTAGAACTTAGAACTACTCAAACCTAACTAACCTAAGAAAATCACACACATCCATGCCCGAGGCAGGATTCGAACCTGCGACCGTAGCGGTCGCGCGGTTGCAGACTGTAGCGCCTAGAACCGCTCGGCCACCCCGGCCGGCTATGAAGCTGGAGTCAGCAGAAACAAACACTCCTCATCACGTCTTTTATGCGACGTCCAGTGTCTACGGAAAGCGTCTGTCTGTTTCTAGTTACAAGCAAAATAATTTTTAAACCAGAATATTTTAAGTGCATATTCGATAGAGCGATCCCAAATTACTCTACTGCGAGATTTGTTTAGTCGATACGTGTGAACAGGGACAGTAATGGATAAACAGCAATCCAGCGGAGACTCAGTAGCGCTGCATGCTATATTTCTTTATTTGGCCTTCCGAGTAGCAACTCGATTTAGCCATCAATAACACATAGTTACAATGTACATAGAATTGAATAAAAGAATACAGAAATGCATATCTGCAAGTAGAGAAAGCTCAAACCGTCGCAGCTGTATCCACTATACTTTTGCAACAATTAGATTAAAAGGTAGTTAAAATTGTGTTGAGTTACAGTTCATACCATTCCTGAACATCTTTAGAAGCAAGACAGGAAACGGAATATGTACACCGTTAAAACCTATAGACTGTGCCCAGAACTCTTAAGAAACTTAGCAAAAACTTTATAAAGGCGAATGTCTTTGGAAAATAAAAGTAGCTGACTGAGGAAGGAGGAATCTCATACTCAGAAATGTCTTCAGAAAGGCCAACCGTTCGCAGTCAAATTTGGGGCACATAAGATGTGGTTGACATCAGCTTCCGACTCAGTACTACATTCACATGCTGGCGAAGCGTAAACGTTGATCCGATGTAGGTGTTGAGGAAAAGAGGCGTGATTGAAGCGAAGTCGTATGATTGCAGAAATCGTGTATCGGTCCAAATGTGTCTTCGTGAACCACGGCTGTGAAGCAATCCGAGGTTGGAGCACTGCTTAATAACGGCCTGGGAAACGTTCCACATCTCTTGTCATTTCTGGTTTGCGTGACCCTTGACCTCACGTAAGTAGTCTGCGTAAGGTAATTTCAGATCCAGGACAGTACCTAAAGACACCGCCTGCTTGGCTAATTTATCAGCTTCCTCATTATATGGGATACCAGCGTGGGAAGGCACCCACAGCAAATGGATTGTCTGCCCCACCCGTGTGATGCGAATATATTCCGAAACCACATCCAAGGTATAGCGATTAGTTGTTCTGTTCTGTCTCAAGGACGCTTTGAGAGTCAGACGCAATTAATATCTTGGGGAAGGAAGTGGAAGAGTCAAACTTAAGTTCCAAAAGTGCCATTGTCTCCATCGTAAATATAGAAGTGCTTTGGGGCAGGTTGAAGGGTTTCGGGATCTGAAACTGAGGGCAGAGAAATGCACATCCGGGTATACTCTTCCTGCGGAGCTTTGGAACCATCGGTATATGTACAGAGGTGTTGAATATTTTGAAGGACCCTTGGAGAGTCATACACAATAAATATCTTGAGGAAGGAAGAGGAAGAGTCAAACTTAAGAGATTCCAAAAGTGCCACTGTCTCCACAGTAAATACAGAAGCGCTTTGGGGCAATTTGAAGGGTTTCCGGATCTGAATCTGAAGGCATAGAAATGCACATACGGGTATACTTTTCCTGCGGAGTTTTGGAACCATCGGTATATGTACAGAGGAAACCAAGTTGGTTCAAATGGCTCTGAGCACTATGGGACTTAACTGCTGTGATCATCAATCCCTTAGAACTTTGAACTACTTAAACCTAACTAACCTAAGGACATCACACACATCCATTCCCGAGGCAGGATTCGAACCTGCGACCGTAGCGGTCGCGCGGTTAGGAAACCAGGCCACTGAGCTGCAACGAGATGACTGAAACCACTACTGACATTAGCGCTTTCCAAACAGTTTATATTAAAATAACCGCTGATTGCTTGGCGGTAGCACTCAGCGCGCACCAGGGTATTGTTGTCGCAAGTGGAGTACTAACTATTCCTTGTGTTTTACTGTTTCTCTTAATAAATACCGATAAAACGAATATCGAAGCAGACTAATATCGGAGCGCTTTGTTGAATGGGCAAATAACATTTCATTTTAAAATAGTTTTGTTTATAAGACAAAACAAACCAATGCTTTTGGTCGACACTGGGTGTCGCATGAAAGACCTGATGAAGAGTTATTTGTGAGTGTATTTGTTTCGGCTGACTCCAGCTACACAGTTTAAGAAAGGAATTGCAAAAATCTGCTAACACACCAAAGGAAATGCGCCTGGCGAGTCTTAGGTGAGACACCCTTTATACGTGCCACATGGTACGTGCTGCCGACTGTACATAGCCGCTTGATGACAGAGCGAAACCCAGTTAAAACGCATTAGCACTCTTACTGCTCGTACACACGCTACTGGAAACCAGAATTGTCTCAGAGAAACAATTTGAGTTACAGTATGCAGCGCGTCGATTTGGCAATAGACTGTATCATGTGCTTCCACTGCACCCCCCTTCCGCCCACCCCTTTCGCCAGCCTCGCCCTCGGTCATAGACATCTAAACGAACAAGTCATGCCTGGCGTCACTTACCTATCACAGGTGAACGTTTTTGTTATTATGAGTAGTAGTTCTCGGCTCTTGCAATGGGACATAAACTGATATCAAAGAAATAGTAAAACACTGATAACAGTGTCGATGCTACTTGAAGAGTACATAGCAGAATATTAAAGTACTGTGCTACACATGTTAGACCTGTACTTAGCCATATTGGTAATTTTTCCTTTAAGAATGGTCAGTTCCCTGGACGATTAAAGTGCCCACTAGTAAAGTGGCCTTATAAAAAGGGAGGAAGGGATAATGTAGACAATTTAACACCTATATCTATTTTGGTAAACATTTTTGGAATACAGTGATCAATAGATTATTATATTTTAACTAAAGTTCAGTCTTGATCTTGTCTTAATAATATAGGTGACCAGTTCCGTCTTGATGTTGTCTCAATAACATAGGTGACCGGTTTCGGTTATATAAATATAACCGGAACCGATCACCTATGTTATTGAGACATAAGTGTTGTGATCAAGACTGAACTTTAGTTAAAAAAACCTATATCTATGTCATCAGTGTTTGCTAAAGGTATTGAAAAGTCTGTGCTTATGTAAGGATAATTGATCATTTTATTTCACTTAATTTGCTATCAAGCGTAAAGATCGGTTTTAGAAGTGGTGTAACAATTGAAAAAGCTTTATTCTCTTTTCTCTGTGAGGTAATGGATGGAGAAAACAAAAGGTATCGAACGCTAGGCATTTTTTTTATTTAACTAAAGCGTTTGATTGTGTTGACAGCAAAATATTGCTCCAGAAGTTGGGCCATTAAGCAATACGGGGAGTAGCTCACAATTGATTCACCTCTTACTTTAATAACAGACAGCAAAAGGCCATTCTCCACAGCGTTGAGAATGGCTATGCTGTGGGTTCTGAGTGACAAGTGGTTAAATGGGGGTGTGGGGGGGGGGAGGTGGTGTTGGGGGGGGGGGGCACGGATCAGTGGTAGAGCCACTCCTGTTCCATATTTGTATAAACGGTATGCCTTCCAGTATTACAGATCATTCTAAAATATTTACGTTTGCTGATTGATGATGACACTAGCTTGGTAATAAAGGATGTTGTGTGCAACGTTGCTACTGTTTCAAACACTGCAGTCGAGACGTAAGTTCATGGCTTGTAGAAAATAAACCAACTCTAAATCGCAGTAATACTCGGTTTTTACAGTTTCTAAAACACAATTCAACCAAACCCGCCGTTATTAGAATGGGCATATGATTAGCGAAACTGAACAGCTCAAGTTTCTAGATGTTGAGATAGACAGTAAACTGTCATTTAAAGCCCACGTTCAGGATCTTGTTCAAAGACTTAGGGCTCCCACTATTCGAAAGGTATCTGAAGTAAGTGATAGTTCGTCACCAAAAGCAGTCTACATTGCTCACTTTTTCGGGTAACTCTGCACATTCTCAAATGATATTTTTGGCTCAGAAACGGGTGATTCAGGCGATAAGTGGTGTTAAGTTTTGTTAACAGTATCAGCTTCTTCCCAAGAATTAGCAGCTTTCACTCATTTAATACTAGGCAGAAACCCTATCTGCATTTTGATCGGATTTTCTTGACTCTTGTGCAGAAAGGCGTGCAGTATACTGCTGCATCCATTTTCAATAAGCTACCAAAAGAATTTAAAAATTTGAGCAGTAATCCACGCGCTTTCAAATTGAAACTGAAAAGTTTCCTCATGGGTCACTCTTTCTACTCTGTCAAAGAGTCTCTCGAAAAATTAAGTTGCTTCCTGTGTTATATTGTTGATTGTGTTTACATAAACTTATGGCTTGTCTTTTTTGTGCTCATAAACGCCTTATGTCTGTTATTACTTTTGTGTTGTAATTTCATGTATTGACACCTACTCATTTTGGTCCTACGGAACTGGACGTGTAAATCAAATAAAAAATAAGCAAAGCGATTGGAAAGTCTATTGTTGCATAGCTACCCACCAAGTTAAGTTTGCAGCATCGACAATCATTTCACAACAGCAGATCAGTTCCATTACACATGAGGGAGAGTAGACGCGGGGGGAGGGGGGGGGGGTTACTCATCGCGACGCAACGTATAGACTAGGAGCGATAATCAACGCTAATCGCTATCCTCAGACAGCAGCGCTCTTACGCGCTTTCGTTTTGGCTCGCGGCTGACAAGAAACGACCCGTAAAGTGCCAGAGCTACAGCACCGACCTTGCCAAAAGTAAATGAATTCCGAATGAGAAAATATGTAGTCGGCGTGAATAATTCTAACCTCGAGAGTGATTTCTGTCCTTTCGCTTCTGATAGAAACGATGGTGCTGAGAAAAATGGAAGGTAGATTACGAAGCAAGAGAGAACGTACCTGGAGGGACGAGAGAGAGAGAGAGAGAGAGAGAGAGAGAGAGAGAAGGAGGGAGGGCTACAGAGACGAGACATAAACATCTAAACAATTCAACTCAACATTCGGTATTCGGAGACACAGCTCGACGGCGAGAAGGGAGAGAGGGAGTAGGCGGGGGCAGGAGAGGCGCGGCGTGGCGCTTTATCGCCGGAGTTTTCTGAGCGTTTCGCGTGTAATCCGGCGCTGCCACGGCTGTCCTTTACTCATCATTATAGCGGGCTCGGTCCGCCAGCGAGCGACGCGGCCATCCTTCCAGCCGGCGCATTTGCGTCGCGCCGATGGACTTTATAGTATTGACGCCTCGAGAAACCTCCCATTTACCTTGGCGCGTCAACCATTTATTAGCGTAATGGCTATTGCGACCGGCGTTCCTGCGGCAACCTGAGATATACATTCTATTTGCGTTTATTTTTTTTCCAGACGGCGGAGCGCCGGCTGCAGATAAATTCGCCGCTCCGCAGCCGCGGCGCTGCCCTGGACAAATCTCCAGTCCCACACTCCTCTCTGTCTCCGGCAATGACCCCTACTCGTCCTCCGGTGCGCTCCTTTGTGTGGGAAGCCACTCACGAGCAAAGTATTGCCAGCGCCCGGCGCACATGTTTCACGCCTAAAGAAACAAATACTACGACCAGTTTCTAAACTTATTATCCTACTGACCTCCAATTAAAACGTACGATCATACGCCTTCAACAGCGTACCGAGGACCTGGCCTGGGGAGGGGGACAGGTGAAGGAAACTCTAATTAGTTCCACGGTGGAAGACGAAGTAGGATCTGGGTGCTCCTCTAACTAGTCAATATCAAACGAAACTAAACGGTTCCAGAGACCTTTTCAAATCTCAAACATTTATTATGTGTATATGCAGACTGAAGGGGCGAAGAAAATTTGTACCAGGGCCGGGACTTGAACATGGGTTTGGTGAGCAGAAGTGCAAGGTTCGAATCCCGGCCTTAGTACAAATTCCATTATTCGCTTCAGTATGAATATACACTACTGGCCATTAATATTGCTACACCACGAAGATGTCGTGCTACAGACGCGAAATTTAACCGACAAGAAGAAGATGCTGTGATATGCAAATGATGAGCTTGTCAGAGCATTCACACAAGGTTGGCACCGGTGGCGACACCTACAACGTCCTGACATGAGGAAAGTTTCCAACCGATTTCTCATACACAAACAGCAGTTGACCGGCGTTGCCTGGTGAAACGTTGTTGTGATGCCTCCTGTAAGGAAGAGAAATGCGTACCATCACGTTTCCGACTTTGACAAAGGTCGGATTGTAGCCTATCACGATTGCGGTTTATAGTACCGCGACATTGCTGCTCGCGTTGGTCGAGATCCAATGACAGTTAGCAGAATATGGAATCGGTGGGTTCAGGAGGGTAAAACGGAACGCCGTGCTGGACCACAACGGCCTCCTATCACTAGCAGTCGAGATGACAGGCATCTTATCCGCATGGCTGTAACGGATCGTGCAGCCACGTCTCTATCCCTGAGTCAACAGATGGGGACGTTTGCAAGACAACAACCATCTGCACGAACAGTTCGACGACGTTTGGAGCAGTGTGGACTATCAGCTCGGAGACCATGGCTGCAGTTACCCTTGACGCTGCATCACAGACAGGAGCGCCTGCGATGGTGTACTCAACGACGGACCTGGGTGCACGAATGGCAAAACGTCATTTTTTCGGATGAATCCAAGTTCTGTTTACAGCATCATGATGGTCGCATCCGTGTTTGGCGACATCGCGGTGAATTCACATTGGAAGGGTGTATTCGTCATCGCCATACTGGCGTATCACACGGCGTGATGGTATGGGATGCCATTGGTTACACGTCTCGGTCACCTCTCGTTCGCATTGACGGCACTTTGAACAGTGGACGTTACATTTCAGATGTGTAACGACCCGTGGCTCTACCCTCCATTCGATCCCGGCGAAACCCTACATTTCAACATGATAACGCACGACCACATGTTGCAAGTCCTGTACGGGCCTTTCTGGATACAGAAAATGTTCAACTGTTGCCCTGGCCAGCACATTCTCCAGATCTGTCACCAATTGAAAACGTCTGGTCAAAGGTGGCCGAGCAACTGGCTCGTCACAATACGCCAGTCACTACTCTTGATGAACTGTGGTATGGTGTTGAAGCTGCATGGGCAGGTGCACCTGTACACGCCACCCAAGCTCTGTTTGACTTAATGCCCAGTGGTATCAAGGCCGTTATTGCGGCCAGAGGTGGTTGTTCTGGGTAGTCGTTTCTGAGGATCTACGCACCCAAACTGCGTGAAAATGTAATCACATGTCAGTTATAGTATAATATATTTGTCCAATGAATACCCGTTTATCATCTGCATTCCTTCTTGGTGTAGCAATTTTAATGGCCGGTAGTGTATACTTCATAGTCAGTACCCACTTGTTAATTCACGGCTACAGGCAGCACTCAGAACTGCCGAGCCTTGGTTGGAACGATGGTGTGTTAAAGTAAACGTCGACAAGTGCGAGGCTGTTCTGTATACACGCAAACCGAAACACCTGCACGAACACCACTAACTGCAGACAAATAACACTACACACACGCCCAATACGTTTCTGTAAGAAACTCAGATATCTAAGTATCTCGAATTTGGAGATACGTAGCTCCAACACGTCTGCGCTGTCTGCAGATCATACAGAACAAAGTGCTACGTATCATAATCAACGCTCCATGACACACACGTACCGCAGACCTTCACAGAGAATGCTGTCTTGAGACTCTCGCGAAGGTGTTCAAAAAACTTGCCACACATATGTACAAGAAAACGAGACACTCGAACAATCCTTTCATCCTTTACCTGGGTAACTACGATCACAACCACTGGTGGAAACACAGCCGCCCAAAGACGCTACTACTTAGGGAAAATTAACCATCTATGGATAACACCAACACACAGACATGACAAATACTGGTGAAACCCTGCAGCACGGCAAAATTAACTGTCACCGCCAGGTGTACATTAGCCGGCATACTAAAGGCAAACAAATCCAACCAAAACCCGTACACAGTGATCTATTTATGACCAATCGACCACTTATGTAACAGTTTTGGTATGTTACAGTTACAGACGCTGCAGCTGACCCAGGAGACTTCGCAGGTGCCCAAACCAGCATTACTGACACTTTTTATGACCACCTAATGTATGACAACGGTACCGAGCATTGCAGGATACCCAAAACTAACAATCACCCTACCCTTGCCTGATCTGTCTCAGATAGCAAGAAACCGCTACCGCTCTTACTACCCGACCAGACTTCGCACAGGTCTTTTTCCATTGGTGCTTGCCTTTTTATCCCCTGCCCTTGAAACTGCTACCCTTCGTTCGCTTCTCGCCCTGTACCTATCTCCTCCATGTAACCGTGTTAGTGGGTAATCCTACCCACGCGCACGGGTAACATCACGGCCCCACATTCTCGATTAGTAACTAACAAATACAGAGGTGGCGGTAGATCTTTTAGATGGTCACCACATCGGTGTGGGCGTGGAGGGGCTCAACCCACTTTTTTCCTAAAAACCACTTTTTTCCTAAAAAAAGAAGCACACTAGTTCTGTTCAAATAGATATCACAGTCTGTTTGGTGGGATACGGATTCGAGTACCGAGGATTCTTTTCTAAAGGGGAAGGCAGGAAAGGGTGCAATGGCACCTACCGTCTTCCTACTCCTCGCTGGGGTTCGCCATTGCACAATTAACAATAAATTCATAATAATATTAATGAATTCTGCAGGGTTTGGACAAAAATACGGAACACGGCGAGAAATACATGCCTAAACATAAATTCAAATGGTAGTTAAGCCTGCAGATTGCGCTGTTGTATTTGACAGTAGACGGCACCTGTGCTGTGTCCTCAACACGTTGCAAGTGTCAGCCGTGGTCAGAATAGGGTTCTGTGAATTGGCGACTGAAATATAACGGAGCGACTAAGTGAATTCGAACGTGGGCAAATTGTTGGTGCTTTATAGTGAGCGGTACCGTAAACAAGGCGGCCGAAGTGTTCGGTGTTTCAAGAGGTACCGTATCGAAGACTTACACCGCATACAGCGAAAACGGAAAAACGTCATCCGCTAAGTCACAACGCGGACCAAAGTGTGTGTTGAGTGTTCGTGACGAACGCTCATTGAAGAGGACTGTGAAGAAAAGCAAGAGAACCACAGCTGCAAAAGTCACTGCAGACGTGAGTGTCGCAGTCGCATCGCGGTCAGCACCAGAACGGCGCGGAGGGAGTCCCACAAACAGAAAACTGCATGACGCGCTGGGATTCCAAAACCATTCATCAGTGATGCAAATGTCCGCCACAGGTAGCTGAGTGGTCAGCGCGACAGAATGTCAATCCTAAGGGCCCGGGTTTGATTCCCGGCTGGGTCGGAGATTTTCTCCGCTCAGTGTTGTGTTGTCCTAGTCATCATCATTTCATCCCCATCGACGCGCAAGTCGCCGAAGTGGCGTCAAATCGAAAGACTTGCACCCGGCGAACGGTCTACCCGACGGGAGGCCCTAGTCACACGACGTATACTGTATATTTAGTGATGCAAATTACCCTTACAGTAAAACGTAGTGCTGAAGCCAAAAAACCTTGACTATGGCGCAATGGAAGAATATTATTTGGTCGAATGAGTCTTGTTTCACGTTGCTTCCAACATGTAGCCGAGTTTACGTCGAAAGAGTGAAACACGGCGGGGGAAGGTTGACGACTGGGGCAGCCATGTCTTGCTATTCCATGGGCCCCATAGTTACTCTGCAAGCTCACATTATTGCCAAGGTTTATGTGACCATTTGGCTGACATGTCCATCCTATGGTACAATGGGCGGCCAGTAGTGTTGACGCTGTGTTCCAAATGGACAGGTACCCTGTTTACACAGCTCTCATCATCCCGTACTGGTGTTCTGAGCACGAGGATGAATTTTCGCCTTTTCTCTGGCCACCACCGTCACCAGGTCTCACTATCATTGAGCCTTTGTCGTCTGCATCGGAGAGAAAGATGCGTGAGGGTATAAAATTCGACTAAAAACCGTACAGGACCTGCATTTATGTATTTCGAGACAGCTGGTAGCTGTTCGGAGTGCCAGGTGGTGTCCTAGGCAGTATTAGCATGCTAATGTGCTGTACTTTTGGTGTTTCAAAATTTTTCTTCAATTGAAACGTAAATATCATTCCACATCAACCTCTGCATCACTAAAAACTCGGGAAGGCCTACGTACAAGTGGTAAAAGGTACGATGATCTGGAAGTGTAGTTTCTTCGACCCATCTGTCAAGTTGTGCAAATAATAGTGGAAGACAGCCGTACTGGTAAAAGGCGTAATATTGTACTGAATTCTTGTTTTTCGTTGTTGTTGTAGTTGTGGTGGTGGGGCGGGGTCATCTTCAGTCCGAAAAATGTTTTGATGCACGTCGTAAGTCAATATCGCGTGAATTTCTTCACGTCTCCGTAATTATTGCAATTTACATCGATTTCATACTGGTTGCTGTAATCAAGCCTTGGTCTCCCACTGAAATGTCCCCAAACTCCTCCCCCATACATACTCATTTCGCTACATTATTAAACTAATTATTTATTTATTTAATCTGATCTGATGAGGGCCAACAGGCCTTCTCTTACGTCGGGCGCTGATAACCGCATACAGTACTTTGTTACATTATAGTTACCTAACAAATAACAGTTTTAATATGACAAATGGTTTAAAAAGGATTTGAATTTCCAGAGTAACAATATGAATAAATAATACTGCTACGAACTAATAATGTTAATGCTGGAAGTACTTCTACCATTGCCGCTGCTGCCACTAATAATAATAACAATAATAATAATAGTAATAAAAATGACAAATGATGATAGTGGTAGATATAAAAAGAACTTATAGGTATACAAAAAAGATGTTTTTTGATATAGCGAGTTATGGGGAAATAAAATTTAAAGAGCCTCTTCTCTTGAGAAATGAGGAGGGTCTGGTTGAATGCCTCAGAATGTGTCTAACTAATAGCTTCTTTTTCCCAGTTCCCTTCACTATCTCTTGCTCAATTACCTGATCTACCCACCTTATTCTCAGCGCCCTTCTGCAGCACGCTATTATTAAAGTTTCTATCCTTTTCTTGCCTCTACTGTTTATCGTCTATTTCTCCCTTCCGTATGAAATTGCGCTCCCGACAGATGCGTCCAGAAAAGACTTTCTACTACTAAAACTTATGCTGACGGAAATGGGAAATGTTACACAATGAACATTATTAATCAACGCTACCAATCTGCTACTCCCGGATTTTCATGTCTGCGGGATATGTTGATTAAATTTCCATCCTTATGTGAGTTTATTTTAAGGTTGGAAAAAGAAACATTCCTACTACAGAGGAGTATCATTACACGATGGGTACTGAATGTGTCTAATGTTAGTGGAGCTTCTCAGGTGGAGATCGCCGCAGAGCATAACCAGAGGACGAGCACTTGCAACTTATTAACAATGTTTCGAACTTTGAGAAAGGTCAGATTATTGGCATCAGTATGAAATGGAAGCTACGTACCGTCCGACCGCCCTGATCACTGAATGTACAGCAATGGTTGCAGACGTTTGGTGACGAGATGGACTCAGAAGAAGAAGGGCAGGCAAGAAGGATAGGCACTGGTCGTTCCTGAAGGATAACAACTCAAGACGATCGCGGCATAGTTCGATTGGCCCTGACGAATAGATGGATGACAACAACTGTATTCCAGACATAAGCTGCAGGCAGTATTATGCCACCTATCGTCGGGAACAGGTTACTAGAAACCGGGTTGATATCTCGACTTAAAATGCATTGCGTACTGCTGACACCACACCACAGACAACAGTGACTTGCTTGGGATTGAGTCAAGTCATATGAACACTGAGCGCCATTCTGTGGTGTCTCGCTTCTGCTTCTCATCGTCTTGCGGTCGCGTTCTCGCTTCCCGAGCACCAGGTCCCGGGTTCGATTCCCGGCGAGGTCAGGGATTTTCACCTGCCTCGAGATGACTGAGTGTTTTCATCATCACTCATGAAAGTGGCGAGATTGAACTGAGCAAAGGTTGGGAATTTGTACGGGCGCTGATAACCGCGCAGTTGAGCGCCCAACAAACCAAACATCATCATCATCATTGCGTCTGCTTGTGCTGATCAGATCGACGGCAGCGTGTCCGTAGACGATTTGTTGGACGGTCAAAAAAAGCAGCGAATCTCGAGACCCATACCTCTCCTATTCTTTGAGCTATCGTGTAAGAAGCTATTGGATATGACGGTTTGTACTTCTTAAAGAGAGGCTGAATGCTGACTAGAATGGCAAACCCTCTTGTCATACCCTACATGATCAGATACCTAATGGCATATTCAAGCAGGATAATGCAAGACCCCGCAAAGCAGTTCAAGCCTTGAGGAACGCACGGATCCTCGACCGGCTTGCCAGGCCTCTTAATTTGTGACCCCTTGAGCTCGTACGGGAATCGATGGAAAGAAGAATACTTTCATACCAGCCTGTAACCAGCTGTGTGATTCAGAAATGGCAAGTCATGCCCATTCATGCCACAACGAATGCAAGACTCTTCATGCCTGTGGGCTTTACCACTCACGGTCATGTTGATGATGTACATTAGTACAGAAAGGTATGAGAGTTTACTGATTTAATACTTGTCACGCAATGAACATCACCACAAAGTTCGATTAATATCAGAATGGTGCTTCATAGTGTAACTTCATCCACGTTGGTCAATGTACATTAAATATTAACTTAATTATCTTTTTAAGAAAAGGACTCTTGTTATTGCCAGTCTATTTCATATCTTCTATACTTCTGTATTGTCACTCTACTACCACCATCAGTGTCTGATATCCTGGTTTAATCACTTCAGCATTGCTTGTTTTAATTTAACTACGCTACATCGTCATCCAATACTGATAGGAACATAGAACTTCACGTTTTAAATACGAGATCATACTGAGAAATAATGCCTCCAAATTTTTTATTTTGTTCTCAATATCGGTTGAGCTATTACACTACTTGCATATCACTCGGTCCGCTTTCGAGATTTGCTGACGCCAAGTTGCAACCCAATGCCAGAAGAGAGCCTAGAAATGTAGCGTGCAACATGGCGGCGTGTGATGTAACTATGTCGGTGCGCGAGAAACAGCGTGCTGTAATAGATGTCTGACTGCAGCAAACGTTCGTTCCCACATGGATCACCCTCTCCTTTAGCACAACACACGAGCATTGTAAGCTATGTAACAATCCGACACCTCGGGTTCACGGTTGTCGTGTATCCCCCATATTGTACCGACCTACATAACGAACGCCTTCGGGGATTGAAGCAATGCAAGCAGAGGTCAGATTATGGATCGGCAACAAAGCAAACATTCTACGGTGACGGTGTCAACAAACTGGTCTCGAGTTAGAAGAAATGTGTTCGTCGCCAAGATGATGAGAAATAAGTATGTGGTCATGAAGAATAAAGACGTAGAATGTTAATAAAGTTTGTTTAATTTTAAAAGCTTTAAGAGTATTCATCTAAAAAATTCGAATGGATTACTTTTCAGCCCGCCGTCGAATTTCTCACACTTGCAGTAACATCAATAGAATTTCAAATTATGTTAAATTACTGAATAAACCAAGAACACAGACTAATTAATAAAGCATCATCTGAAGACTACAGATTTTTATTAATAACGCCAGTAGTTAAGTCGATTGGATCTTTTCCATATTTGTTAACATACGATACCCACCCGTAATCATTTATTTTGGATGTTTTATTTTTATTTGATTGGATTTCAGCGCCTGTGGTCAGGGGATACGAAATCAAATATCGAGGGCTGATTTAAAAAAATAAAAGAAAGAAACAGAACGTTGATGCAGAAAGTACCAAAATAAAAGTTACACTGAAAATAACAATCTCTTTCTAATTCTTGTCCGTTGTTACGATTTACCCCTCTGTACTGTCTCTTCATGTACCAAATTAATTATTCTTGTATGCCGTTGCAGACAATCCGTGTAACCGTTTCGCCTTATGAAAAAGATCTTCCACAGAAAGAAAAATGAAGATTCGCTATCGAAGACGTAACTAAAGAATGAAGCTTTTGATCTGCGTCGGAGTGTTCGATACTTCTGAAACGTTGTGGCGGATTAAAATTGCGTCAGAGCTGAAAGCAGTGAGGGCGGGTCGGGAGTCGCGCAAGTATACCTCAGTCGGCAAAAGCATTGCCAGAAAAAGAGAAGATTCCTGCGTCGATTCTTCGGCACACATTTTTAATCAGCCACTGAAGCACAAAACTTAAGACTAATTTAAATCTGCCTCGAAGCACAAGTGGTATCCTCCACTCTTTTAGAGCGATAAGCCGTAATATTTTTCTGTTAACGAGAATAGTTAGAATTATTTCTCTCGACTCTTTCAGTCATAACAAGACAGTACCGTAATGTAATTCAGATTGATCCGCACACCCTATTTTAAACATATTTAATGATGTCTCACCAATGCTTTTCTTTAATCAAGTAGGTTGAAAATGCAGCCGCGATGAAAATACTGTAGTATGGTACAGAAAGAAAGTATAGCAGATTGCATGTTGCTTCGGGTATCGAAATACTCATCACGGCTATGATGAAGAGTTATTCGACGAAATCTATTTTTTAGTAGCTTTTAATAGCTATATGCTTATTTTGTCAGTAAACGAACACCGTAAAAATTTCAGGACAAGGTTGGCTGGAAGACCACGAGAGGTATGTTTGAAAAACTTCCCGCGGTTCTGCTCCTTTACCTCGCAAAACGCGGATGTTGTGTCTAAAGTGTAATTATTTAAGTGTATAATACTGTGGTGTTAGTTATAATTACAAAAGATACGAGGGTGGCAGTCCACGGCTATGCATAGCCTTTTCCTCTCCAATAGAAGCAAGGGGGCCACCGCAACCTCCCTAGCCAAAGGTCAGATTAAGAACAGTATCACATTGCTCCATTGCTCGAGGAATTGTGCAGAGGTATTGAGAGATGATTCAAAATATGAAAGCATAGTATGACGATCACTGCTTTGATGCCCGTCCGTTACCAACCAAATATGCGTGAGGAAAGCTATTTCTAATCGCCAGGAAAACATACTGTCACGAGACGGAGAGCTAGCACACAAATGCATCTTGGTGACGATTCTCTTTAGAAAACAAGTAGGCCGAATACGTGAATCGACTGTCTGATTACGAGGGCTTGTTGAAAAGTAAAGCCTCCAAAACATTTGCGTGAAAACATTTAAAGCGTTTTAAATGTACAACCAACATTATCAACATTCTACATCTTTATTCTTCATGTCTACATATTTATTTCTCAACTTAGTCACCTTGGCAACGAACACATTTCTCGCAAAGAGAGACCAGTTTGTTGATACCGTCACTGTAGAATGTTTGGCTTTGCAGCTGGAACCATAATGTGGTGTGCGTACTGTAAGACCTTCGGTACACACACCATCAGATTATTTGACTTGTCGCTCTAACGAAGTAGGCGAGTGTCAGCAATATGTCTCATGGTCTTATCGTGGGGTGTTTATCTTCTGCCGTTAGGTCAGACGATAGAAATGCCACTTGCATGCTTAGAGTAGAAGATTGACGGCGACCAACTTTAAACAGAACTTGATTAATTTTCACACACATTTATTAAAATAATAAAAATCATAGATATTACGTAACTTGATTCTGGATGCTGTTTACAATTGACAATCTGAAGTTCCTTTGGTCTTGGTACGTTAATCTTATTCTCACATATCTCTGATACTTGACAAAGTGTCTATACATTTCTCTTCATGGCTATGTAAAGAAATATGATAATCTTATTAGGCGCAGACTGAAACTTGACTACAGACTGGTACAGACTAATGCAAACTAATCGGAGGTCTGTACACTCGTTATAATACCTCGCGCGTTCAAGTATCACTGCGCGAGTGTGATCCGCGAGGAGAGAAGGTTCTACGTTAGCAGCAATCTCATTGGCTGCGTTACATATTTATACGCGGATCGGCGGAAGCAGAATTTGGTCCGTCTTTATGGCAGCGCCATCTCGTAGAGCGGAGACGGACGAGCGCTGCGCCTGCGTTGTTGTGCTTAGCGGGGCGCACTCTAGTGAGAAAGTTGTGCACGCGCTGACTACGCGGAACTATGTACACAACACATAACCTCACCTCGGTCTGCACCTTTTCGTCACTAGCGAAGTGAAGTCTTCGAAGGTGTTCTTTAAATTTTTGAAACAAACTTGAAATCGGATGGGGCCAACTCAGGACCGTATGTAGGATGATCGATGACAGTGAACTCAAGGCATCATATTGTTGCAGATGTCTCAACGCCCGTGTGTGGTCTGAAATTGTCATGATGGAGGAGACTGCGCTCCATATACAGACGAATTCCTAGAATTCGACACGCTATTACAGCACGCTGTTTCTTACGCACTGACAAAGTTACGTTACACACCGCCATGTTACACACCGCCATGTTACACACTACAATTTGGAGCCCTCTAGCAGCAGAGGGCTGCAAATATTAGGACATGAAGAATAAAGGTGCAGAATGTTAAGAAATTTATTCTGTTTATAAAGCTTTAAGAGCTTTCACATTAAAAATTCGGAGACATTACTTTTCAGCACGCCCTCGTAGAACTATTTCTTCCATCAACATCCGTATTCTCGAGGAAGATCAGTAGTCTTACTTTTGTATGTCGTTCTCGTGACGCGTCAGGTTGTTTCATCGCTGTCTGGTAGCTGTCTACAAAACGTGTGACGTCACTGGTTGTATTAAAACGACTGAACGTGACACGCTATGTTACGTACCATCACAACGCATCGCATATTTCTCATTATAATTTTCTTTGAAATGCAACTAGGAGTGATCACCATATTTCCTCATTTATGTTTTGGTTTAAAACGCCCTCAAATAATTACCAAACAACTTTCACTATGAGTCGTGGCTCCATCAGTTTGCTGACTCAGAACTAGGTAACTACTGCCAATACAAAATTTCCTGGTAATTTTAACACACGATCCGCGTCGTCAATTTTAGGTCCTTTTTGGAGAATATCTTATGACGATCTAATTTCTGTGAATGACGTCAGGCTGAAGACTCATCTTTCAGATGAATGATAGTACCTACTACACACGCAGTTTATCAGATCTCATTTGATAAATGGAAGGTATACCTCTGTTACTACATGTACATTTAATTAATCTTTAGTACCACACTTACCTACGCGTGTCACCTTTGAAATTCTCCGTACAATTTATTTGTACTGTTGATTTTTTGTACGAAGGTTAAAGACGAAATATCAGCTTACATAGGACAAAACTATTGAGACTTCTTTTTGAAAAACTTGAACACAACCTGTGACGCTCTGGAGTGAGACAGCGTCAGTGAAGCTCTACAGTCGCCGCTGTGAAAGACGTGTAGTTGTGATACGGAAGCTGACACGTTCGACAGTCGATTCAGACGGAGGGAGATAGCAGTACATCTGTCAAAACGAGTCTTAAGCCATTAATGGAACGAGCGACAAGACAGCCAAGCCTCTAGATTTCTCTCCTGTTTAAACAGTGGCTTAAAGTCATGAAGAAGAAACAAAACAAGTTATGATCCCCCCCCCTAGAGATGTGAAAAAAGGAAAATAGCAAACTAAACGTGTAACGGGGTAGAAAACTAAACCGGTCACCACACATTTACAACATTTAACATAAGACAACACCTTCGTATCTATTGTTCCTCTGCCTGAAGTGGCGCAGGGGTTAAATCATCACCCGGCCAGCGTGATTTAGGTTCGTTCATCTAGTGATAGAAGTCATGTTTCCGTACAGGTTGTCTGTTGCTTCGAACCAAATACTTTACTCTGTAGCACGATCAGCTAATTTCGATCACACGGTACTCTGTATTACTTAACAGCTATCCCGGAACGCAATACCTGTTGAACGTTGCCCATCTAACGGCTTTCGAGGAGCATGAAAATTTGATTATGAATACCTAGCGTAATTTTGACCGAGTTTAAAAATTTACCTCGTTAAGAAGTTTAATCTTATGTTAAAAGTTTGACACAATAATACAAACACTACAGTTAGAAACTGTGCATACCAGAGGACAGGCAACTACCTGGACCTTATTGATCCAGTATCTGAGAATGAGAGAACTTTACACCTTCCAACAAACTTTACACATAATTTCAAACCATTACAAAACTGCTTCTCGCTGATACCCCTCCTTCGCTTCCTTCTCCCCTCGCCCCACGATACACAAACTGATGCAAGGGAAAAAGTTTACAGCTTACTATATTTTCACTATTCATGCAATAAAATTTTACTGTCTGAGATGGCGTTTTAATTGGTTAGTTCTTTACTACCGACATACTTTGTACACAATGTTTACATGTATCGCTACATATACGCTCTAAGACAAAAAAGACGACGCACCACAAAGAAATGATCCAAACGGGGTGGATATCGGTAGCTGTGATGTATATGTGCAGACTAACACATGATTGCAATTTCAGAGCAATTCGATGAGTTATTCAAGAGAAAGGGCTTCCCAAACTGAGCAAGTGAATAACGTGTTGGTAGGCCCCTGGCCCTTGTGCAAGCTGTTATTCGACTTGGCATTCATTGATGCTGTTGTTAGATGCCCTCCTGAGGGATATCGTGCCAATTTATGTCCAACTGGCGCACTAGTGTCCGGCTACCGTGCTGGCCGAGGTGGGGTTTGGCAAGCCCGAAGGTAAACAGTAGAAACTCTCGGCGTGTGCGGGTGCGGGCAGGCATTATCTTGCTGAAATGTAAGCCCAGGATGGTTTGCCATAAAGGAGGACACAACCACAGGTGGAAGCACAAGCGGCCAAAGACACTGCTAGCTAGGGCATAGCCACCTATGGTAAACTAACATACGCAAACAGCGACAAACGTCGGCAAGCCCCTGAATATCAGCAACACTGACTGGCAACTACCAGCTGCTATTAGAGCCGACCAACAGCCCACAGCAGGGACACCGACGAGCTCGCCCACAGACGCACAAACAATCTGCCAACACTCCCTCACACTGTGCCTCCAGTATATGACCTATCAGACACAAGATCGATAACAAACCTAACTGTTGCAGGTTGCTGACGCTGAACGAGGACTCTGTACCAGCACCCAGCGCCAGCCGCCGAGCAGCACAAACGCACAACGTCAAGGTATCGACATGCACGATACCCACTACTAACAAAGCCTATCCTTGCACAACCTGTCGCAGGCAGCAAGACAACCGCTACTGCTCTTACCGCCCGACCTAACTTTCGCAGAGGTTTTTTTCCCTTGGCTCTTGCCTTGGCACTTTTTTTCCTCTGCCCTTCAAACCGCTACCCTTCGTCAGATTTCGACCAATCTATCTCCAGATGAGCACGTATTAATGGTTAATCCTAACCAGATGTACGCAAACATCGCAGTACCCACATCCTGCGACACCTCACTTTAGTGAATACTAACCCTTATGCAGAGATGGCAGTAGACCTTTTGTGTTGGCCATCATGCCGGTGTGGGCGTGGAGGGGCTCCACCTCTTGTGAAAGTCATAAAGGACACCAAAACGAGTCTACAATGTTGTCTACGTACCGCTATGCTGTAAGCGTGCCGCGGATGACACCCAAACGTGTCCTTCTACGATTAGAAATGGCACCCCAAACCACTGATCCTGGTTGCCGTGCTGTATGCTCGGCGACAGTCGGGGTTGTATCGTATCACTGTCCTGGGCGTCTCCAGACACATCTTCGCTCGTCTTCGGGGCTCATTTTGAAGCGTGACTCATCACTGAAGACAATTACACACCAGTCAATGAGATTTTGGGCCGAAGACATGTCTGGAGAAGCCGCAGACAGTGATACGATACGAACATAACCGTAGGCCGCCATACAGCCCGACTAGCAGGAGTGCTGTTTTGGAGTGACATTCCTTTTCATAACAGGATTCCTTTGGTTGTCAGTCGCGGCACCCTTACAGCATAGCGGTAAGTCGACTGTATTCTACGCCCCATTTTGACGTCATTCATAACTAACCATCCTGGGCTTACAATTCAGCATGATAATGCTGACAGCACAAGGCAAAAATCTCTACTGTTTGCTTCGTGCTTGCCAAATCCTGCCTTGGCCAGCAAGGTTACCGACTTCTTCCCAGCTGTGAACCCTGGAGCATTATGGGCACAGTCCTCCAATCAGCTGGGGATTTAGACCCTCGAAGGCGCCTGTTGGACACAGTTCGGCTCTATATCCCTCAGGAGAACATCCAACAACTTCATCAATCAATGTGAAGCTGAATAAGTGGTTCAAATTGCTCTGAGCACTATGGGAGTTAACATCTGAGGTCATCAGACCCCTAGAACTTAGAACTACTTAAACCTACGTAACCTAAGGACATCACACACATCCGTGACCGAGGCAGGATTCGAACCTGCGACCGTAGCGGTCGCGCGGTTCCAGACTGAAGCGCCTAGAACCGCTCGGCCACACCGGCCGGCGAAGCGGAATAACTGCCCAGAGGTCAACCAACGCATTATTGGCTTGCTCAATTTTTGAAGCTCTTTCTCTTGAATAAACAATCGGATTTTTCTAAAATTGTAATCATTTGTCTGTCCTCACATGTACATCTACCGATTTCCGTCCTAGTTTGATAATTTCTTTGTTGTCTGTCCTTTTTTTTTCCTTTTTTTTTCTTGGAATGAATGTATAAAATTTTATCATTGTGGGACAGTAGTTCAGGAAATAAAGACACCACGAACACTGAGATGCCTGAAAAACTAGCTTTTGCTTAAAACAGAGCCCAAATATCCAGATTATATTCATCCGGCGTTTCATACTGAAAGCGGTTGGCAACTTCCAGTAAACATTAAGCATAATTGTAAACTTTTCATAACATTCTCCTTGCTCTAGCAGCTGTAGCTGCTTGTTTCATACACAGTAATTTAGTTTAACCGCTGTTTTCCATGGAAGTCTGTGACGAAGTCAACTGTACCTTTGTGTTTTACTGTTTAGACTAGATTTTCCGCATAAATTTTAGTGCACATCTTTGTGTGAGGCAAATTTTTCGAGTAGTTTTCTGCCGCCAGAAGCGCCACTTTACTTCATCCAGTTTGAATTTCTTGACCTTTGGATACAATGCTTCAGCAGGTAATGTAGCGGCAATCACGGAAATGAGAGGACGCGCATGTAGCTGTGGCAATTTGTCTGATACACAGTAATTTAGATTAGTTTCTGTTTTTCGCCTACTTCTGTGAATAAGATAATTGCATCCGTGTATTTTACTGTGAAGAATAATGTTTTTTGCGTAAATTTTAGTGCATTGGCTGTGTGTGAGACGACTTTCTCTGGTAGTATAGATTGACTTCTTGAGTTAGTATTACACTACTTTTGATAAAGACAAAAACTGGTTAAAGACGGACAGGGACAGGGCCTGTTATGGGCCGAATGCGATCATGTGGAAGTGGCCACTGTCTGTAAACAGTTTGAAGCTGTGTTGGTCACGGTCGACAGGCATCAGCCTGCTGCCATGGGCTGCGGTGGCGTTCAGGCATCTGAGACGAATGCTTTTGCACCTCTGAAGCCTATAGCTCTGCCTGGGATCCCTGCTACCGCTGCGCCTTCCGAATCACATCTCTCTGCTGGTCAACACTTGCCTCAGGGTGAATGGCGAACAGTGTCGCGAGTGTCTGGAAGGAAGATGAACGTTGGCCCCGCTCACATGGTTGTCCTTCACGCGTCAAAAACAGCTTCGAGATACTGCCCTGCTGAAAACACATCTAAGCCAGTACAGGACACCTTGAACGTTGGGATCGTGGTCGATATTTCCGAGAGGTCCACACAAGTACAGAGGATGGAATTGCTTGTCATTAGGAGCTCCAGTGTTAGCCGGTGATGGAGTCCCACAGGGAAACAGCGGCCAGGGTGGGAAAGCAGACCAGTGTTTATGCTGCTTGCAGGGGGACCTAATCCGAGACGTGGAGGAGGCTCTGCCGGCAGAAATAGAGTGCACTTGATGCACACAACTGTACATCGTGCCTCATGTTGGCACGAATGACGCTGCCGCCTGGGTTCAGAGGTCATCCTCAGATCCTGCAGGGAGCTTGTTGATTTGATGAAGCTCAAAAGGTGGAAGCAGAACTATCATTTTGTAGCATCATTCCCAGAAACGATCGCGGTCTTCTTGTATGGAACTGAGTGGAAGGGTTTAACCAGAGACCCAGACAATTCTGTGACGATCTTCGACGCAAATTTCTGGGCCTCCGCTATCGTGTGGAGAACCTGTCTGAAGCGCTTTGTACGGTGCGCCTGAACTTTTCTACTGATGCTCAACATTGTAGATAAAATTTTAGTGTTGAACTGTCAGACAATCTGAAATTTGTCTCGTGTTTCTCTTGCTGAACAGAAAGATCTTCCTACCTTTCTCGGTTTTCATCGGATCAAAGCTCTCTCTATGGACTGGTTCGTATTTTATGTCTTTTTACGTACTTGCGACTTGGCCTATGTAGTCTGAAATTGTAGACTGGCTATTTGTATCGCGTCTGTCTCTCATTTCCACGTGTTTACAAGGATATATCCGCTCTTCTTTTAGCTGTCTGGTACTGGTCTGTAATCTCCCTCTGTTCTCTTCATTAATCAATTAATGACAATCAGCAATCGAAATCCCTGCTGTGGGTGAAGAAATTGACGCCATCACCGTCCAGAGAGCAGCAGAACATCAAGTGAGGTACCAGTTTGATGGTAGGGACGACTTGACAAGCGGAACTCAGTTATTTGTTTAATTTCGATCTCTGTGAAGCCAAAAACAAACAAATTACACCTCGAAAATTGCAATAGAAGTACCACATGAAGATACAACGAGCTGCTGCAGGATCACAATAACGTGCCCACAGAGATATCCGCCGATGTTGCGCAAATAAGCTGCCTTTCGTATGACATCTTGAGCGTTACCCTGGCTACCCCTGTGATTTCCCTAAATCGTTTCAGGCAAATGTGGGATGGTTCCTTTGAAAGGGCACGGCCGACTTCCTTCCCCATCCTTCCATAGTCCGATTGGACCAATGACCGCGCAGTTTTGGTCCCCTCCCCCAAATCAACCAATCAACCTGGTTGCCCTGAGTTGTATCTCTTAACATTCTAGCTACAAAATTCGGGCGTCATACACGGCACGTGTTTAAATGGGACAGTCATTCCCCTGGCTTTTCGACACTCACTTTAGATCAAAAAGTAGATCATCTGCGGCAAGCACGCGCAGACTAGTAGTGGTGGGGGTTAGGGGCAGGAAGTCGGCGAGCTGCAGCGGAAGTGCTGCTCTAAACTGAAGCCTGCGCTAATACTTTTTATAAATATTAAATGGAGCACCTCCACGCCCACAGTGTATGGTGACCATCCATGAAAATGTATTGTTACCACTGCTTTGGTTAATATCTAAACAGAATTCTGCTGATAATGCAACAAAAGTATCGATTTATTTTCACTTGGCTTGGTAAACATTTGTAAGTTTCAGAGAAGCGTCGAGAAAGGCAAATTTTATGTAAAACCTACATTTCTCTTCTTGCAGGTTAAAATTTGCTTTTTTCGCCAAAGCACATCGGAGTTCACACAATGTTACCTCACTAACATGTTGTGCAGTCGCACATCGGATTGGGGAAGGATGGGGAAGGAGGTCCGCCGTGCCGTTTCAAAAGAACCATCCTAGAATTTGCCTGAAGCGATTTAGGGAAAACACGGAAAACCAAAATCAAGATGGCCAGACGCAAGATTGAACCGCCGTCCTCCCGAATGCGAGTCCAGTATGCTAACCACTGTGCCATCTCGTTCGGTGGTGAACTCTGAAGCAGCGGTTTATTATGAGAGGAACAGAGGACAAGTAAGACTTATAGAAAACTACATCCTCGGTACAAAAATAAACGTGTAATGTCTTCATTTATGTTATTCCAAAATCCCCAGCATTTCTCTTTTGACCAGGAGTCGGTGGCCGCTATAAGTCACATACTTTCGCAGAAAAAGGCTATAGTTAGTGGAATAACACGATAGATAATGAAGTTTCGCACAATAACCATCTGCCAAAATACACTCCTCTTTGCATGCTATCATTTGTCAAAATCTTGAATGAGAGTTTCACTCTGCAGCGGAGTGTGCGCTAGTATGAAACTTCCTGGCAGATTAAAACTGTGTGACGGACCGAGACTCGAACTCCGGACCTTTTCCTTGGCGGGCAAGTGCTCTACCAACTGAACTAGCCAAGCACGACTCAAGCCTCGTCCTCAGAGCGTTACTTCTGCCAGTACCTCGTCTCCTACCTTCCAAACTTTAGAGAAGCTCTTCTGCGACCTTGCAGAACTAGCACTCCTGAAAGAAAGGAGATATCTCAAATGGTTTGTCGATGGTAGGCAATGTAGACCTTGTAACTCCAGCTGTCTGTGAAAACCTTGTAGTTGCAGTAACCAGTTAACTCGATGATCAAAGAGAGATTTGAAAGTGCATAGATTCCTCTAATGTGTCAATAAATAGGCTTATACTATATAGTCGTACATGTAGAAAGTTTATCCGTATCACTTTATATATTTTTTAAGAAATTGTTTATATTTCTCCTGTAAAATTAAGCAAAAGGAAGTTACAAGGTGTTCATTGTCTACCATCGTTATGAGATATGAGGAATTCTACGCATATTTCATTCTGGCTTTAACGCGATCGCAAATGGGTGAGTTACATAAGGATAAGGTCAGTTTTCTCGAAATTGGCGACGGAAAGAGATGTCCACCCAATTGTAAAGAACAATTCAGTATCTTATTTAAATTTCACATGCAGAAACATACTACGTAATATGCAAAATCATAGCGAAACCTATTTTTCACTGCAAATTTTTTCTAATTCAGTGCAGTGCCTTACATAATTGCAAATGTCGCAATAACTATGACCATTAAGGGGAGGTTCACTATCTTTGGCCCGAAAAAAGCATGTTCTTTGACAATTTTTTTCTTGGGATCAGTTATAGATATCAATATCATATTTGTACAAAATTTTTATTGATATTTCCTCTACAAACTGTATTTTTTTTCAACCGGAAATGTCGAAGACCAAAGGCGGAAGTGCCATCGGAACGAAACAAAATTTCGATGTAGACCTCCACGCGCATTATGTCACAGGTCAGCCGGCCCGTCTGAAATCAAAATCGAGTTGACGTTAGCGAAGTATATAAGATTCTTTAGGAGTTGTACCTCGCTTAAGTTATTTGGACCATAGGAAACAAAATTGCGGCCATTTGAAAAAAATAGGGTTTTTTCATCGATTTTTCGACTTCGTCGGCCAAGTAAAAATATTCATAGAAGAAAAGTGGTACAACTCCTAGACAATTTAGTTAGCTTCGTCGGAAACAAAGAATCATGCCAATCGGTTCAGTACATTTGAAGTTACCATACTGCGCGATGAAAGAAAAGTCATTTCGAGAAAAACCCGTTTGACGTTTTGACTACACATAAATGCAATATTATGCAACGTACGTTCAATCTGCTATTCCGGGTCCATAAATTAGTCTTTCCTCTTCCTCATAGAGGGCGTTCTGCTCGATCTGGGCCATCCTGCGCTGTTCCAGAGCCGCTCGTACGGCCGGTGACAAGCGGTTTTCGGCCGCTTGAATCCGGTGGTCGTCCGAATGCTTGGCGAACTGCGTCGAATAGAGCCCCAGGGTGACGTCCATCGTTGTCATGGTCTTCAGAATTGCTGAATACCCTTCGTTGAAGCTGCTCACTGCCAGGAAAGTCGGAATCTCCACAGTCTTCGCACCAGATTGCAAATGCTTGGTGGCTAATTTCCAAACACACGCGTTCAAACTTACATTTGAATTTTGAGTGTTTCCTCCCAAGCATCGGTACAAAAACTCATCCTCCAAATTATAAAAATGGTGCGTAAAAAAGGCCGATTTCAGGCAGGTGCATTTTTTTGTTCAACTGATTGTACAGAAACTGTACTGTAAAAAAATCATTTTTGCATTCTGTTCCGTATTCGGAAAAACCGTTCCAGTGGATTCTGAACACTTTTATGGATCCAAATTGCAATTTAAAAAAATCGATTTTCTGAACCAAAAGACAGTAAACCTCCCCTTAACGAAATTATGGGCACTTCATCATGAAGGTGACATATGAAGCTGCAAGTAATGCAAAAATGATTTTTTTTACCGTGCAGTTACTGTAAAATCGTTTGAGAATGATTGCAGGGCGTGCGCCTCGACAGTGTCACCGTATTTGGCCGAAGGTGGGCAAACAATGTCGGTCGTCCCTTCCGAACAAACGAATAAACTCCCGCAGCGCTTCGGACGAAAATTCGTCACTCCGCACCGGCCACCTTATACTGCGCGGACACAACCCAACCACGATATTATTGTACTTCGCGTCCCGTGGCCGCTATCGCAAACTCGCGGTGACGTTGCAGTAAACAAGTACAGAGGTGACAAACGAAAGCGCACTGCACTGTGGATGATTTTAAGACAGTTGTGCATATACCATCAGAGGGTTCAGCGTGTGCTCGTGAAATGTCACGGTAAAAACTCACTAAAAGCTGACAGAAGTGCCCTCACTTCCATGTTATTTATTCGTGTCAAAAGCATTGCATAGAAAATATCCTAAAAGAGTAGTTATATATAAATAGATTACAAACACTAATATAATGAGACTCAAAATTAGCGACCTCGACGGTATTGTCCCGTGCCCACAACAGATCCTCCAGTGTGCAGAAAACTGGGCACTGAGGACGGTTGTACAGGTGGTTTGGTGGTTTGTTTCGCTCCACATTCGCATACAGCTGATGGGTCTCCAAGATAGTTCCATCTGGCCATATTATCCTTTGTTCTACCCACACCACTTCTTAGTCTGTCGAGGAACTTCCACATTTTCCATTGCCGGTTTTCGCATGGGGAGGGAGGGCATCCTGTTTCAGTCTGGAACCGTGCAGCCGCTACGGTCGCAGGTTCGAATCCTGCCTCGGGCATGGATATGTGTGCTGTCCTTGGGTTAGTTAGGTTTAAGTAGTTCTAAGTCTAGGGGACTGATGACCTCAGGTGTTAAGTCCCACAGTGCATAGAGCCATTTGAACCATTTTGGAGGGACTCCGAAGGTGGGATCCATGATGCGATACCCGTATTTCTGGTTATTCACAGGTTTTGTCGTGCCATTGATGGTGGTGTACTGTATTTGATGCAAATTTTTAGGATGTTCTTCCTAGACTTCAGCCTTCTTGGGGGAGGTTGTTGTCCACGCAGCGTTGAGTTCCGCTTTGCTACTCTCTGTGTTTGCGGCAACTTCTCGTCTTATATCTGGTGGCGCTATCCCGGTTAGGTTGTAGCGTTTGTAGGCAGGCGTTGCTCTCAGGCATCATGATGTTATACTACATGTCTCGTTGAGGGCAACGTCAACATGCCTGGCATGAACACAACTGCACCAAACGGGGCAGGCGTATTCAGCGGCAGAGTAACATAATGCAAGTGCCGATGTTCTGGGTGCTGTCGTCTGGGCGCCCCTACTTGTGAGCTTTTTGATGACGTTATTGACGGCAGATACTTTTTTTAGTCAGTGCTTAGGCAGTGCTCCCTAAATGTCATTGCACGGTCCAGAGTGACCCCCAGATATTTTGAATTATGACAGTGCTCCAGCTCCATGCCAACCAATACGACTTCTAAATTTCTATTGGCGTCTTTGTTTCATAGATGAAAAGAGCATTCTTGAGTTTTAGCTGGATTCGGTTTCACGTAGTTATTTTTGCTACTATTACGCGTAGTCCATTTGTTGGATGTCTCTCTACTGTTCGGAAATCTTTGATTTGAGATACTAGCACCAGATCGTCAACATGGATGAAGCTTTTTGTGTTAAAAAAAAAATATCGTGTGACTAGGGCCTTCCGTCGGGTAGACCGTTCGCCGGGTGCAAATCTACATCTACATCCATGCTACGCAAGCCACCCGACGGTGTGTGGCGGAGGGTACCTTGAGTACCTCTATCAGTTCTCCCTTCTATTCCAGTCACGTATTGTTCGTGGAAAGAAAGATTGTCGGTATGCCTCTGTGTGGGCTCTAATCTCTCTGATTTTATCGTCATGGTCTGTTCGCGAGATATACATAGGAGGGAGCAATATACTGCTTGACTCCTCGGTGAAGGTATGTTGTCTAAACTCTAACAAAAGTCCGTACCGAGCTACTGAGTGTCTCTCGATTTGAGGCCACTTCGGCGACTTGCGCGTCGATGGGGATGAAATGATGACGATGAGGACAACACCCAGTCCCTGAGCGGAGAAAAAACTCCGACCCAGCCGGGAATCGAACCCGGGCCCTTAGAATTGACATTCTGTCGCGCTGACCACTTAGCTACCGGGGGGGGGAGGCGCTTTTTGTGTTAAGAGGTTGTGAGTGAGTGTTACTACAGATGTTAAACAATGCTGATGCTAGATTGCTACCTTGAGGCAGACCGCTTTTCTGTATTTTCCATTACTTTTCTTGCCGTCTTGTTTGACATAGAATCTACGGTTCTGAAAGAGATTTCCTATGAAGCTGGTAAATTCTTAATCTCTCGTTAGTTGATATAGTTTGTGCAACATGATGCTGTGCTGCACTGCATCATAAGCTCCGGAGAGATCAACGAATACTGCTCCTGTGACCAAATCGCCGCCGACCGCCGTGGCCGAGCGGTTCTAGGCGCCTCAGTCTGGAACCGCGCGACCGCTACGGTCGCAGCTTCGAATCCTGCCTCGGGCATGGATGTGTGTGTTGTTCTTAGGTTAGTCAGGTTTTAGTAGATCTAAGTTTTAGGGGACTGATGACCTCAGATGTTAAGTCCCATAGTGCTCAGAGCCATTTGAACCATTTTGAACCAAATCCCCTCAAAACCATCCTCCATATTCTTTCTCCCAGATGCAATTATATTACATATATTTTTCAACATTAACAGTGTTTTCGTTCTTTACACGGAGCAAGAGACTCTGAATTTCTGTGTAGGTGTTAGGAGCCGCGGAGCACATGTCAAATGGGGGGTTGGCTGTGCGAGACTGCAGTCGCGAGCGCAAGTCGACCTGACGAGCGAATCGACTGCAGGTGTGGTCGGGGCGCGCCCGCGGCGGCAGGCACTCGGGTATCGCGACGGCTGCTCGGCGGGCAAAGTCAAACAGCGTATTTTC